>NC_132988.1:78054300-78359900 GCF_048564905.1 Vicugna pacos
GGTGAAGGTGGGCCATGCGTTTAAGAGTAAAAATGAAAGTACCTGAAGAAATTTCTTTAAGGTTGGGAAACTGTTCCCCATCTTGGAATGATTTAGCAGTGGTATACACTCTGGCAGCTGTAGTCTCTCTATCTCAGCTTTACCAGCTTCCAGTGAGCAGCTGGAAATGTAGGGCTGGCCGCAGGCAGGGCAGGACCTAAGCTTGGGAGAACTTCTTTCATTCTTAGTTTTATGGTGTGTGTTTCACAGAAAAGTTCAGCCTGACTCACTGAAGGAGTTTTCTTATATTTAATGGTCTTGAGGTGGACAAGTCCCACAACCAATATTCCCACTTTTTAGATGAGAAAATATAAGTATGTGGAGAAAGGAACAAAGCTCATGACACGGGCTCGAGGGCGCACGTCACATGACTGCCTAGCACTCTTAAGAGTAGGCAGAAGGCACTGAAAATCACTCCTTGGAGATGAGAGAAATTGAAGCAGTGTACATACCCGTACACTTTTTTAGAAAGGGACCATTTTGAATTTCAGTCTGATTTCTTCTTACTGTGTTACAGTTATATTTGTGCTAGTAGAGTATAAAGAATACCAAAGAGGATTCCCACCTCTCTCTTTTTAAAGGTAGAATTCTGATCCTTTATTTTTCTTCACAGACTAAGAGAACATATTGCTGATAAGAAAAAATTACCCATATTAATCTTTCCTGAAGGTAAGAAGGGGGATTGCTTACCAAGCTATAGTTGATGACAAGTACCAAAAGTGTATGAGGAATTGGATTGTTCTAGAATTGGCATTCTTAGTTCAGATCTGTGCTGTCCTACAGGAATGAGATGGCTTCTGAGCTAGTAATTCCCTGCTTCCTTTTGAGATTTAATGGCAGTCATGGTACTTTTTTTGATCTTAGAATTTATGTTTGGGTAATGAACTTAGAAAGGCATTGTCCATAACTTTTTAAGGTTCCTTATTTTAAATATATTGAAATTATCACCTATTGTGTATCTCTAGAATATTCAGTAATAAAGTAAAAATTTATTAGTAAATCTGCTTAAAACTGTTGAATTACTACTTAAGCAGAAATTGATTTATGAGATGGTAGTAAAATGTCTATAATTGTGATATAATGTGAATATTTTCAATTATTTTATATCAAAATAATTCATTTAAAAAAATCAGTTTAAAAATTGACTGCTTTAAAAAATATTCACCCATCCCCCCAATTCCCCTCCAGGAACTTGCATCAACAATACTTCAGTAATGATGTTCAAAAAGGGAAGCTTTGAAATTGGAGGAACCATACATCCAGTTGCAATTAAGGTAAAAAAGATTATCCACCCCTACCCTCCCCAAAAGGGCAGTAACTTGGTAACTTTATTTTGATATGATTCCAAACTTAATAAAGAATACTTGTGTGCTCTTTACTCAGATTTACCAGTTGTTTGCACTTGCCCCACTTGCTCGATCATCTTTTCTCTCTATTGATATGTATACAGTATGTACCAGGGGACTGTGTGCCGGGCCAGTGCTCCAGAACTGAGGATACACTGATAAGCAAAACAGATGCTGTTCCTACTTTGACCCGCTTTCCAGTCAGGTCGGGAGACAGATATTTAAGGGTCATGTCAATAACCTCCCTATTGCAGCGTTCCTGGCTCTAGGCAGAGGAGTTATCTGACCTGGTTTACTCTTTTGATCATTTCTGTCCAGTGAAATAGCTTTTCTCTTTCTCTTGGGGTCTGATAGAGATGTTTGGCTTGTTAGCCATTAACATGGATGAGAGAAGCCGCCGTTTAATTTTTAACTGGAATGCATTTTCTTTCCTCTTTTCTCAGTATAATCCTCAATTTGGCGATGCATTTTGGAACAGTAGTAAATACAACATGGTGAGCTACCTGCTTCGAATGATGACCAGCTGGGCCATTGTCTGTGATGTGTGGTACATGCCCCCTATGACTAGAGAGGTATTCCATAGATAATGGCTTTATCTAATCAGATAAAGACAAGAAAACCTTTACCTGAAAACCTGGGTATCTGTCTTCCTCACGTCAGCTAGAGTTGGACTTTATTTCTGCCTCCTCAGCAAATGAGTCATTGAAAATAAATATATTTAGCTCTCTTCAAAATCAGTCTGTTTTTGTATTCAGAGACTCTTTTCCGTAAGAATTGCTATCGGTTCATTGAATTGCTATTGGTTTTTTTTTTTTTTTTTTTACAATTGCTATTGGTTCATTGAACCTACAAATGTTGTGGAATGTTGTATCTCGAATAAGACTAACAAAGAGCATAATAAATATATATATATACACATCATAAAAAATTAAACAATATAGCACTACATTTTCTTGATAGAACAAATATTTGCTGTGATTCAGAATAGAGAATATTTGAGCTAAAATGTGAATCTTATATTTTAAAACAAATCTAAATGATTATGAGATATTTGAAAGCATTATTTGAAGATTCTGTCCCCAGGATGTACTTGTAATTTTTTTTTTTCCCAGAAAGGAGAAGATGCAGTCCAGTTTGCTAATAGGGTTAAGTCTGCTATTGCTGTACAAGGAGGATTGACTGAGCTTCCCTGGTAAGACATTTTCAGTACTGTCATTTTTTAAAAATTAAAAACCCAACTTTTTCGGAGAGGGGAGGGTATTAAGCTTTTATGTATGTATGTATGTATGTATGTATGTATGAATGGAAGTACTGGGGATTGAACTCGGGACCTTGTGCATGCTAAGCACATACTCTGCCACTGAGCTATACCCTCCCCTCTAAAAACCCAACTTTTAATAATGTCATTTATTATTGCTAGTTCGCTGGAGGTTTAGCTGACACTGACAGTGGTTTATACAGCGTTAACCATGTCTTGAATAAGGTAGAGTTTTATCCCCCTCACTTAACCATAGGCAGTTCAACTGGTATAACAGCTCATTTGGTATTCGTCTACCATCCTCAGTGTGCTTCTACTTTATGGTCCAGGGCAGCTGCTTCAGCTCTACCCAGTGAGTACAACAGAATGGCCAGCAGGGAAGAACTAAAACAAGAAGGATGTACTCATGTCTTTGGGAACCTCAGGCGGGAAGTTGGACACGCCACCTCCACTTGTATCTGTTGACTAGAACTCAAGTCATGTGATAACACCTTGATGCAAAGGGCTCTGGGAGATGTAGTCTTTGTTCTGTATGGCCATGTGTCTAGCTAAAATTAAGAATTCTTTCACTGAAGAAGAAAGTGTGAATGGATTTGAGCATGGGGTATGGACCTTGGGAGGCGAGGGGCAACCCCCAGGCTTGTGCATATTTAACTCTAGCTATAACTATGTTAAATAAAACTTAAAAACTTGACAGGAAGTAAGTGAAATATTTTTAGTTATGGATAACTATAGCTTTAGTTTTTTGTTCATTTGTTTGAGGAAGACTGAGTGTAGTTGAGTGTCAGTTTGCTCAGGCTGCCAAAACAAACTACCATAGACTGGGTGACTTAAGCAACAGAAATTTATTTTGTCGCAGTTCTGAAGGCTGGAAACTGTGTGATGTGTCTTCTTATAAGGGCACTATATCCATCTTGAGGGCCCAGTGCTCATGATCTTATTTAAACCTAATTAGCTGCCAAAGGTCCCATCTCCAAATACTGTATTTTTTGGGGTTAGGGCTTCAGTATGAATTTGGGGGAGCACACAAACTTTTAGTCTGTGTCAGTGAGGGTTAAATGTACCTATGTTATGATGGGGGATTAAATTTTTACACACACATAGACATTGTATTTCGTAGACTGGCATAAAACAGTCCATACTTCAAGGCCTACTAATATTAGGTCCCTGCTGTTTATCTTTTTGGTGTTTTGAAAACATGTGATGTGGAAAGTTCATGGGAGTCAATTTTGGCAGTGTTCTAGCAGCAGGATGTGGCTAACCAAGTCAGGCTCTCAGCCAGGCAGCCAAAAACATCTGAACACATGGAGGGACCCAGGACTGTTTAGGGATTAAGCCTCTGGTAGAAGAGCCAGCTGGATTCTTATGTACCCTTTAATGCAAGGGGGAGGGGATTATCTCTAAAATACTTAATCCATTCACGTATCTTGAACACAGCTAATTTCACTCAGGGAAGACTTTCTGGCATCCATTATGCTAATTAATAAGCTATTAATTTCTACAGTAAAAACCTATTTCTAAAATTCATTATGCTACTTATAAAGCTTGGGAGGATGATGGGAGAACAAGGTAGCTGAAGGCTTATAGTGGTACCTCTGGAGGGTGGCCTTCTGACTACATGCTTGGCTGACCCCTCTGGGAGTATGAGTTCTTGATTTAGGGCAACTGACTGGCCTTAAGGTCAGGATTAGGGTTAACAGGACTGGGACATTATGCTGTACGTCAGAGACTGACACATTGTTAACTGACTATACTTCAACAACAAATAAAATAAAATAAAATAAAATGAAATAATTTAAACAAAAAAAGAGTAGGGTTAAGATGGGTTAAGACCAACATTTGTGTTACGTTCTCTACACTGGAATATGTGAAACTAAATTACACACATCCCACCATCATGAAATGACAGGCTTACCAATGCTGTAGTTTATAGATGCCCTAGTGACCCATGTTCTTGTATCTTCCTTGTTCATTGTTTTCTAGTCTTTATCCCCCTACCTCTTGCCTGACACCCTAGCCCTGCTCCTGCCCTGAAAAGCTTAGAGCTTTGGATCTATAGCCTCAGATAACAAGGAAAGGAAGAAAACTTTGAGAAACAAAATAGCCTAAGGGAGTTAGCCCCAGGACAGACTCTCAGTCAGACTGGCTTGAATAGAATGGCAAAAGTAACGCTCAGAGTTTTAACATTTCCTTATATCAGGCCATATGTGATTTTATAATAAAAGGTTGTTTTTAATTACCTAGTCTCTTCTTTAAAAAGAAAATAGGCTCACTGCCTTTCCAGATGTATTTGTCATTCATCCATCAGGTGTGAATTAGCATGTCTAGATTGTTTTTTTTCCTAGATTAAGTGAGAATTTACTTGTATCATCTTAAACTGGCTTTTATTTATGGCTGCTGTCCTCCTTAAGAACTAAGATCTGAACCCTCCTACACTGTTGGTGGGAATGGAAATTAGTGCAGCCACCATGAAGGACAGTATGGAGGTTTTCCTTAAAAAAACTTAAAATAGAATTACCATATGATCCAGCAATCCCACTCTTGGATTATATCTGGAGAAAACTCTAACTCGAAAAGATGTTCATAGCAGCACTGTTTACAATTGTCAAGATATGGAAGTAACCTAAATGTCTATCGACAGATGACTGGATAAACAAGTTGTGGTATGTCTATACCATTGAATATTAGTCACAAAAAAAGGAAATAATACCATTTGCAGCAAAATGGCTTGACTTAGAAATTATCATACTAAATGAAGTAAGTCAGAGAAAGATAAATATCATATGATATCACTTATATATGGAATCTAAAAAAAATGATACAAGTGAATTTATTTACAAACCAGAAGCAGACTCATAGACAGAAAACAAACTATGGTTCCCAAAGGGGAAAAGGATGGAGGGGAGGGATAAAATAGGAGTTTCCACTTAACATATACACACTACTATAATATAAAGTAGATAAAACAAGGACCTACTGTATAGCACAGAGAACTATATTCAGTATCTTATAACAACCTATAATGGAAAAGAATCTGAAAAAGAATATGTGTAATATATATATATGTGTATATGTATGACTGAATCACTTTGCTGTACACTTGAAGCTAACACAACATTGTAAATCAACTATACTTCAGTTTAAAAAAAAAAGAACTAAGATCTGCTGCCATGGCAAAAGGGAACTGGGTAAAACTTTGAAGTCTCTAGGGGTGGCCAGTCACAGCTGGGGTGCTTAGAGTAGTGTGCGGTTTCCTGGGTGCCTGGGAAGGAGAATTGTTTAAAAATGATGTCAAGATGGTAAAGGACAAATGTTGCTAACTTTGAATTTTTGTCCATTTTGGCTTGGACCACAGGGAAGGATGACTGGCCTTCCTTCTGTCTCTCCCTCCCTTTCTTAGTTCTTACTAGTCCGAATTCACATGAATGCTGCGAAGTGTTAGAGGCAGCTCATTTGGATAAAGGGCTCCTGTGGACAATTCTGGAGACCTAATGACAACTTATAACCTGATTTCATGGAAATTTCCTACAACTGACCTCCTGGCAGATTTGTGGATGGAAGTCTGTTTTTAAGTTGGGGCCGTCCTGGTGGGCTGTGTCTTAGTTTTGACTCTAGAGGCCAGAACGTTGCACTGGGCTCAGGCAGGCTTCTGTTTGTAGGTCAAGTTCTGACTTCACGGCATTGGGTTCACTGGCTAACCTATGATCCATGCATCACCATTAGAGAGCACTTGGTAAACATTTGTGCCTAGCTGGGTTAAAATTAAACAGGCAGAGTATAAAGTAAGCAAGTTCTTGGTCCACGGTCTCCTAGGAGTTAAAATCTAAAACGTTAGATTAGGAGAGAGATAGTAGCCCCTGATCATCCAGTCTCCTTCCAGCTCATCGAGCTTGTTGTTCCTTGGTGCTGCCCAAAGAAGGAAAGGCACGCAGGGTCCTTATAACC
This sequence comes from Vicugna pacos, assembly GCF_048564905.1. Lineage (NCBI taxonomy): Eukaryota > Metazoa > Chordata > Mammalia > Artiodactyla > Camelidae > Vicugna > Vicugna pacos. The sequence continues at coordinate 78,060,889 of NC_132988.1, forward strand.
CAGGCAGGTCTGTGTTTTCATCACCCTGAAGAGAGTTCAAAGATTCACAGGCTCTGAATTAAGGAATGCTGCTGACTTCGGCACTACTACTGTTGAATGAAATTTATGTTTTTCTTACCTGTCTTACTCTGAGTGTGTTTTGGAATATGGAAGATCATAAATACTTGAAATATAGTGCTTTGAATGAAAACATGACTTCTCAGACAATAGGATTAGATTTGAATACTGATGAGCCCCATTTCTCTGTAAGGAATTTATCCACACACGCAGAGTACCCTCACCATTTCTTGTGTGGATATTTAAAATTTTCCATCTGATTTTCTGCTAAGATATAGGTCGATTTAGATTTTTTTTAAAAAAAGTATTTTCCTTTCCGGGGGAAAAGATAGGTATATGGTATCCAAATACTGAATAGAGGAGCCCTAGCTTCTGAAAAGAAACTGAGTAGAGAAATTGTTCTTTATTTTAACCAGACGTCAGAGAGATTGTTCCTTCCATAAAGTAACACACGTCTGGTTAAGTGGTAGAGCAGAGGTCTACCTCTGACCCAGAAATCTGGGTCTTTGTGCTTCCAAGTCCGGTGTACTTTGCCTCATCGCTGACCAGCTGCCTAAGTGTCATGGCACCATGCAGCACGCGTTAATAGGTAACCCTTGTAAATCACCACTGGGAGTATCTTTGATTTATTTGTCTTTCTGTTTTCAGGGATGGAGGGCTGAAGAGAGCCAGGGTGAAGGACACCTTTAAGGAAGAGCAGCAGAAGAATTACAGCAAGATGATTGTGGGCAACGGATCTCTCAACTCAGAATCGAACTGAATGCCACCCTGGCTTTCCAGAACTAGTCTTTAGAAACCGAATGTGGCAGGGGTTGTTTTTTGGGCTTTGTTTCACTGTTTTCGTTCTTTTATTGTTAATCTTTTCTAAAGGATGATTGTCTCTACCTCTTTATGCCAGAGGCAGAAGCCACAAAAAGGTGCCCTTTTTGGCTTTTGTTGTTATAGCATCAAGCTCGTGAACTGTAAGGTGGTTTACTGGGTTTAACAGATTCTGCCTTTAGTAAGACGATTGTGTCATTGTGGATTGAGTGAACTATTTGTACGGGCAGAAAAAGTGCTTCTAAAACACTTCTGGAACGAGTTGTGTCTGGAACTCGTTGATGGGGTAATTCTCGGAAAAGGTACTCCAGTTTTTGTTCATAATTAGCTTTCTCACGCCCTTTCCCCCCCTCCCTTCAACCACTTAAACAGGGATTACATGTCAGTTCAGGGTTGCTGTCATGGTTTTGTTTTACCACAAGGTTGGAAAGAAAACTGGGGACAGTTTTTAAGAGAAAGGACAGCTTTGTGGCCACTTGATCCGAAAGTCAAAAGGAAACGTACATATTTTTTACTAGCTTGTCGGTAGAGACATACTATTTGGTGAGCTTTACCAAAGAAAAGTGAGTCCACGTTACTGCGTGTGCACATTTTTATGTAGGCAACTTGCAAATAAGCACGTTAGCCAGCAACTGGTGATAAAGTTTTCCTTGTTTGTGTGCTGAAGACCCATACTTAAAGGCCTCTCCCGTCTACTAACTAGGTTGTTTGACCTTGTAACCAACACATTTTCAAATAGGAGGAGCCTTTTACAACAACAGCAGATCACACTGAGTGTCTTCAGCGCAAGTAGGAGTGAGTGAAGTGTGTGGCCCTGGCCCTCCCCGTCCACCTCTTGGTCTTTATTTCAGAACTCTCCTAGTTTGTTAAACAGGAAAATAAGGGGTCGAATTACCTTTTGGAACCTGAGCCTTAAATTTTTTAAAGGGGAAAATGTGTTTTCAGCCTCAGCAGCGTAAGCAGTGTTTGACAGCAATATAATGCCATCGGGTGTGCTCTCTCCGGGTAACCATGTACGAAAATGTGAAACTGTCTTAACGGTGAATACAAATCAATTCTATATTTCTAAATATGTGTTGCATTATTTTCCCCACACGTCTGCTCTTCTGATTTGGAGTAATTTCTGTTCTTTCTTATTACAAAGAAGGATCGTTTGTTTTCCATTTTCATGACATAGGTTTTATTGGACTTGAATATCTAGGAAATGAGAAACATGAACCACTGGTTTTGATTTGTGGGTTTTTTTTTTTTTTTTTATCAACCTAGTTCTGGACTCTGGGCTGGTGGACTGCATGTTGATCAGAGTCACAGATTGAGTTATCTTGCAGGTGAGCTCCGGTGATGCTCTCTCGGCTGGCGCTGGGCTTGCTACAGTGCTCTCAGTGTTTGTTCTTACCAAGCTAGATGGAACCGATCCCAAAAGAAAATTTGCGAACAGGGGACCCTCAACGGTCAGCTGTGCTTTTCTTCTCACTCCTCACCCCCATCTTTCCCTTTTTTGGGGGCTCCCCCAAAACTCTCCTGGAGGTGAACTGGATTGAAAATCAGCAAATCCGAAGAAGTGTGTTGGGGTGACTCTTTGTCCTGTTTGTTTTCTCTCTGAAGATTTTCTTTTTCTTTTTCTTTCTCATATTCAGTGTAGTTTGAATTGATAAATCCATTTTATTAATTAGGCCAGTTCTCAGAAAAACCATTAGAACAACTAACAGCTGTTTTGTCTGGCCACTGGTAATATGTCTTTTCAGGAGCGCTGTGAAAGCAATAATGCTGGCATGTTTTCACTAGAAAAATCTAATGCTGTTTCACTCAGGACCTTTGTCTTGTAGGTCTTGACTTAGAGGATTAGTTTTCAAGTTATTTCAGGAATTACTGTGATACTGAAAACGTTTCTAGAAAGCAAATACTGCCCAGATTTAGCTTATGCTCCCTAAAGCGCCTTTTTTTGACTTGCCTTCCCTAATATTGTTTTGTGCTCACTTTAGAGGTGTCATGCCCAGAGCTTAGTATCCTTGAGTCTTCTGTAACTGTCTTAGGATATCAAGGGTAGGCAGGGTTTGGTAGAAAAATCCCATTAGGTAAGACCTTTCATTGAACCCTTGCATAGATCCATTCATTGAGCCTTGAGGTTGCGTCTTTTTTCCCACCTCTTTGTCTTGGTGATATTTACAGACACTGGGTTTCAGGAACGCCAAGGGTTTCTGAAATGTCCTGGCATATCCTGGGATTGGATGAGCAGCCATGTCTGAATCAGCAAGTACACTCAGAGCATAGGGGAAATGATCCCGGATCACAGCCTGGTGCAAAGAACATTCTCCAGCAGTTTCTTGTATAAGCAGACTTTCCAAGACCTATTCAGTTTTGTCTTGGTGGTTTGCCGTTATCCCCTCGGTGCATACGCTGCACTTGGGCATTCTTTTGATATCTGGAAATAGATGCTAAGGGCTGTTGTTTTCTTAGGACTACAGATCATGTACCCTGGTCATGAGGGCTGCCTCTTGACCAGAATTGCTCTTGGTGGTGGTTTCAGAAAATGTATTTTCTTAAATGTGGTACTGCAGTCCTAACCTGCTTCCTGCTGGGTCTGAGTAGATTGTGATGGGAGGCCCGGGTTAGGGCTGGGGGAAGGCTAGGATCTGGGATCCGTACTGAAATCTAGGGGCTCTATTAGGAACTTGACAAAAGCTATGTGCTCGCTCTTGTGTTTTTAACACTGGTTTCTAGTGGATTGATACGACTGGTATTTGATGTTATTTTTTGGAGTAATGGTTAAGATGATGAGATAAAGAGTCATAAAGACATTTTCTAATTAGGGCTCTAGCACTCATTGGCTTTTCAGCTTTTTTAACAACTGATTCTCACTTGTCTTCTTTTTATTTATTGTGAAATTGTAAAACACACACAAATATATATGAAAGTGTGCAGGTACACTTTAGGGCAGTGGTAAAAACAGATACCTGTGTACCTGTTACCAGGCCAATAAATAGGATAAATAGTATATTCTGGAAGGTCTGAAAAAAATCACAAACTGTTATTCCATTTACAGTCAATGGACAATAGGTTTTTTTCTTTTTTTTAACTTACTGTAAACATGCTTGTATATGTCTCTTAGCAGACGTGCTCAGGTGTTTCTCTAGTTGTTTGTGTAGTAGGAATTAGGACTGCTCCAGGACAGGGTAGGAGCGTTTCAGCGTTAGAGCAGAAACAGCCGAACTTTCCAAAAAGTTTGCCCCATTTTACACAACCCATCAACAGGATATGAGAACAACATTTACAGTTAGTGTAATAACATTTGGATTTATTTTTTTTTATCTTATTTTGTGCTTTCTCTTCCATCTTTAAAATCTGTCCTTCTTGCCTTCCTGGATTTATTACTTTTTCTTTTTCCATTTTCTCTCCTTAAGGAGGTTAATGATCTTATTTCTATTTGTTCTGTGGTTACTTTATAAATTTCAACCTGCATACTTATTAAAGTCTAAAACTGACCACTGTCCTTATACTCCTGAATAATAGAAGGACCCAGAACTTGAATTCCAGTCTTTCATTCCTTCTGCTAATTTATATGATATTATGCATTTTAATTACTTATATAACCCCACAGATTATCATAGTCGTTGCTGCCACCATCATCAGTCTTACCCTTTTATACAGTCAGTGTTTACCCACCTGGTCACCACTTTGTCATTCCTCACCTCTTTTATCTCTCCTTCCATCTGGGATCACTTTCCTTACTGAGAGTCTGCTGCTGGCACATTCAGTTTGTGTTTTTCTGAAAGTGTACTTATTTTGTACATATTCTTGAAAGTTTTTGCTGGATGTAGGTGTTTATGTTCAGATCAATTGTTATGTCTCTCTAAACACATTAAGCATCATTCCAGAGTTGTCACTGAGAAATCAGCCACTAGGCCTGATTATCTCTTGTATGAAGGTAATATTTCTACAGTGTATTTAAGAGCATTTCTTTGTTTCTGTTATTTAAGCACTTCATATTTATCTTGCCTGTGACTTGTTGGCTTTTCATCTGTGGTTTGGTATTTTTCATCAATTTTCAAAAGTTCTCAGATATCCCTTTACACAATGTCTTTGCCCTCCTGTCTTTTTAGAAATCTGATTAAACAAATATTAGACTTTCTCAGTCTATCCCACATGCCTCTTAATCTCCTTTTTATATTTTCCATTTCTTTGCCATGAGCTAGACTTCTTTCTGGACAATCTTCAGTTGTACCATTTCTCTAATTCTTCAGTTCTGCTTAATTGACTGCTCACTGAGTCTATAATTTCAATTTCTATATTTCTCATTTCTATGGGTTATACTTGATTCTTTTTCAAATGTGCGTATTCTTCAATAAGTTTATGAAGTATCTTATGCTTGTTGATTTTATATGTTTTTCCAACTATTCCAAAATCTTACATCTTTTGAGGGTTTAACTCTTTTTTTTTTTCCCCCGTGAGGCGTCTCATGAATGGAGTCATTTATTTCTTTGTGTGTTTACAGAATTTTCATGATGATGTCATCTTTGGAATTTTATCTTCCTTCAAGCCTTTAGCTTAGGGCTTAGCAAATTACAGCCCATAGGCTAAATCCTGCCCTCTGCCTGTTGCTGTCAGTAAGATTTTACTGGAAGACAGCCACACTTGTTTGTTCACACACTGCCTGTGTTTGCTTCTCTGCTACAGCAGAGTTGAATAGTTGCAACAGTGAATGGCCCACAAAGCCTAAAATACTTACTTCCCTGGCCCCTCACCTGGAATAGTTTGCCTTCCCTTGTTCTAGGGCACGATCAGTCTGGGACCACTTTAAACTAACTTATTGGCTTGAGGATTTTTGAACCGTGTAAATAGTATGAATTTAGCCTACTGAAATGAGGGCCATCTGGTGGTTTTGAATTCTCAGCGTAATGTTTCTGAGAGTCATCCGTGTTGTGTTGATAAGCAGTTCTTTCCTTTTAATTGCCAAGTGACTTTAAATCCTCAGGGGGAAATCATTTTTCCCTTTCACGTAGCACTAAGGTTTGACGCAGATAATTTACCCAGCTGGCATCCATGAGTAAGGGATGGGTGAGTTCTACTTTCTTCTTACTTACAAGGTGTAGCCCTTTGGGATCCCACCTTTCAAGGGAAGGGTTTCTTTAGACTTCCCACATTGGGCCGGCCTTCAGCTTGTCTGTTGCCCGTTAGGCCCTTAAAGCTCTGGAAATCACTGCTCAAGTTTGCTTGGTTCAGCCAACACCCTCAAGGCGAAAGCAGACACCTGGCCTCTCTGCCCTGCTTACCTCTCTGGGATAACCTGTCTTCTTTCAGCCTTTGGCTTGGGGAGTCATAACTCTCTTGCCCATTTATGGAAGCATTCAAAATAATTTTCTTTTATCATATAAAAAAGAGGATGGGTACATGTTGGTAGAAATAAAAGTTCTAGAAAGCAACAACTTTCTTAAAAAACTAGTTTCTTTATATAAATAATAAATAAATTTTATTTATTTATTTATTTATTTTAATGGAAGTACTGGGGATTGAACTCAGGACTTCATAAATGCTAAGCATGCACTCTACCACTGGGCTATACCTACCCTCCTGAGTCATTATTTTAATATAAAAAGCAAAAACCCTTCTTTATTTAGAATTATAACTGAATTTGCAAATTTAATTCTCTGCTGAAATAAGAATAAGATGAAGACATTTACAGGAAGACATGGACCAATACTGGGAAAGCTATGAGATTTTTAGCATCCCTAGAGAATACAATAACCTAGCAGTATGAAGGCAGCTGAAAGCAAGTTCAGTGGTATTTTCTGCATTTTGAGTGATTGGCAAATTCTTTGCCCATATTACACGGGCTGAGGTCCCTTTGATGGCTCTTCATGGGGTTCAAAAAAAAAAAAAAATCCCTGTGATGGTGCCCTCTGCTGTTGCAGGAAGCATATAGCAATTCTGGCTACTTGGTGGCCTCTTGGCTCTATGGAAGAGATGCCCGGGACAGCTTTGAAAATAGAACATGTTCTACATTGGTGAATTAAAACATTTTGAATCCCTTTGAGTTCCAAGCTATGGCTGGGAGTGGGATGCCTAGAAGAGTAGGAACAAAGAGTCAGTCTCCTCTTGAGGTCAAATATGATACTCACTGCTTTTAAAATTAAGTGATTTTTTTTTTGAGAAGCTTTGAAAATTGTATCCCTTGACTGAAGATGCATCCTTGCCAATTATAAAAATTAACTTGAGAATCAAAGCTTTCTTGGGAAGGCTTTCAAATTACTGTGCCTCTAGCTTTATAAAGTTAACCTATATTTGGTGTCTGCTGTGTGTCTACTGTTCTGGGTCTGGGGACACAGCAGTGACAAAGACAAAGTTTCTGGGCTTTTGGAAATCCACTGAAGCAGATGGGAAAAAAAAATCAAGAAACATGTTTGGGCAATATCATCACAAGGGATTCAGATTGATCTTTAATTTTTTCATATAAGCCTGGGTAGTGAATGCCTAAGTATTCTTTTGAAAGTGTTTTCAAGAGTATACACGTCTTACAGCTCAAGTGGAATCGAGTCTGTGACTGGGAAAAGGGGGTGAGCCTAATTCCTGTGGAACGCACACCTGACAGTGCTCATTGCCGAATGGACTGAAGTTTGACCTTGGTGAAGTCCTGCTTATTACGGCGACCCTCTTCTGAGACAGGCAGCCCTGACGTCTGGTTGTTGCTAAATCAGGCGCAAGTGAAAGAGTTCCAAATTTCCTAACTGGAAGGAATTTTCAGTGCTGCCGGTTGGCAAGGCAGGCTCTGATATTGTTCCTGAAGAGCCAGAATTTTGCTCAGGATGGGGCAGAAGAATGACTTCAAAACCCCGTCTTATCCAGTAGGTTCTGCAGTAACTTGGTTCACTGGTGGAGTGACGAATGAGATACTCAGCTTCACCCAATAAATCCCTTGGTTTAATACCTCTCTTGGGAAAATGCTTTTCTATTAAAATGTGTTTAGATACTTAACACATTTTATGAAATGTACATGATGATTCAGACTCTGCTAGTACTGAGGCTCAGGGCTGCCCAAGACAGGAATCTATACCACGGGAGCTTAGAGTCTGAAAGTGAAGACACACCACTAACCACAGAGGAAATGGTAGGGCTTTTTTTTTTTTTTTTTTTTTTTGCCCAGAAGCAAAGTACTGCAGACTCTGCGGAAGAGATGGATTTGATGTTGAGGATGGAAGGGGCTGTGGAAGGGAGGACATTTGAACGAGCTGTGGAGGATGAGTTTAAGTGCTCTCTGATGAAATTAGGGAAAAGGCAGGTGAATGGATTCCTCCTTCTGTACATGAACCTCCCTCCAAATTCCTCCCCCTCACCGCCCGAACTAAACAAAATAAAAACAGAAATAAAAACAGAAATAAAAGAGGATTGTTTATTATATTGCTTGCCTCTAAAAACTGTTTCCAGTTCCTATTTTTAAAGCCATTTACTCTTTCTCCAAAGTTAACTACCCAAGCGCAAGCCATCACCGTCTCTCACCTGGGCTACAGTGAGAATCTTCCAGCTGAGACAGGAAGGAAGGGGGCAGGGCACAGCCATTCAAGAAATAACACAGCAATTAACACCAAGGTGGCTGAAAATTCACCTGTCAACAGGTCTTGAGGAGGCCCAAGATGGTGGGAGATTTGATTTCCAGTAGACCTTGGGCTTCATTATTTGCTCATTGTTATATATTAGCATGCTAAATGGCCCTCCCACAGGCGCCATGACAGTTCTGAGGCTGGCCATAAAAGGTCACAAAGAGGGCGGTGGCCCAACTCCTGGGAATCCTGGCCCCTTCCCCAAAGTAGTTGGAATAATCCTCCCACTTGTTAGCATAGGAAGTTACCGAGCCCACAAAAACTAACAACCCCCACACCTCTTGGCCGCTCTCCCTTCTGAGTGAGGCAGACGACACTCTGTCTGTGGAGTGTGTATCTACTGAACACCTAACCCCCGCACCTTGTGGACTTTCTCTTGGCTTCTGAAACAGCCTGCACTCTGTCTATGGAGTGTGTATCACTCTGAATAAATCTACTTTTACTCAGCTGTGGCTCGGTCTTAAATTCTTTCCTGTGCGAAGCCAAGGACTTGCACTTAGCCAAGACCCTGGGACACAGCTCTCCTCACGTCCCACATTCTTTTTCCTGTGCCACAGCGGATCACCCTGCCTTTGCTCTTCTCCCCAAAATAGTCTACTTGGTTAACTGCAGCTGGTGCAGTCCTTAGCATCACAACTGAATCATGTCACTTCCACCTTCAAAACCCTTCAGTCACTTCCCATCACACTGAGAATGAAATCCCAAATTCTTACCCTGACCTCTGAGGCCTTGCTACAGGCTGGCCACGGGTCAGCCCTTCAGCCTGGTTTCTCTCACTCCTTCCCTTGCTCAGCCTCCCCTAACACTCTGGCCTTTTCTTCTTTTTATTTGAAATCAATGAGAATATTCCTGTGTCAGGGTCTTGGCACTTGTTACTTGGCCTTAGAATGGTCTTCTCCTAGATATGTGCAAGGCTTCCCTCCCGCTTCGTTTTCTTGACTACCCCCGCCTCGGAAGCCTTCGCTGGCCACCCCGCCTAATACAGCAGCACGTGTCCCTCCCTCTGCCCTTAGCCTACTGTTCGTTTCCATTAGCACTTACATCCAAACATTAAGTATTTGTTCGTTTTATGCATCCCCACCACCAGTGTAAGCTTGATTAATGTTTGCCAAATGAATGTGTAAATTTGCAACCATTCCTTAATTCTTCCTTGACTTTCCTGGCCTTGACCATTTTGAAAAATTATAGGCCAGTTATTCTTTAGTACATACTTTATTTTGGATGGATCTCTGGTTTGTCATGACTCGATCCAGTTCCTCATCTTCTGCAGGAGTGACCAGGCGGGGCCTGCTGTGCTCATTTCATGGCGTCCTGTCAGGTGGTGCGTGCTTTTGGTTTGATGCATGACTGAGGATGCTTGCTGTGGTGCTTCAGGTGGTGTGTTAATTACTAGATTAGGGCTGCCATAACAAAATACCGTAGACTTAAGTAACTTAGACAACAGAAATTAATTTTCGCACAGTTCTGGAGGCTAGAAGTTCAAGACCAAGGTGCTAGCAGGGTTGGTGTCTTCTGAAGCCTCTCTCTTTGGCGTGAGATGGCCCTCTTCTCCCTGTGCCCTCACATGGGCATCTCTGTTTTCTGTGTCCTAATCTCCTCTTCTTATAAGGATACCAGTTTCATTGGATTAGGGCCCCTCCTAATAACCTCATTTGACCTTAATCACATCTTTAATCACTGTCTCCAAATACAGTCATATTTTGAGGTATTGAGGGTTAGAACTTCAACATATGAATTTTGAGGGGATACAGTTAAGCCCATAATAGATGGTGTCTGTTTATAGACTCTTCTCTTTTGTTTGCTAATGAATCACTTGGAGGAAGATACTTTTAAACTATGGAATTATCCCATTCCTCATCAAACTTTCTATCTATCTATCTATCTATCTATCTATCTATCTATCTATCTATCTATCTTATTTAAAAAACGGAATAGACTCATGATTTCCTATTTCATTTAATGGATTAAAACCCATTACCATCATTATTTATTTTGATGATGAATTTGTCCCATATTTGATCTATAGGAACCCCTTCTGGTTGGCTTCGACGTGCTTCTGACACATCCTAATCATTTTAGGTCATTGCTTACAGGCACAAGATGTTCCAGACTCATCTTTTACTTTCCCCGTCCTTGCTGTAAAATGAATCATTGCTCCGGGGAGCCCTGGTTTCTTTCGGTGGAGAACGGCATCTCGAAGCCAAGATCTGGGTGCTGGGTGTGCGTATTATTCCCGAGGTGTTGCTGCTCCCAGACCTTCTCAGTGGCCAGAGCTACGGAATATATGTATGAAAACACACACACACACATACACTCATCTCTATTTATTTTTCTATGTATCATCTATCTCTCTATCATCTATCATCATCATCGTTCTCATCTATAACTGTTTATCTGTCTTAACAACCATGACTTCTCTACCAACGCCTCCACTTCCAGTCCAGCGCCACAAGGTTCATTTTAGTTTTCTCTTTATATTTGTAAGCCCCTTCTCAGGCAGTGAGGAGTCTGGCTCCCTCTCTTTGACATATTGATTCACTTGTAACCAACCTCTAGTTGCCTTTGCCTTTGCATGGATGCCATCCTCTCCCCACGCAGTCTGCTCATGCTGGACCACTCCCTTTCACGAATCCTCTCTTCACCCTGCACACGTGGGGCCACTTCCCCATATGGATGCCCTGAACCCCTCTAGGCTTGGCTTCCCACACCAGGCTGTCCCCCCCCCAACACAGACCTCCTCATCATGCCCAGCAGGTTGTCACCCCTCCAACTTTGGCTGGGATGCCCTGGACATCCATGGACATTCTCCGCACCTTGCAAAGGCTCTGACACCTGCTCTGATCCACACCACAGCCTTCCCACTACCAGTGTGGGGGCCACATTACTCTGTACCACCTATGGCTTTATGATGAATTGTTCAGGAAAAGAGAGAGGAGAAAAAAAGAGGAAGTGAAAGAGACTTTCCTGCTTTTTTGGGGGGAGGGTTAGTTAGTTGGTTTTATTGTTTTGTTTTGGTCAGTGATAACAGAGTGTATCTTTTGCAAATTCAGATTTTTTTTCTTAAACTTTTAAATTTTTGGTGGGGAGGTAATAAGGTTTACTTATTTATTTATTTTTGGAGGAGGTACTGGGTACAGAGTGTATCTTTTCTTCAACCTTTACTTTCAATCTTATATACTTATTTAAATTATACACAGATAAGTCTATATATTTAAGACTATATATTCTCTTTAAATAACTAGGTCACTTTCCTGAGTGAATTCTAATTTGGCTTTAATAACAAAGAATGTTAAAATATTTCAGGACTATGCCTTCTTTTGAAAAGTGGGGTTTGATATTAGTACAAAATAAACTGATATCTGATATCACTACGATGCAGTGGGTAAGTTACTTTTACTTTCACACATATTCTTTCCTGTTGTTGCCATGTCATCATACAGGGCAAGCAACTTCTGCCACAGAGGTTGGCACATCCTCCTGAGGCTGGCCAGTTAGAGGACTTCCTTTCTTCCCAGGGTGGACACATGACCTCAGAGTGTCAAGCAGATAAATTAGGAGTTTGGGATTAACAGATAAATACTATTATATATAAAATAGATAAACAACAAGGACATCCTGTACAGCACAGTGAGCTATATTAAATATCTTGTAATAACCTAAAATGGAAAAGAATCTGGAAAAGAACCTAATAAAGAATATATATATATATATATATATATATATATATATATATAACTGAATCACTTTGCTGTACACTTGCAACTAACACAACATTGTAAGTCAACTATACTTCAATTAAAAAAAGAGTATCAGGCAGAGTCTTTGAAAGAGCAAAAGGGATACACAGAGATAGGTTTTTTTTTAATTAAAAATATTTTAAATGTCTAGTTTATTTTCTTTTTTAAACAACATCACTTTTATTTTTATTTTATTTTTTTGGTTGGGGGAGGTAATTAGATTTACTTATTTTTTGATGGAAGTACTGGGGATTGAACCCAGGACCTCGTGCATGCTAGGCATGCACTCTACCACTGAGCTCTACCCCACTCCCCCAACCTCTGCCACTGCCCTGCCTTCCTCAGGGTTCTTATTCTTCAACGTTCATATTTCTTCAGGGATAAGTTCTTATTTCTTCAGGGATTGCACACAGAAAGAACCACGGAGATCTAGAGATCCCAGGAATCATCTTTGCTGCCACGTGGAAAGTCCCTTGTGAGAATGAAGACAATACCGAGGAAAGCAGAGAGAAAAAGAGACCCCCCTGATGATTTAGTTTGATACCCTTCACTCCAATGCGTGAAGCCAGAAAACCCTTTGAACTTCCAGATCCATAAATTCTTCCCCCTCCACTAAGCTAGAAGAGTTTGCATTTAGAGTAAATCTTTTACAGCTATAGTATGTTGAAAATGAAACAGCCCTAAAACAGATGGTTTTGTAAACGTGTATGTACAGTATATGTACATATGAGTCTGCATATGTGTACATACACAAGCGCTTTTCTCTTTTTTTGCTAAGGAATTCTTTTTGTCCCCCTCAAATTAAATTTTCCTTAGAACTCCAAAACAATACTTTTATTGGCTCTGGGATGGGGCTTCAAATGCCCTGAGCCCCGTTCACTCTGTCTCCTTTGCCTCCATGGATACTCTGGGGAAAGAAACCCTGTGACACACCCTGAGGCTCTGCTGGACAAAAATGAAAGCACAGGCTTGGAGCGATGAGTATGCATTTTTAAGGAATTTCCCCTTCAATTAAGTAGAGCCTAATTTTAGTGATTCAGGTACAAAATAAGTAAAACAAAACTTGTTGAATGTTTATAGAATTTAGATGTCTCCTTCAGAGTCCCTTTTTTGGATAGCATCAACTATTAATAAGCTAATTAAATATTAGTGACATCAAACCTGAGTCTAGCTGAGATAGGTAATGTGCCTGGGAGCTCCTGGCAGCTTCCCGCCCGGTACAGAAGTCCTGTCTGAGGAAGAGAAGCCAGTGTGGGGTGCTGCCCCAGACCACGTTGGCCACGGAGGCACGGCTTCTTTGAGCAGCTGCAGAGCACAAAATCTCAGGTCAGTGTTGGGGTGGACAGCCAGGAAGTCTGAGGCAGGGCAGAGTTGTTGCAAACACAGAGGAACTAGAGGAAAAATTTCCAGAAGTCTTCCTCTCCCCTTTTGGAGTGAGATGGAGAAAAAGAGCATTTGAGGCCCTGAATAAATCTCATTGTTAATCTCTACCTGATTCTACCCCTGTGGCCCGAGGGAGGCCCTCATATTCAGCAGTACACACACAGATTGTCTAGTCTTGCAGAGCGGTAGATTTTGGCATGGAACACATCACTCTGACATCTGAATACAAAAGGGATAATTTAACAGTCAAACTTGCAAAGAGGTTTAGTAACCCCGGGAGTTAACATTCTGCAGTGCTGTGGTTACACTGTGAGGAGGGGCGCGAGAAGGCAGGTATCAGCGCTTTTCTTCTGCAAGCAAACCCCTGTTGTTAGGAGAGAATGCTGCTTTGCAGGAGAGCAATTGATAGAGAATCTCAGAACGTGTAAACCATGACAGCCTGCAGTTAAGCCATGTAAGAGGTAACCCATTTTCTCATTGTACTCTGGGAATCTCAGTCTGTATTAAAGAAAAGCATTTTGGTTTTTCCTTTGACCTTGTTTTCTCTTGATCTTTTCTTCCTTTCTATTTATAGTGTGACTCCTTCAACACTCAGTCTGGCTTTGGTTGTCTACGCTCAGTTTATGTTGCTTTGCTATTTTAAACACGTTGTTGAGGTAGTTTTGGATCAAAATCACGTGTCTTGGCGGCACACATCCTTCAGGTAACAAAGGCATAGTAATCACTGATGTGATGCCAAATCAGAATTTTTTTTTTATGTGTAGTGTTTCCAAGTGTTTATGTGACTTCTAGTGAGATTTGCTTTGGAGCAAGAAACATTTATTTCCTCGTACTGATCTCATTTCCTTCTAAAGTGGTCTCCTCCAATAATTGCTTACATCATCAGAACAAAATCCAGTTTCACTGACACAAGCCAAAGTCTGAGGTCAAAAGTTCAACTTCATCTTCTACTCAGAAAGTAAATAATGTCATATTAACAACTTTTTTTTTTAAGTAATGGGAAATTGCTACATGGCCACAGGTTTTAAATTTCTTTTTTCTCTCTACTCCTAGTCAATTCCAATTCAGGAGATTTGTTCTGCTATTATATTATATTTATGTAGAAATGAAGAGAGTGGATCTTCTGTGATAGTTCAAATATTTTGTGGCTTCATCACCTGTCCTCTGTCTATAGCCCACCTTTCTGAATAAAAGCTCAGTGATATTCATGATTCATTAACTCAGTGGTCACTGAAATAGAGCCTTTCCCGACAGCCCCCTGACTGGGCAGGAACGAATGTTATTTTTCCCTGTTGGGTACCTCACCTAATTTGTCTGTGGCCTTGGGGCAGGAGTTAAGGTTGCCTGCAGATCTTCCTCTGGTCTTGGGCTAGACGTCCCCAGTCTCTTGTGGTGTTGGGGGTTGGGAGGCCACGGTGGGTGAGTCAGGCTTTCAAGCCGTGGCTCCTGAAGCTGGCTACTAGTGCTCCTGGTGGAGGGGCTGGGTGCCGGCCCCGCCATGTTGGCAGATTTGTTGGTGGCCAATAGAAGTGGTTGGTGATTGAAGACTCCTGAGTTCAAATAGAGTTGAGGAAGATCGTGTTCCTTTTTTCTTGTCCCCCAGTGTTGGATTTGCCACTAAAGCCATTAGACTCATGCAACTTCCTGGAAGAAGAAGGAACTTGACCTGCGGCTGCTTCAACAGGTGGGTCTGTATGAGCCACACAGCCAGGCAGTTGGTCACCTGCCAGGTATGCCTCTTTTTTCATTCCCTTTTGAATTCCAAAAGTAGGTGTTCTTGCTATTGTTTACTCTGTATAATAGGGATTCTAACCTTGAAATGTAAGAATTATTCTCATTTTCAGATGAAGAAAAGTGAGGTCCGCAGAGGTGAGGGGGCCCACATAAGGCCCCACAGTTTGAGAGATGAAGCTGCAACACATTTAAGATATTTCTCTCATAAATATTTCACTGCTGTAATTTCCGAATTTGTGGCCACTCCTCATCATTTGTTTTCTCTAATTCTAGGGTTTGCCACAGAGTTCTAATTGCTTTCCGAATTTATTGATACTATACGTTCTTCGGTTCTTCTGTCTCACCTTTGTCTCCCCATCAGCATGGAGGGTGACATTGAACCTTCTTTAGCCTCTCCTGTCCTCTGTGAACAACTGCAATCTTCTTTTAAAATCTCTCTCTTATTTTCTCCTTCTGTGTTATCACCATTCAGGCAGTGTTCAGACCTTTCAATCTGTTGCTAGATTATAACAGTCTTAGAACGAAATTTCTCCAAATCTGAAGCCACCATCAGATTCAGCTTCCTAAAACACCCCTTTCATTGTGTCCTGGTCCCTTATTAGATACCAAATGAAGATCAGTTCTTAGCTAGGAATTCTAGGCTCTCTATAATCTGGTTCCACAGCACTGAAATTCCTATTTATCTTCTTTCCTCTAGGTAGATGTATGTGTATACTTGATGTTTCCAAAGCATCCCATGGCAAAGACTATTTATTGTCCCCAAATTCATCCTCTTCTTTTTTCTTAGTAACAGAATCCTACTTTTATTCAAGATACCAGCATATTGAACTGAAAACTATACCTCTGAGGCTCTGTTGTAAGCAGGTATAGGTCTGGGACTATGTTCTTGTTAAAAGGACATCAATCCAAGTGTTGGGTGGGACTTCTGGGAAGTATCTATAAAAAATATTATTTCTTTATAGCTGCCTACTTTGGGGATGTGATAGCTAGAACTCTAGTAGCCATCTTAGATCTTGAGGATGAGAGCCACACTCTAGACAAGGCAGACCAAAGATCTGGAAGGAATCTGGGTCCCCAGTGACTTTGTGCATCTATATTATGAACTCTGCTTTCAATGTTATTTAAGCCATCATTTTGTTCTTTTGTTATATGAAACTGAGCCTAATCCCAACTGATATACATGCTTCCTGGAAGAGTAAATAGCATTTAGATGGTCCTTGATGAAAGAATAGGATTTAGACAAACAAGAAGAGTAAAGAAACATCACAGGCAAGGGGATAAAATAGTAGTAAATGCCCAATAAATTTATAGAGTATT
This sequence comes from Vicugna pacos, assembly GCF_048564905.1. Taxonomy (NCBI): domain Eukaryota; kingdom Metazoa; phylum Chordata; class Mammalia; order Artiodactyla; family Camelidae; genus Vicugna; species Vicugna pacos. The sequence goes on from NC_132988.1 coordinate 78,077,528, forward strand.
TTATAGCTTACAGAGCACATTCACATCCACTATTTCACTTGTTCCTCATAACAACTGGGGATGTTATATGCAAATATTATCCACATTATGACAGATAAGAGCTATGGAATCCAAAGCTGGACAAATAATTAAATGGAAGGAGCAATGGATTTGTAGTCAGAAAATCTGGGTTTGAGTTTCTTTTTTGATGGACAAACTTTAAGGTTACCCGCATGTTCCCTCTCCTGGCATTCATGTTTTTATGTAATCCCCTCCCCTTGAGTAGGTAGACCTGTGACTTACCTCTAACCAGTAGCAAAGGTGATGAGATCTAACTCCCATGATTACAATACATTGTATATCACTCTGTCTTGCTAGCTGACTTTCTAGAGTCTTTCTTCATTGCTGTCTTTGAAGATGGAAGCTGTCATGAACCCTACAGCTGGAAGCAACCAAATGCTGCTAAGAACCATGTAAGTGGGAAGGTGGGCCCTTCCCTAGCTGAGCCTCCAGATGCACCCTGAGCCCAGGCTGATACCTTGATGGTAGTCTCATAAGACTCTGAAGCAGAGACCAGTCAACCCATGTCCAGACTCCTTACCCAGGGTAACTGTGAGAAAGCTAATGTGTGTTGCTTTAAGTTACTGAGTTTGAGGTAGTGTGCTATGCAGAAATAGCTAGGTAATTCACTTACCTACTAGTTGTGTAGACTTGAGGTAGTTACATAACCTCTCTGTCATGGCAGAGATGATCAACTACTCGCCATAAAGTTAAGCTCCCCCTTCCACAGCATCGTCACTGAGAAGTGGCTGCCCAGCCAGAAGCTACATTTCTCAGTGCCCCCTTGCATCTCGGTGGAGCCATTAACTGGTTCTCATCAATGAGATGTAGATGGAAGTCTTTTGGGCCACTGCCTTGAAGAGGTTGCTCAGAAGTGGATGTGCTTTCTCCAGGCTCTCCTTGTCTGTCTGTCAGCTGGAGGCAGAGGACTCTAAGGTCCTAGGGCCTAGTGGAGCCACAAGACAGAAGGAGTCTGGGCTCTTCAATCACCTCATGCTGGAAAGCTACTCAGTGACCAGGAACACCTGCTTTACACCCTTACGTGAATGTACAACAAACTTTTTTTCTCTTTTCACAAATTTACAAGTTTGTAAAAAAATTTACAAAAATTTACAAATTTATGTGAATGTAAAATGAAAGTATCAAGATACTGACTTTGGGGGTTTATTTATTATAGCATTGCTTTTTCCTTAATACAGCATCAATTTTCTTATCTATAAAATGGGCATAGAATTGTTGTGACTGAATGAAATAATATACTTGAAACCCTTATTAAATTGTAAAATATTATGCTGACATGAGGTGTTAATAGAATTTTCACAAAAAACTCTTAAGATGTAAGTAAATAGGGAAAGAATTACTTCTTCATTTTAGGGAGGATTGAGCTAAAACTGACTGGCAATAGGACTTGGGGTCACTCTTTGAACTAGTGGTGAGGGTAGGACCAGACCTGATTTCCTGTCTAACTCTCATCTGTGACGTTACAGCCAGTGATCAGAGGCGTGGAAGGTGTGCAAAGCAAAGGAGATTGCAGGAAGTCATATTTCTTTAAACATGAGCAGATGAACGCAGTGATTTCAGAGCTGTCCCTGTGGGGTTGAGCCCAATGCATTTCTCTGCAGAGGCGGTATATTTGGTTGTCAGTTCATTGAAAAGAAACATAGCTACATCTTACATATGTTTTAGTTAAATTAAAAGATTGATGTGTATTTATTTTGAGGTGATTGCTGAAATACCTTCCTCGTGTGTAATGGAATTTTGTCCTTTTGGCAATGCTGAAGACAGTTCATTTAGCTGCATATGTTGTCAGTGAAATTTCCCACATGCTTACAAGAAACATTTGTCTTCTCCAGATGGCCTGTGTAAAGCCCAGTTGTTCTTCCAAATAAATTTATAGTTATGACAAATGTGTTATCTCTCTAGACAAGATGAGAGTTCTTTCTTGGAAAAGGAACCGGTCTCTTTTCATTCAAATGAGGAATACGTGTTCTAAGGCTGAAACTTGATGGAATCCGAGTTTAGAGAAATCGCTAGGTTAGAGTTGTTGCTTTCATTCCCTCTCCACCCACAAAATCTATGTGGTCTTTAGTTTCCTCCATAAAAGAAACCCAAACATAAAAGATCCCCCGAAGAGAGTCCACGTATTTCTAACTTCTTGCGTTATAGCTTTTTCCCAGTAATGCCTTCCTTTCTTTGTTAAAAATTCAAACATTGATTATTCAATAGTGAATATTTGAAAAGAATGTCTGTACCACATATACAATTAAGAAGCATACTAATACACTGAACACTGGTGGAACCACTGCTCGACTTATGAGCCAGACCTGATGCTGTGGAACTTAATGTGTTTCCTTTCTCTTCTCTTCCTTCCCACTGTCAACCACATTACACCTTACTTTCCCAAATTTTCACAAACTCATCATAATTATTTATAAAGAGTTTTGAAAACCTTTGTGGGAAACTGCAGTGTGACTTCAGATGTGTATTTACAATAATTCTTCATTTTGTGCTCAGGACTTTCAAGTCTACGATCTTCTTTGCAATTCACGACAGTCCTATGAACTCACTGGGCTGGACATTTTTGCTTTTGCAGGTGGGGAACACAGGCTAACACAGGACTCATGACTGAGGAGTAGGTAGGAGAGTTAAAGTTAGAACCAGAGTCTTTAGACCCTAAGTCCTATGATCTTTCAACAAAACGACATTGCCTACAAGTGAGAAGTTGCTATTGAGTAGATTTCCAACGAGAAATCCTTGTTCCTGACTTGACAGAAATATCACTGCAGGCCACAGTAGCTGACTAACAGCAGCTTGTATTGATAGCAGGTCCAGCAAATCAGGGCTGGGGATAATACCTTATTTTCCTTTGTAGTCTCAGCTCTTGGTCTTGAGTCTGACACACAGTAGGTCCAGGTTAGAAGCCTGGGCTCTGGCTTTGAAAACTGGCCCTCCATTTAGTAGCTGTATGACATTGGGTAATTAAATTAACCTTTCTAAGTCCCAGTTATTCACACAATTCTCAGAGGTGCTGGGAGGAGTACATGCGACAATGACTACACAGTAGAGTACTTGCCAGAGAGCAAGCATGGACTAGACTGTAGCTAAAAATAAAAAGGGAGTGTCTGTTTCTGTGTCCTTGGGCAAATCATTTGATTCCAACTGTTCCCCACTTCCCAAAGCTTCAGTGCCTCCTCATTGTAGTAAGGGGGTTAGACAAAGATGAATTCTCCAGGTCTTTGCAGCTCTGATGTTCAATGATGCCAGACACAGTTCCTAAGGCTTCTGCTGACTTAGTTTAACTCATTATTTGACTTTAGAGAAACACAACCAAATGACTTCATTGTTCATTTCCAAGTCTTCATACAGACGAGCGTTGCAAGATAAAATTGCAGAATAATAACCCATGCTTTTCCTTCCCGCAATTTTCTTGTTATCCCATAGGCTTCTGCCTATTGGTAGCATTTGTTGCTTTGTCCCTTAAAAGTGTAAAAATTGAGTTTCTGACTTGATTTTTAAAAATGCATTGCTGAATTCATTGTTATATTGAAAACCAGGATTCCTACTGGAGGAGTCAGAATTTTGAGAGAGCAAAAGAGTCCTTTAAGCGCTGAGTTTACTTTCTAACTGTAGTCAGGAGAAGAATGTGCAATGGTGTGGGAGGAGTCCCCTCAGACAGGCATTAAAGTCTAAGTGACCAGCAGAAAGCCAAGCTTCAGAGGGAACATGGGCGAGACTTTAATGCTGGTGAGTGCCCGAGAGAGGCCTCCTACCCTGAGCCGTGTGGTGGGGGTGGAGGATGAGAAAGCAGAGGCACTTTCAATACGTTTTAGAGGATGTCCGGGTAGAGAGGACCTGTCTTTTATTTCCCAGGTGAAGCCTGAAGGCAGCAAGCCTTGAAAGAAGTCCTTCTGCCCCAGCCCCCATGCTAACATGGTGCAGCTGAAGAAGAGCAGACACGGCGGGGTGGTGAGTGTAGACGACTCCTCCCACTGCTCCCGACCACGCATGCGTGAAGTTGCACAGAACAGTTACCGACGGGGGCGCTGAACCTACCTGGAGCCAACTAGGAACTTAGAGAAGCCTTGGAGGGAGGTTGAGGAGGACCCAGGATGACTTGCATGGGCGTCACCCAAAAGGAAGGCGTGGAGGCACAAGACACTTCTGCGCGCAGTGGGGACCGAGGCCTGTGAAGCAAAGAAAGATAGGCTGAACTGTGTAAGCAACGAAACCAGACAGATCAGGAAGGGCTGGTGGACTGTATTCCTGTGGACACTAGGGCAGTAGGTGCTATGGCCTAGTCTGGGAGACAAGAGAGACACAGTTACTAGGAATGCCATGTGCTATGTATTGTGCTAGATTATGTCCAATGTGCTATTGGCAGCCAAGCAGGATGCTGCAGGCCTTCCTGAGGACGTGTCCCCATGTCCCCGCCTCTTAGTGTTAGATTATAATATTAATATTAAAATATTAAACTATTTTCAGTCTGTAACTTCCTCTTGGGATTTGGGTTATCAGGCTCTTTTGTTTATCATTAAAAAACCCCAGACAAACCAAAGACACCTCCACAAAAACCCTGTTAATAATCAGGCTGCCGGACTTGAGGAAGGGGAAGTGGAGAGAGGGAGAAAAGCTCTGAAAGAGGGAAAATGGTTCAGAGATAATACTTTATCAGCAATAAAAATACTCATTTTTCCATGCATGTGAGCACCTTTGTATATGCCCCTTCAATAGATCCATGCAAAATAGGCTGTTTCAGACATAAAAGAAGAGACTTAGATGTTTAGACTGCAGCTCTTTCTATTACTATTTTGAGCAAGAAAAGACAGCGCCTAGAGATGGCTGGGTGTGTGTGTGCGCGCGCGCATGCGTGCATGCGTGGGGGGAGAAAGGAGATCTTTCTAGAGGAAAATAGCAATGAAAACCAGTACAGCCACTCAGCAAAGGCAACATGGATGAAGGGATAGCGTGATTCGCTTCAACAGGGCACTGGGTCTGACTTCAGATATTTGGATAATGGCTATTTTAATTCCCATTTTCCTTCTGACATCATGACTTACTTATTGTTGATCAGAATGTTCTGAGAGGAAAACTTCCAGGGGCAGGGCTCAGGCCCACCACTGTGGAGACTCATTTTAAAGAATGCTCAGCGATGCTTCACTTTGCTCAAGGGTACAAGGCACACTTCAGCACCTAATGGAAACTACACTAGGTTTACAGGTTCTAATGGACACCTGACATCACCTATTTCCTTTCCTTTGAGTAGCCGAAGTATTCAGAAGTAATCATGAACGGGTTCTTGGTGGCCTGTCAATCAAGGTGCCCACCTCTGGTCAAGGGTTGGTCACATGACCCACTCTAGGCCAATCAGATGCTCTCTCTGAAACTGGAAGTGTTCACAGGACTGAATATGGACTGAACTGGTTTGCTTTGAGGGAAGCATCTTGCTGGGGATCTGTTCATTATTTCTTGTTAGCAGATATTCAAAGCTGTCCTGTTTCCTCCTTGAAGCCTGACACTACACTTTGTCTTTTGATTCTGAGTTACCACAAGTCCTTCTAATACATTGCTTTTTAGGTTCTCACCCAGAGTTAATTTGTTGCCTCAAACTAAATATCCCCAGCAGATACAACACAGCACAGCATTGTTCAGTTCCCTTTATTGTGGGCAGACTCCATATGCTATATAAATATTTCTGTGTAGATGCTATTTTTTTAGCCTGGAGGCAAGCTGGAGCCAGGTTTAACAGTTGATAAAAAATGTGGGAAATCTGACTGAAATCACCAGGAAGCAATGGGTACAAGGAGAGAAAAAGCAAGAAAGAGAGGTTGGTTAAAAAGATGTTAATTGGCCAAGAGCCCTGTGTAGGGTTGGAGACCAGGTTAAGTTTGATCCATCCATGGCCAAGAGAGTTTAGGGAGGACCCTAGCTGGGACAGGAGTAGATCCAGAACTCCTAGTCAGCCTCTTCACAAAGCAGAGGAGAGTGTGTGCTGGGAATGGATATGTGTTGGATACCAATGACTATACAGATCTCTCTGAGTAAGACATTTCTCCCAGCCTGGATTGGACTGGACTCTGGAACAATTCTGTGTCCCTCCCACTGTTTATCAGCACATAGATTGTGTCCTGATAAATAATTGCACCTGTTTTACAGTAACCGTATTTAGGAAATTGAGTTAGATTTGTAATGCTCTCATTTATTTATTCATTCAAAAAGTATTTATTGAGTATTTGTGCTAAGCACATAGTGGTACAGAATAGAAACAGTTCCTCTATGGAGACAGTAACTGTAGAGAGAAGGAGAATGATATTCAGCAAATAATTAAATAGAAATGTATGATTATGAATTGTGCCAAGTGCTAAAAAGGAGAATTAAAACTTATTATCAAGTATAACATGTGATGGTGTTTTACTATCAAAGGAGGGGCAACGAAGAAGGACTTTTCCCTTCTATTCTGGTGGTAGGACCTTTGCATTCTATCCAGGAGTCTTTGTTCTTCATTTTTATAAACTTATATTAAAATATAATTCAAAGGGAATCTGTAAGGTGTGGCATATTTATATGTAGTTGGTTGTAACTGAAAACTGAAGGCAAGCTTTAAAAAAGCCTTCCTGAGCCAGTTGGTGGGCCCTGAATCTGGTTTAGAGACAGGAACATGAACTTGTGACTCTAAGTGACTCTAAGTTGTCAACAGGGAAAACGATTTGAAAATAATATAAAGTTGTGTTTGGCCGTGAAGAAAGAACAGATAATCAGCCTAATTTCATGGGTGCATAACAGGGGTTTGGAGCTCTCAACTGTCATACATGTGCTGATATGACCAAATTTTCCAAACACATCGTAGGTTGGTCTGTTATCCTGAAAGAAATGACCAAACCTCACCTTTTTATGTATCTTCAACATTCTGGTGATTTGACCATCTGCTGAAGACCGTTAAATGCAAGATGTTCTGTGAGGCACACTGTAACTACCAGAATGCATATGGAATCATTTAGAATGGAATAATTTTGCAACCTAATAAAATCTGCTTGGGGCATAAATAAGACATTGGATTTGGGCAATCATCCTGTGGCTGGTGAGAAGTCTTTCAAATGCTTTAGGTGCCATCTTGTGGTCAACATTATGAATGTAGTGAATTCAACTCATCTTCAACTTCCCAGAAAGATTGTGTTTAAAAAGTGTAAGTGTATGTAGGGGAGGTATAGCTCAAATGGTGGAGCACATGCTTAGTGTGTGTGAGGTCCCGGGTTCAAATCCCAGTACCTCCTATTAAAAAGTAAGTAAACATAACCTCCCCCAAAATTAAAAAAAAAACAATAAAAAGTTTAGGAGATTACATTATCTGGCGATGGTATATTAATCAGGTCTCTTCCAGCGTCAGGTGACAGAAACCTATTTCAAAGTAGCTTAAGCAAGAAAGGTGTTACCTCAAAGGACTGAGGAAGTTGAGGAAGTTGCTGTCGCACCTAAGGCCTTGGAGGTGAGATCCAGGACCCGGTATCACGAGGACCTACCCCTCTGTTTCTCATTTCTGCCTTGTTTTATCCCCTCTTGCTTCAGGGAAGAGTATTGCCAGAAGTCCAGATTTCCAATCATTTCTGCGTTATGACTCAGGTCCACATAGAAGAATCCCAAAGGAGGGCTCTGGCTCAATATGGGTCACATGCCAAGCCTTGTACCAATCATGTGATAGGAGAATGGGGCGCCTTGAACAGACAGCTTGAGTCTGCGATCATCCCCTGTTGTTGGGGGGTGGAGGAAGAAAGACCTTGGCAATATGAATATGTTACCATAGAGACAGAATCTGTGGGAATGCTTGCTGGGCAAATGAGCAAACTAAAGGAGCAACCCAGATCACTACATCACACTACTTGGACACCAGCCACACATCCATACCCTGCCCCAGTGCATACAATTCTGAAAGTGCCAAATTACTTTAACTTTCCTAAGTACAAAATAACAACACAAATTTACCCTCTCTTCAAGAAGAGACAACTCAAAGATTCAATTAGCTAATGAATTCAACACCAAGCTTAAGGTTTTTAGATGATGTGCATTCCTCTTAGGTCTAGATGTAGAGGCTACTCTTGGTCCCACAATCTATTTCCATTAAGAAAAACATTTCATAGACATTCATCCATTTATTCAAATAAGCAGTTATTTGAACCCCTAATATTTGTCAAGTGTCATTTTAGGTCCTAGGAATATGTCCCTGACTTTTCTGAACCTAAAGACATGAAAAAATAATTACCATATTAAGTAGTAAGGGCCAGTAACTGCAGTGTGAATTGCCTATATGTTCGACTTGTAGCATTTTTCAGAATTGTATATATTTCACAAGTGGTGCTTATGGAATATAAAAACCACTGAAATAAGAGAATTTCACTGATATAGAAAATAGGGATAAGTAAAAACCCAAAAAGTTAGTGATATTACTGGGATTAATTCCAGAGAGGAGGATACTTGGCAATGATTTCTCTAAAAAGATGGAGCATTTTCTTCCCTTTTCTAGTTTTTCTGGTCTTGTGTTCCAAGCAGAGTTTGGTTTGTGCACTTGAGGGCTAATTAATCATGAACCAATATTGGAATCAATTTACATTATCATTAATTAGTTTCAGAGCTCATTGTTCCGTTGGCATTTCTAATTTAAAGCAAATTGCATGATTTATTTTAAGACCTACATTTAGCTTAATGATTAGAAGAGAAGGATAAGGTAGTGCATAAGAGCGTAGGTTTTGACATAATATTGACCAAGGTTTGAATCCTGGCTCCACTCTTACTAATTGTGTGGCTTTCAGCGCATTTTCTAACCAGTCTCAGTTTTCTGATCTGAGGAGTGGGGGTAATACCAGTATCCACCTCTTAAGGTTATTGTGAAGGTTTAATAAATGTGTAGTGGTACAAGCACCTGGTAAGGGTACAAAAAATGTTAAAAGAAAAATCAGGAAAAAGCACAGCTTTTCTTCAGTGCCTTTTATAGGCAGGCACTCCACGGCTAAAATTCATTAATTAATGTCTTCAAGACCATTGATTCAGTGATCATTGTCTATTCGTATAATTGATTACTCTGGTCTGAACTGGAGGCCAGTATCACTTGGACAGAGTATTGGGAGTGTGGAAATTAAAAGACTTTGTTTCTGTTTATTACACTCAGTGGTGCCGTGGAGGAGCCATGGGACTGACAAAACCATGTTAAAGTGTGGTTGACAGGGATGGCGTGTGGGTTGGGGGTGTCGGGGACACTTCCCATTGCTGATGTTTTGTTCTGTGTGAAGGGAGCTCTTCTAGTAAACGCTTTGGCCTTTTTGGTCCCTGCTTGTTCCTCTCTGGAGGAAGAGTCGCTTATCTGACTGTGGATGTGAAAGGAGTCACTGACTGTATGGCCCTGACTCCCCTCCTTTTCTCTTGGGAGAGAGCCTGCCTGTGGGAAGCTTGCCTTCTACTCGGATCCCCCCCTCCCTATATATACTCCTGTCTCTGGAAGGCTTGTCCATTTCCAGGAACTCAGAAGATAAGTATTTTAATTCTTAGTTTGAATATAATGGAATCCACTTACCTAAAGTTATGAGACACATCCTCCAGTTTTAACAATGTGATATCCAGTCCATTATCCACCTTATTCTTTGATCTTTTTTCTTAATCATCTCACAACGTTTGTGGGAAAGATGGATACTATTTGTAGAGACTATTGAAATTCTGACAGTTCTATCAACATAATAATTGAATACTTTCCAGAGGGACCTCTTAAGAGCCTGAGTGGAATACTCCTCAGAATTACCTGTTAGGGGGCAAGGAAGCTGGGGTATTTATATACCAACTCCCATCCCTCACTGATTGAGTGTTGCTTTTGGGATGTTAACTCCCTGACACTTTTGGCTGGCCCATTTTGTACCTAGCAGAAGTCCTCAGTTAGGCAGATGCAGGTACTTGATGTAGAAAACCATCTGTGTGGCTACAACTATCTATTGAAACTACATGTGACTTTCAGTGTGGGTTGAGGGGAGATGGGAGGGGTGCCAACAGTGCCTACTAGAAAGTTGTGTTGAATCGTCCTTGAGTATGTTAGATGACCTTGCTCTGTGGTTCCACAGATCCCTATTTCCTCCTTAATAAAACCTACCATATTGTACGGGTTGTCTGTTTTTCTCCTAAGCTATAATCTCTGTGTGGGTGGGGACAAGATCCTGTTCACTGTGGTGTCCCAAGCCTGGGTGGTCAGTAAATATTTGTTAAATGAACGTTCTGATCAGAAATAAATGTTCACAGTGAAAAAACGATTTGATTATTATTAAAGCTAGTTTTGGTGCTTTGTATTTACTACACATGGAATAGTACTGCTGAACTCATTTCACACAAAGACATGAAATGCTTGATTTGAATTCATCTGATGCTAGTGCCAGACTTGAAGGGAACTCGTCTTTTCCAACTTTATGGTCAATGAAGAAAGGTAGAGATCAGATATTTTTCTTTTTAAAACAAATATTGTTAGCAGGGAGTAGTTTCCATGAAGGTAAGATTGAGTAAAAAACTGATTAAGTATGAAGTTTTCCTAATCAGTTCTGTTTGTGAAGTTACTTGTTAAAATTGCCCAAAGGAAGTGAGTTCAGCAATTTTGAATGGATTTCAGGACTGAGAATATTATGGTGTAATGTGACAATTTTGCCAGTAGGTGGTACTGTTTCATGAAACAATTGAGGCTTTTTGGGTTTGGACTGTGTTTGAGTTCACAATATTAATCTTAAAATGTATTAGATTAGTTTCTGGAGGATTGATAGGGTTTTAGCATCAGACAAGCAATAAGGGGAAAAAAGCCAACCATCTCTCTCCATAAGCAAAAAAATTCAGAGGGAGATACAACCTTTGTAATTCATACAACTGTAGCCAGTAGTATGGGGAAGAAGAAATGTACAAAAAAAATAGCTAATTCCAAGTTGATTATATACTCTGGTATTGCCTGGATAATTTCAGTTTTGAAGGACTATTATGGTCAGGCACATATGCCAGGAAAATTTCAGATTTAATGAATAGTTTTTGCTATAGGGTCAAGAGTTGCTTAAATATACAGCTTTAAGATGAACTGGGAAGTGCTGGACTTAGCTTTGTGAATTACCACATATGAAATACATTTATGTTTGCAAATGACTGCATTTAAAAACAACTCATAAAGTAATTTTTAATACTCCATTATGTATAACTTGACAAACTGCTGAGCTATCTTAATATTTCAATTGAACTTAATAAACACTTATTGGGGGTCTACTCTGTACCAGGCAGTCTGCCAAGCACTGGGAATCCACAAATTAATAAAACAGAGCCCTTACTTCCATGTTAGCCTTTAGCCCAGCTGTTTTCAGGCCTTATGGAGACCCTACTTCTTCTCCATCACAGTTAAGAACCCAAAGGCTCTGGTACAAGAAGAGGAGTCCATATTCCCTAAATCCATGGTCCTTTCTGCAGCAAAGTCCCTGCTTCTCTCATAGAGAAACCTTGCCTAGTCGGAGGCTGCAGAGGAGTAAGAATTTCTCATCCTCTGATTATGCCTCGTGTGCTCCCACCCTTCAAACGGGGAAGAACTGTGGTCATTTTAGATATTTATGAAACTCTGGTGATAGATTAAAAAATGATCACTCATTATACCTGGATTTTATAATCACATCCTTTCCCAGGATGCCTAGAGAAGGTTCAAAGACACAGTGAAATGGTGAAAGTCATAATCTAGGCGAAGGCTTGGAAATGACACCTCCTGTGCCAAGACTCTAACAAGATTGCCCCCAGGTTCATCCTCTCCTCTTCATCCAGAAAGACAGTAAAAGTTGCCTTATGCAGCAGCAGAAAGATGTCCAATTACTTTTTGCAAGAGTCAAAGCTTTTAAAAGAAATAAGCAGCATCTATTTTGAAATGGGTCATAGAGCAAGGACAGCTTTGCCTGGTTCTGATCGCAGCTTAACCAGGTATCAGCTCTGTGATTGGGACACTTTATTTAACTACTATAAGCCTTGGTTTTCTCACTTAAAAATAGAAATTATAATTCTTAGCTCACAAGGTTGTTGCAATGCTTGAAATAGGATTACATACGGGAAAGCACCCACAATAATGCCTGGCATATGAGACACCCAAGAAAACGTAAGGCTTGTCCCTTCCGTCTTTGGAAGTGGATGTTAGTAGTCAGTCATGTGGTCATCAGACAACATATGAGGATGTTGGGTACCAAAATTATGTCATCACCATCGACCCAGCATCTCCTCTTTGCTTGCTATTAATGCGCCTCATTTTGATGGCAATGTCAATAGACAATTTCATGGTAAAGTCAATGGACAGATGATCTTAACAGCTAATTCTAAAAGCATTCGTAGGCAAATCTAGAGTAGAAAGAGGCCATTTGTATTTCTCACATGTTCTTGTAACTGGTGCACCGGAAATCTGGCATTCTAAAAGCAGCTGATGGTGCTGGTGCGTCCCGGAGCCTCCTCGTTTGCTGTGTGAGTCTCAGCCTGCTGGCTTAAGTGAAGTGAAGAACAGTTTCTCTTCATGTGCCATGGACAATATGAAAGCACGACTGCTTTTGTTGCTGATGAAAATATTATGGCCTCGGCTCCCTGTAATCAATTTACTGCTTTATGGACCCAAAGTCCTCCAGAGAATTTAATAAATTCACATAATGTTTCTAAGTGCTGCATTGTGCATTTGGAGCACTGATTTAGCTGACAAATGTGAAAAATTCGTGTAGCTAGACAAATCCCTAGTGATTAGACATGTGTAGAAGCTAAAGAGAGCACGTTGCTCCAGAGAAGGTCAGCATTAACATATGGCAGAGATCCTACTCTCACGATGGGCTTCGTGCCCCTCCAGCTCTGATAGATGATACCGTCCCACTGAATATTGGGGCTTTTTTCCCATTTTCAGTGGGGCTGCACTTTTTGTTCTCTGCCTACTTGCAGCTTCTGATCTGGGCGAGCCAAGAACAACAAAAATAAGGGAGATGGAGCATATGATGAAGATGACACTGGATTTAGATAATGAAATGGCCACTGAAGTACGGATATTTGACCCTAAAAATGTCAGAGGTTCCTAAGGGAGCTTTTTATGGGCTAGTCTTACAGGGTCACTTGTTTGAAACTGGTTCCACTTAAGTTGCGTTGAATCTTTCTGCATATCTCTTTCTTCCCTTCTAATTTCCTTCCAAACTGAAACAAATTTACCCAAAATAGTAAATATTAAACCATTTTTGTTATTCAAAATAACCTATCTTCATTAACGTGCATATACGCATTCTGCATAGTTATAATCAATTGATTGCTTTGTCTTAAAAATACCATTTTATATTCCATTTTTCCCTCCTTAATGTTATTTCATACAAACAATAATGTTATTTTATATCTATCTAGATGGGCCACAGAGCTGTGGTTTCAAATAGGTTTTTAGTATTGAATTTCTGAAAGTTATCTTTGAAGGGGACAAGTGCTATGTTGCTTCAAAGATGACTATTGCTTAGAATTACTGCAGATTTTATTGTTGATTTTTAACTTGAATTTTGATTTTCAGCCTGAGCTAAGATTTAGGATTTAGCTTCAGTTCTCAAATTAGGGGAAATCAGCAATAGGTGTATGAGAGTGGAGGTCTGGTAATAACTGGTGTGGAAACAAGCCAATGCCTGTCCCACGTTCCCACCCTGGTTTGATATGGCCCAGCTTCTTCCTCTACTCTGGCATCCTGTGAGGATGGAATACTGTTGACTGTTTCCTCACGGACCCATAAGGTTCAGGCTGCCTCCATGACTCTGGATCTGGGGAGTACAGACACCCAGATGGCTCGTGGATTAAAAGGGAATATACCACTTCAGGTAGTCGGATGCTGAAGCAATGTCATTAACAGGTAAACTTTCCACTGCTCACAAAGCAGTTGAGGAGTTAGGGAGCCACAACGTGGTCGAGTATTGGCAACCAGCGATAGGACTAGAATGAACACCACTAATCCGTGAATTGGGGGTTCATAAATATGGCTCCAGTTCGATTTGGTACTTACTTGAGAAATGAATATTGCTAATTTCACAACTGGGGTAGTAATTACTAGCAATGGGGTAGCAGGCTGGATAAATCATAGCTATCTCCTTTGAAGGGTATTTTTATACTGCCCTTTCCTCATTTATCCGATGTAGAGACTGAGGCATTGAGAAGACAGATGACTTGCTTAGGCTCCAAAAGCTGGTTAGTGTCCAAGATAGGATAAAAACCCAACTTCTATGTTTCCCACCCATACTTTCCCACTAGACTGTGCTTCTGACCTTTTTCAGTATGAGGAATCTGTTGCTGTGTTAAAAAGTTTATTAGGTCCCGGGTTTCGGCACCAAAAATAAATAAATATATAAATAAAGTTTAAGGAACCTTACATGATAGTAGCTTATATTTTTTCCCCCAATTTTTAAATTGTGGTAAAATACACATAACATAAAATTTACCATCATAACCATTTTTCTTGAGAAGTCAGTAGGAAGTTAATTTTATTTTCTACACAGATGCCCATAAACTCAGGGACAACAGACTTTCTAGATCAGAGTGTTATTTTAAAATATATGTATATATTTTTATTGAAGTATACTCAGTTTACATTGCTGTGTCAATTTCCATCTTAACCATTTTTAAGTGTACATTTCAGTGGTATTAAATACATTTGCAATGTTGTACAGCCATCACCACCATCCATCTCCAGAACTTTTTTCATCTTGTGAAACTGCAACTCTATACCTATTAAACAACATTCCTCATTCCATCCCCCAGCCCCTGGTAGTCACCATTCTACTTTTTGTTTCCGTGAATTTGACTACTCTAAGTACCTCATATAAGTGGAATCTTACGATATTTGTCTTTTTGTGACTGGTTTATTTCACTTAGCATAATGTCTTCAAGTTTTATCCATGTTGTAGTATATGTCATAATTTTCTTCATTTTAAAGACTGACTACTATTCCATTGCATGTATGTACCACATTTTGCTTATCCACTCATTTGTGAATGGACACTTGGGTTGCTTCCAGTGGCTATATTTTTAGTATCTATTAATTGGGAAAATCCAAAGTAAAGTCATAGACCCTTTGCAGTGACACTGCAGCCTCCTGGAGTGCTCAGGATGGGAAATCATTGCATAAGAGATTTTAATTTTTAAAGACTTTTTCGTAAACCTTGACCTGGCTGACAGCACTATACAATGATAGTATAAACAAAATGTTTAATTGAGAAGCTCCCTGTCACCTAGGAATTAACAGTGGATGATGAGAAATGGAAAGTTTGGGGCTTTAGTGACAGCTCCTTTCAAGAGGAGAGGATTTGCTAAAGAACATGCTTTCCAGAGGTCCCACTTCACATGGGAAATGGCACCACGCGCCAGTTCTAACTGTCTTGTGTTCCCACCACCCATCCTGAAATGGCAGCACTGAAATGCCTATACCAGACAGACAAGAGTCTACATTGTTACTCAAATGATAAACCCTGTAACGTTGTGATTTTATTTTTGTCACTATTTTGTTGCTGTCATTCCTGGTAAGTATGTCTTATGCTTGTCAGGTCGAATTTGTAATACGCAAAATGCATACCTCCATATGTACACGTTTTTTCATTTTCTAAAGCGAACATCATAAAAAAGACAGCAATGTGACCTCAAAAGGCAGGATACAGACTCAAAATATTGTACAGCTGCTTCATCTTTTTATTAGATTTTCTGTGTTTTTTTCCCCCCTAGTTGCTGGATAAAATCCATACAAATGAAATACTGGCTCACTCAGTAAATAATAATGAAAAGGTAAATTCATTTTACAGAGAAGCCAGTACATGTAAGACATCATCTTGAATGACTGTGATTTTCTTGAACTGATCACCAGGCTATTATAGTCTCACAAAAATAATATCTGGCTTTTAGGCTCTCCAATTGTGCCTGCGACCTCTCCTTAACCCTTTGGCTCTTAAGAAAAATTGATTTTTTTTTAACCATGTGCACAGTATGCTGCTAAAATCACACAGGTGCTGTTTGGTTCACATGACATGGCAGCTCTAAGAGACGACAGGACACAATCAAGGGTCTTCTTTCCCCATCATCTCACCTCAACTACACCCTCAACATCTCACCCTCAACTATGATACCTAATTACTGTGTCTTCAATAGTTATGATATAATAACTGTATTTATCTCTTTAAAAGAAATAGAAAAGAAATATCTTCAGGGCTAAAACCAGGTTTTCTTTTAAAGTTTATCTTGTGGCTATTTATGTGTCTACACCTATGTTAGTTTCCATTTTATGTTTTTCTGGAAAACTCCAAATGTGTATGTGTGATAATTGTCTTCTTTCCTCCGAGTATTCCCTCAGACAGGTGGGAGGAATGACACTTAAGTAGATGGATGTGTGCCAGAGGGGGACAGTGAGACCTGCCATCCCAGTTTGCCTAAACTAAGGGAGCTCCCAGGACCCGCGACTTTCAGGGACACACCCGGGAAAGCCTGGCAAATCAGGATGAGTTGGGTCACTTTTGAGAATGGGTTTCCTCTGGACTTTGTTTCTGGATGAGAGAAAGGTAAAATTCAACTCAACAGCTGTATTTTGAGCACTGACTGTATAAAGGGCTTCCAAGGACAGATCAGCAAAACAAATCTGCTCCCGACGAGCTTTCTTCCCAGGTCACTGGTGAGTCCTGTCTCCAGCAGCAGCAGTCACGCCTGCGGAAGCCAGTGCCGAAGCAGCACATCCATGGGTCCCGAGCGTCCCAGGAGGGGACAGTCGTCTCAGCATGGAGGTGGTCTCTGCTCAGATATTTCTTGCCTAGTGAAAAATAAAATACCTAGAGTTCAGAAATGCCCTGCAAATAACTCGCTGTTTACTGAGTATCTAAGAAGATAAAAACAGGCAAGTAAATCCCTGAGTCAGAAGGAGTTTGTCCTCAGTTCCAGATGAGACTTGGGTGTTACTGAAAACCCAGAAGATGGAAATAAGTGGGAATCTTTTACGTATTTGTCTCCAACATTGAGTGAGAAGCAGCCTGAGGACACAGGCCTGTGACGTGTGAGAAGTGCGTCCAGGTTGAAGTGGCCTTGAATTTGAGGGAAGGGAACTGTGAGCTTGCCAGATAGGCATCCTACCTGCAAAGAAACCAGGCTGCTGGGGTGAGGGTCTTCAGACAGGAGGCCCCAGGAATTCAGCCGAGTCGGTAAAAAGGTGGGCTCTCAGGATGGGCGAGACCTGGCACAGATTATAGTTACCAACAGAAGGAGGAGAAAGCAGGATGTCTGTCCTGATTTTTGTCATGAAGATGTGAAAAGTGGCCAGTGGCCAACGAGTAGAGGCTACAGGCAGAGTCAGAATCCCCTTTCCCATGGCTTTCTGGCTGTGTAACCTGGGGCAATTGACTTAATCCCTGCAAACCTCCATCTTCTTATTTGTTTGTTTCTGACTTTTGGGGAGGGGGGAGGTAGTTAGGTATATTTATTTATTGCTATTATTTTAAATGAAGGTACTGGGGACTGAACCCAGGACCTCATGGGTGCTAAGCATGTGCTCTACCACTGAGATTTACCTTCTCCACATCTTCTTATTGTGAACAGGGGCACAATTCCTTCATGCTGGTTTAGCTATTCAGATTAAGTAAGATAATATAAGAAATTTAGCTCAATTCTTGGTACATAGCTCTCAGTAAAGAGTAGCTAGGTACACGGTCCTTACGTTAATAACGACAGCTGTCTCATTTACTTGCCATGAGGAAATAACACTCAGTAGTTCTTTCTTTTATCAGTTTACACAATCTTTTTTCCTCCTGAACTAAAGTTCTCCTTTTATGGACGTGTACTATAATTATGAGAACCATTTTCTAGCTGATACACAGATTTAAAGCATAAAGTATCCATTTGATAAATTCCTTAGGATTCAAATTTGATCTGGGTTAAAAACCAGCTGATCCAGGGTTTCACCAGAACTAGTAAGTTTCTTCCTGGGATTCCTCTGGGATATAGTTTATTCTTTATTCTCTCCTCTGAGGGCTGTCTGCTGTCTTCGGCTGAGAACCAGGATGGAAAGTGGAAGGAAGACCCCGTGGGCAGGTGATGGGCAGTGGGAGCAGCCTTGTTTGCACAGACCCACTTTTCTCCACACGGCAGTTCCACTGCCTTCCTGCACTAGGGAAAGTCATCCTGGGGTCGAGGATTAATCTTCCTCAAGTGTTCTGGCCGAGATGAGGGCAGGAAGCAGGTACAACTAAGGCCAGGTTTGTGCTCAAGGAGAAGAGAGACGTTCTGAAGTACCTGCCTTGGGCAGCACAGCAAATTTATGTCCTGTCCTCCTTATTGGGCAGCTGGAAACTGGTCACAGGCCAGATAATAGATGTGCTGAATTCCCCCTCCCGTGGTTGAATTCTGCTTAGATGATTCTTTTGATTGCAAAGGCAACTGGGAATTCAGTCTTTTGAAAATTATAGCTATCAACTGGGCAGAATGAGACTTCTCTCTGTTTAGAAGGTGAGTATTTATGCTCACTTCCTACCAGAAAAGAACACCAAGCTGTGGACGGTGACTCCTGTGGACTGGGCAAGCTATGAGGACACCAGCTGTGTTGGTCGTCGGGTCAGCGGGTCTGACAGAAGTCTATTTGCATGAGGTGCAGGGGAGCCTTGTGAGAGAGGACTTACCCCAAGTGAGGTAGCGACCAGGTTTCATGAGCCTAAGCCCGGAGTAAGGTTTTGGGAGGAAACTTATTTGAACATCTGCTATCTCATGGATGAGTAATGAACAAAAAAGCTATAATGCAGAAGCTGACAGAGTCACGATACTAAAATTCTTACACCAGGTTTGTAGGCAGACTGGAAGTGCTCCAACGACGGAGTGCACATATGTAAGAGGGTTAGAACTCCTAAGATCCAGGGCACAGTAAGGCCATACTGCTGCTGAGGAAGCACAGAAGCTGGAGAGGTGCCCGCTGTGTTGAGCTGAGATTGGCATCCGTGAAGAGAGCAGTCTTGACAAATTGCAAATGTGAAGTTTACATCTACAGAACGGACATTGCAGGCTGGACTCCTGGAAAGTGGACTCTAAGTCAGAGGTCAGCATTCGAGGAGTTTAATACCTGCGGGGGAGGGACTGGGCAGAAGTAGGGGTTGGGTGACCCTATGGCTGACAGCATGGCGAGCTTTGCATCTGCAATAACCCTTTGCAGTTGACCCCAGTTGGGGCTTGGAGGCTGAATTATAATGTCCCTGCATCAACCAATCACTGAATGCAAGTTGACTCTGGGAAGAGGGGAGGACAATAGTGAGGTGGCTGCATTCAGCCAGCCTGAGGGCAATTCCCAAGGACTGAGAGCTGAAGGTTGTTGGAGCGCAGCATGCCCAGGAGCTGGGGACATGAATCCTTCAGTCCTAAAGTTGAGATTTAGGGAATATAACGTAGGCTATTACAAAGGAACCTATTTTTAAATTATTATTTTCTGTTTTTTCTTTTTTAAGTGGGGAAGTAACTAGGTTTATTTATTTATTCATTTTTACGTAATCTTAAAAAATGTTTTTTTGCGGAGAGGAAGGTAATTAGGATTTTTTAAAAAATTTACTTAATTTATTTATTTTAATGGAGGCACTGGGAACTGAACCCATGAACTCTTGCACTCTACAACTGAGCTCTACCCTTCCCCCGGGACTTACTGTTTTAGAGACCGATGGAATGTACTGAGGTACTTCTGGTTTGGGGAAATAGAAGTCAGTGTGGACTATCAAAGCCAACTGTAGTAATCCTCGGATTTGGGAATCAAGAACTGTGTCTTTAAGCTTTACATCAAGTCAGATTAAAATGAGTGAGCGCCAATCAGTTCTGTCATCTGAGAAGAGCACGCTCTAAGATTTCCTCATACTCCCGTAAATATTAAGTATCCCATGTACTTCTAATGTTTGTGGTGCTACGGAAATAATAGCAGTCATAACAACAGCCACAGCTAACACAGATTGGGTGTTACTGTGTGCCAGCACTCTTCTGAGTGCTCTATTTACAAATCTTCTATTAAATCCTTACAATAGTCCCGTGAGGTGGGGAGTTTTATTATGCTCACTTTAAAGACGAGGAAACCGAGGCTCAGAGAGTTTAAATAACTTTCCCATGGTTGGTAGCTAAGAAGTAGCAGTGCTGGGTTGCAAACCCAGGCATGAAGAACAAAAGTGAAAAGGTCAAAACCAAAGCAAAATGGTCCTCAAAAGAGATGCTCTCCGATGCTTTGAGAGCAGGTCACATGAAGTTGCTTGAGCAATGGCAGTGGTACAACTGTTGTTTTTTGCTCCAGGAAGTGGGTTTGCTGTAGAACTGTGTCCAGCCTGTCTGCAGCTGCATCTCCTGGGTTAGCCCATGAAGGGCCTGGCCCCCTAGAAGCATCGCCCCTCCAGGTGCTCAAAAAAGATTTATTTAATGATGGATTGAATGAACATACTGGAAGGATTATTGTGTTTAGAATTAAACAGAGTTAAAACTCTGGACAATTTCCTTACTCTCTCTGGGTCTCAATTTTTCATCTATAGAAAGGAAGTGATGTCTCAGGGGCGATGTGAGGTTTGGAAATAATCATTGATCTAGTATCGAGTCTTGAACAGCATGCACACTCAACAAGCGAGAGCAATTCTTCTTCTCCTTCTTCTTCTTAATGTTTTGTTCCACATGCCGAAAGGTGGTGCTTAATTTAAAAATGTGAAAAAGAATGAAATGCCTCATTCTTTCAGCTGTGGAAGGCTTGACCACATTATCTCTCGTATTCTGTTTTAAAATGAAGTATGGAATCTTAGATTTTTATGTTTCTCAGGTGCAAAGTTTCTAAACAAAATAATTTGTACTGAAGTGAAAGTGGAGTTTCTCGATTTCAACCTGCCCCACCCAGCCCCCTTCCAATGTTTTCAAGGCACGTCTTGTTTTTATTACCCTTGCATTAACAGATCTACTTGAAGGAGCTCACTGTGACCCAGGAAATGGAGGCTGACTGAAAACGGAGGAGGAGAGAGGACAAGGAGACATAAAAGGGATTTTATGTTCTTTTTTAGGAGTCATTAAAGTAGTATAAAAGAAAAAAAAATCCTTAAAATGCCACACAAAGTAGTGTTTAGATAAGACTCAGAGAACGTTTTGCACAGATGGATGGAAAAGCAAGGCTCTGTGATTTTGCCCGAGTTAATTCCTGGGTGGAGTTATGGCTGGGGTCTCTGTCAGTCAAGGCTTAGTTGGGTAAAGAAGAAACCACTTCAGTGATCTTAAGCAGAAGGAAGTTTAACACAGGGAATAAGTATGCTTACAAATCATTGGAAAGATTGGAGGAGCAAGTACCTGCCGGCCCTTCAGAAGCTGAACAACAGAACAACTCAAACCGCCCTGGCAAAGGAACTATGATTTCAGCACAGTCAGGAAGTTGGCGAATCAGGAGGCCACTTGGTCCACTGTTGGTTTCAGGGTCACATTACCTTACCTGTGAATCCGGGGTCAGGGCACCATCACCTGCACCTTTGGTTCAGAGACCCACCACCCGGGCCAAAATCTAGGGGCCAGGAAGCTGGCTTCATCATTGCTGGCTCTGAAGCCATAATATTCTAAGTCTGGACCAGGAAATGAGTATTTCCCCAACTACTTAACTCAGATTTGGATCCAGTTCTCGCCCAGATTCCTCTTCAAATGAGTCAGGGAGATGGAGTTTTTACCTTTCCGGCTTCTGCAGTGCAGGAGGGCCTGGTAGATGGAGGCTGGAGTGAATGTTGAGCAAGTCCATCCCCTGTCTCCTCCACAGTGGTGTACACAGTGGAAAGTCAGGAGGCTTCAGTGTTCTCTTCTCAGTTAAGCTTGTTTTTGCATAGTATGGAGAGAATGACAATTGAGTGTTTGGAAGCATAAACTGCACCGTTGCTTTGTCTTGATCCCAGGACTGATTTCAGTGAACTCTACACCAAACCTGAATTATTGGGAGCCTGGCACTTTGCTAATGTCAGATACATTTAGAGAAAGAAGGCAACTTAAATATCATTGGAAAAAGCAGTACCCACTCTTTGAAACTATTTAAAAAACCTATACCCATTAAAATCTCATTAAGAAATAAATAACAACTCCAATTCTCACACACAGGCAAGCATATTTAATAGTGATGAATTTAATGGAGCAGTTTATTTTGGAATACACTTGGAAAACCATCACTTCTCCAGTGACTATGGCCAAATAAGTGCCCAAAGTGTTTCTCTCCAGACACTTCAGCCACTCCTGGATGCTTGGATCATAATCAACACTTTTTTCTTCTTTCTTTTTCTAAATAGCACCATGGAGCAGTAGTGCTTGGAACCTAATTGACAAACACAATTGACAAACACAATGGCCTGTAATCTCCGTGAGGTCAGGGAACACATCTTTCAACCCCTTCACCATACCCCTCCCACTGCCATTGATGCTACTTCCCCAGGACCATGGACATAGCAAGTGTGCAACAAGCATTTGTTGACCTTTTCTTAACTAAATGATGGAATGAAGGAACAAATAATTGCTAAAGAGATCACCTCTTGGTTTCAAATCATGGTGAAACATTGGGAAACATAGTAGAGATTTTCTGCTTTGGTAAAGTATCTCTAAGTTTACAGTTCAATATTTTAACTTTTATTTTTAAACAAGAGTGCTTATGAAAACAGTCCATATACATCACAATTTTCCCCCCTCTGGTTTTTATTCTGGAATAGACACAATGATAAATGAAAGTCAGGTTGTAATTATACATTGGTCTTTTCATTCCCCAGAAGATGTAGCTGTGGACATGAGAAGGAACACATTCTCCCAGTAGCATCCTAACTCTAGCTTTCTTTTCAGTATTTTTCATGCTTCTCATGCTTTCCTAGATTTCATAATTCAACCCAGAATGACTACATCCTCAGTGTTTTTACCCTTCCTGTATCCTGATCAATGCTGTCCTTTTTGACCTTTGCAAAAGAGCAGTGGGCAAAGCAAAATTTTCCTCTGTAGATAAACTGCAAATTATTTTCCCCAGTGAGCTTGCAATGAATGACTCAGAACAGGGTTTCACAACAGACATTTTCAAGCTGCATTATCATGACAAGGTCAAATACTTTTCTTTGGTATGAGACTTCTGATAGGAGCAAAGACATGAGTTACAAGCAATCTGCTCTCATCATGGTGTTTAATTTGTACTTGAAGGAATGTGACCAATTACTAGGTAAAAAGATTAGAAATTATCTCTCCATTAACAATTCTAAAATTATTTTTGAGTACTTGCTCTATGGATGCCAGGTACTGTTTCAGTTGCTAGAATTACAGCAAAAAACAAGTGAACCAAATCCCTGTCTTCACAGAACTTACATTCTAGAAAGGAGACGTACTGAAGTTCCAACAGATGTACACATGTATGATAATATGATGCCAGGTTGTGGTCATTGAAATGAAGAAAAGTAAGGCAGGTCAAGATGAATGTAATGAGGGCTGTTGTTTAAGCAGACAATGAGGTAAAAGCAGACAGTGTTCCAGGCAGGGGATCACAAGTGCAACGGCCTTGGTACCAAAATGAGCAGGAAGAAGGGTGGTCAGGGACCAGATGATGGAACGCCTTCCAGGCCACAATGAGGAGTGTGGATTTTATTTTGGTGTGAAGGAAAGCCAATATAAAAACTAAGAGCAAAGGATCAAAATTTATATTTTAAAAGATGTATCTGCTACTGTATGGAGAATAGACTGTAGGTGGGTAAGGATGGCGGCAGGCCAACACCTGGGTGCTACTGCAGTTGTCCAGATGGCTTGGACTAACGTATTGGCAGTGTGAGTGTTGAGAAGTGGTCATAGAACATTATTAAATAGAAGTTGGGATTATACTGTTACTGAATTGATCGAATGGGCTGCCATTTGAAAATTGCATCTCATTGCCTCCTGCCGTGGCGGGGAAGGTCCTTTTTCATTAGGATGCACACAGCCAATAATGAAACCAATGCTGAGACTGAAACAGCACAAGCTTTATTCAATGGCCAGAGAATGGAGAAGTGGGAACTTAGCTCATAAATCAACTTCTTAACCCAACTTGGACTGAGATACCGTATACCTAGGAGGATTGAGGTAGAAGAGAGGGAACTCAGGAGGACTGTTCATGACTTATCAGAGAACAGGGGTGTGGTTTCTGGGAACTGAGGCAACACTCTTTTTAGGCCCTTGTCTGGGCTCAGCTGGCTGTTGTCATGGCAACTGTCATGGTGCTGGTAGCTGTGTCATCTAGCATGCTAATGTATTATAATGAGCAGATAATGAGGCTCAGGGTCTACTGAAGCTCAGGTCTTCTGCTATCTTGGATTTGGCCAGTTCTAACCAGTTCTGGTGGGTTCTTGTTTTTCTCTTCTGGTGGTTTCCTATAAGGCAACGATAATACTTCTCCACAGCTTATGTTCCCTCAAGGAAGAAGGAGGTAACCCTTCTAATGAGCTGGATATGGTATATGGTTACAATATTAACAATAGTAACAATGTAGTTTTCATTCCTACTGTGCTGTGAACATTATAGGAGGAAATGTGCTTAGGCAGCAAATTCAATTTAGTTTAGGAGCAGAAAAAGAGTGTCAGGGATGAGCTTTGGATTGAGTAGATGGAGATGGAATATTTTTCTCAGCCGTGTTTTAGAAAAGGGAAGTACTGAGGATTTAAAGGAAGAAAATATTTCAAATAAGAGTGACCATGTGGGTGTTAAAAAAAAATCCCAGGAACAACATATGTTTTCTTAAGAAACTTTCTGTTCACCCAGGTTCCTTCCTTTCATCTCTTTTTCAACTAATTACTTAAGTGTGAGATTAGATTTTGTGAAGCATATTATCAGAACTTTGTCAAGGGCAAGGAGGACAGGTTTACACATATGTCTAAAAAAGTTGAGAAAATTAAAAAAGTCTAATTTATTTATCAAAGAATTACATAAACTTCTGAAGTAGAAAAAAAATTTAGAAAAAGCTGAATCTTCAAGGACAAATACCTATAGAAAGTTTCACAGAAGTAAGGTCAGAATTACTAAAGCGGGAAATGAGATACAATTTCCAAAGTTGAAGTAGAATATTCTTTCTTTTACTCTATCAGGAACAAGAAAGACTAAAGCAGAGTGTTGTCCTTTAATTAGATAGGAAAGCAAGAGACTCAATGATGACACCAAAAGGCCACAGAGCATTCAATGTCTTTTTAAAAAACCTTTCTGCATGATCAAGTGAGTGGGGCTCTGGAAATAGGAAATGCATACTTTAGGAGAATGAAAAGTGAAAAAGAAGACTTGAAGGAAGGTAATTTAAATAAGTGAGCTCTGTATCTAAATGTGCAGACCCTGGTGATTTGCATCCAAGGATACTGAAAGAATTGGCTGATGTATTGTGCACCATAAACTGAATATGAGTCAGCAATTTGTAATGCTATTATTTAAAAAAGGGAACATGATTGAGAGATGTATTAGCAAGAGTATGACATGGAAAGGGCAAGGATCTGCTTGGCATGGCTCAACCATTATTTTTGGAATACAATTACCAGTTTTGGTCACTGTGTATTAAAAAAGATGAATAAGTTTAGGGAAAGAAGCACAAAATGATGAATGGAATAAAAAGCAAGTAAGAAAAACCAATGGTGAGGGTAAAAGGTTAAATTCTCCACTCTGATGTCCTTTTGGTTAAGAATACCAGCTTCATCGTCACACTGACTCGGAACACCCGGCCTTTGCATCTTAAGTGATTGGTATCTCAGTAGCCGTATCTCAGGTGAAAGGAAGTGGGTTGTTTTGTTTAGAAAATAGACAGCTAATGTGTAAGAAGGATTATTGTGAAGATCGTTCTGGCTAATTGTTCTTATTTTCCAGAGGAGAGCATGAAAGGGTTGGTATATATTGATATTACAAGAGTCAGACCAAAAGAAGAACTAAATTTGCAATGACTACCAGATTGGAGGGCTCTTTTCCCCACAACTCCTTAGCATAATAATCCATGGTCCTTAAGGACATGCAGTCTTCCCTTGATATCTGGGGAGGATTGGTTCCAGGACCGTCATTGGATGCCAAAATCTGTGGATGCTCAAGTCCCTTCTGTAAAATGGTGTACTATTTGCACATGACCTGGGCACACCCTTCTGTATACTTTAACTCATCTCTCGATTACTTATATTACCTAGTACAATGTAAAAGCTTTGTAAATAGTTGCCAGTTGAGGCAAATTCAAGTTTCCCTTGTTGGAACTTTCTGAAATTTTTTTTTCAGACCATTTTCCATCCGAGGTTGGCTGAATCTGTGAATGTGGGACCTACGGGATACGAAGCGCTGACTGTGTTGCTTTCTTGTGTTGTCATCGAACCCTCTGTTCTTTGATTCAGTGGAAGAGCAATGATCTGACAAGAATCATTGATAAACAGGTGCCTATTTCAATGGGAATTCTGATACGATGCTGAAATTGCTAAACTGGCAAGATTTGCTTCTTATTCCTCCCAGTTACTCTTGAATTGTCTCCTTTTTTCCATGGCCACACCCCAGAACATCTTTTCCCCAGGTGCCCAGGGCATTTATGTTGCCCCTCTCTGCCAGCAGAGTACCTATCTCCTCCTCACTCATGATTCTTTCCCTTGGACTTGTCTCTGTGATGGCCCTTCACATCTTGGGCTCTTTCTTCCCCACACGCCTGTCAAAACTTCTCTTTCCTCTGCTTCATTAACTAGGAACTTTTCCTTAGCTTTCCAATGTGACAATTTACTAATTCTGATAACTCTTTCTAAAGGGGTTAATGGTGGTTCCTCAATGTCTCTTAATGAGCCGTGCGTGGGACTAATGGTGTGAGGGAGAACACTATAGGGGGCCTATGAACGTGGCATTACATAACATGGAATCAGGTGGGGTGAAGATTATTCCCTTTTCAATTTTTTTTCAAATCTTTCTAATTAGGGTGAGAAGAAAGTTTCATTTTGGTGGTTTTAACAAAGTTTTATCTTTGAACAATTGCTAAGCTTCCTTTTTAACAAAGCAATTAGAGTCTTGGGCTGAAAGTCTTGGGAGGCAGAATTTTCTCAGACTTTTTTTTGATAATGAGTATAATATATACACTAGAAAGGAACATAAGTAAAAAAGTGTACACCTTGTCTAATTATATTAGTTAGAATTTAAAATTATTTTTAAAATTCTCATTGCATATATCTACACAGTTCCCTTTCATTTATGTCAGTGATACCGGTTTTCCAAGGCAGTGATAACAAAGTTTTTTAAAAAAGAAATCTGTTAAGTAAAAAAGTGAGTTGATTTAAATAAAAAGTATTACTCTATCTCATAGAGTCTAAAGATTTACGCTTCCCCCCAATGTTTTAACCTCTCTTGAAATCATAATGCATCACACGACTGGCGTCATCTTATGATGCCCATGGACAAGGTCACGTAGCTCACTCAGAGTACTGTAAACCTTTAGGTGACATCTGTGGTCGAATCAAGAAAGATCAACATCAGAGCATTTTAGATTCAATGAAATATGGTAAATAAATATGATTTAGAAAGAATGGAGATTTGGGGAGCATACCTGAAGTTTAGGAAGTAGTAGCTTAATGACCTGTTCTTTCCATCTCATGCCTTTGTATTTTAATGGGAGCTCTCTGGAGATGCAACACCTCAGCCCCAAGAGTGATAGCAGTGGTAGAAATGACAACACTGTGGCTGAGTTGTGGTGGGTGTCAGGGAAGCCCTGGGGAGCAGGCTAGCTTTCTTTCACATCCCTTCAGTGTTCTGTGCTTGTCAACCCTGTGTCTGTCTCCGAGGCTTGCCTGGTCCTTTGTGACGTACATGTTATCCTTGCTTAGAAATTTTGGGGCACTGCATAATCAGGCTGAAGGCTTACGACTTATAGTAAGAAAACCAGCTTTCATATGCAGAACGTTTTTACACCATAATATAGATCAGTATCCCTGAACAGTTGGGTATCTGCTTAGACTTGCTCCCCATATCCTGATGACTCACCACGATGCCTGCTGCATAGGAGCCTCCAAATACATATTTGTTAAGGGAACAAATGAAGGAAGCTTACCTTTGTGTCCCACTTACAGACTCTAGATGTAGCCTGAGCAGCTAGGGGCCAGCAGCAGCTCACAGTTGGCTCCCTCAGCCTCCTCTGAGGCTCTGGAGGCAATGGCTGTGAATTTGTATGGCACACCATTTGCATACTCTAACGAGATGGGCTATAATTGGCCTTCATTGATTTTGTTTTCATTGAGCTAAAATAGAGTCAGAGCTTCTTAGGCTAGAAGAACTGATTGATTTGTGGTAGAATTCAGGACTATTCAGTTGAAGAAATAATTAATTATGTTCTTATTTAGTAATCATCAGGGCTCAGGCTGTGTCTTAGCAGGAGAATGTGCTCAGCAGAACTGGACTTTGCCAAAGCAGGAATACTTTAATATGGGTACTTCAACTAGGCAAATGATACCGCACATAATACTTCTTATTTTTCAAGAACTCTGTGCGGATTGGAGATGACAGTGTGTACAGATATATGGAGAGAACAAGAGACAAGCATCGTATTTTCCTGTTCTTCATTCTACTCCTCGCAGGAGCACATGACACATCTCTGCCTCTGTCTGCATCTCTCACCCATACTTCTACCTATCCCCAAACCCCTGAATTCACCCACCCAGTTTTCAGTGTTTTGCAAGTCCTTTGGGAGTTAACTCAGTCTGGGTGAATGGTGTCTTCCACTTTTGTCTTTCATTTCTGAGACCTGGCAGTTGTTACAGTTTGGCCACAGCCCTAGAGACAAGGGCATTGCAGCCTGAGCGGGTTACTCTGGAGCTTGGGACGCTAAAGTGCATAGAGGTTTTGTGTAGATAGAGTAGCTTGGACTTTTGGACTCATTATGACTAATATCTTTCTAAATGTTTAGTTCCATGTCAATTTTTCCTTTTAAAATTTTCTTTTGAAATCATTATATACAATTTTTGGAATTTTATGACATACAATTATTAGAATGAGTTCTAGCCTCTAAACTGAGACCTTATATCCTCTGAGGCACAAGGTATAGCTATAAGCTGCCACATCCTCCTTTCATTCAACATCTATTGCGAAGCTCAATGAGCAGGGTATTACGGTAAGTTTTGTAAGGGGACAAAGATGCATAAAACACTGTAGCTGCTCTGACACGTCTTCCCAGTTAGTATAGAAATATTGGTCAGAAATTCTTTTTTACATCCATTATTTGAAACTATACAGACAATATTATATATGTTTCATAGCCTAGATCACAAAATCTATTAAAGTATTAGGCTGTCATGAAATTGCCACTGTTTCATCATTTTTGCCCTACAAAAAAGGCCACTTCATGCAGTTCAACCTAGCATACATGTAAAGCAATGTACCTGACTGAAGTGTGAAACCGAGAGTAATTAATGACCATGAAGTGTAATGACTATGCAGGGAAAATGTGTCCAGCAACCTATCTCCTCCTACTGAGGGCCCAGAAATGAAACCAAGGACCCCTCAATGGATGTTTCCATTTGAGGGGATAATTGAAATAGGGGCTTGCCTTCCTACTTCCCAAGGGCGAGAATCCTAGCAAAGCTGGAGAAATGGTGGCAATAAGAAAGGGAACAGGGAGAGGGGAGGGAAGTGGCTCAATGAGGGAGGCTGGGGTCTCCTGCAGGTGTAACTGGGACGAAGCCCCATGGCTGGTCTGTCACTGCCACTGTCTCTTGTTCCAGGACTATGCTGTGCCTGCTATGATTCACACTAGCAAAGTGATGCCCATGCCCTGCCTCTTAAGTCCCACAAAGCTAGTGACGGCTTCTGCTAATGCAGCAGTGGAAAAACCCAAATCCAACACCACCAGTGATGACGCAGGTCACATTAACGCAAATAAGGGTATAGTGGGATTGGCTGTCAGCGAGCCCTGTTTGAGAACAGGAGTGGGCTAAAGTCCTCATTCCCCCCTGGGGGAGGTGGGGTGCGGGGTGGGTAAGGCCAGGCAGGGGAATCCAGGCAAGCCTATCTTGAGCAGGTGGAAAGTACAGGGATGGTCCCAGCCGCAGGATCTTCAGTATTCTTCCTAACCTAATCTCTCTGGATGGAGCTGACAAAGATGGGCACAAACTAATCAGGAAATTCCAAGAATTGCTGCCAATGTCTTGGAATTATCACTGATACTACAGCTGGAGAAACAATGATCACTGTTGACATTAAGCCTGAGGTGGGACAGAACAAATTTTGGTTGTGTAGCAGGAACCTGAGAACGTCCCAGCTGGGTAGCTGTGTGGGCTTGCTCTAGTCACTGCATTAATCTCATAACAACAGCCTGCATTTTCTCATTTGAGAAATTTGGACCCACTTTTCACATTGTGAGCAGTTTTGCTGAACCTCCATGATACGGTATCTGCAGAAGAAAGCATGGTCTCCACCTACTTCCACCACCCAGAGATTGGACAAGTTCATTGGATGGATCAAACCAAAATCACGTGTAGAATTCCAGTTGTTTGTCAACTGTGCTTCTCAGCTTTTCAAGCCTTACAGTGAAGGAAGACCCGCTAGGAGAAGGGTGGAAAAGAATGTTGAGTGCCTATCCGTCGTGTCTATGACAGAGCTGTTTCTATTTTCTAAGGATTTTTAATCCTAATAACAAGAAGAAGAAATAGACAAA
Organism: Vicugna pacos; assembly: GCF_048564905.1. NCBI lineage: Eukaryota > Metazoa > Chordata > Mammalia > Artiodactyla > Camelidae > Vicugna > Vicugna pacos. The sequence continues at coordinate 78,108,195 of NC_132988.1, forward strand.
GGGTACAAAACCTCTTATCTATGACCATGACCCTCAGCATCTCGTACGCTGCTTATTTCCAGTAAGACAAGGCAGCAAATTTAGGAGCTGACAATGAGTTTTCAGACATATGAAGAAAATGGAAGATTTATTTATACCTCAGAGGAAAATCCAAGCTCAGCAAGTCTCCTAAGCACTCTGTCCCTCCAAGCAGAACAAGACTGTGACTCGGGGGAGTGGTATGGGAAAGGGACAGGGACTGGGCATGCAGCCTGTGACTCCAGTGCTAGACAGAAGTAGGTGGGAGAAGTGCTGGGGTCCATATTTCCCCATCCTGTCTCCTTCCTTTTGCCACAGCAGTGTCTAGTTGGCCCTGAGATGATGCTGATTAGGATTCAGGCTGAGGTGAGCCTGGGCGTGTCTCCTACTTGTTAGGTAGCATGGGAAGATTGTGCGCATTTTTCATGAGGATAAAAATTATAAACAGAATAATTGCAGATGGTGAGGATGATGCTTCAGTCACACCGTGTCAGCTGGGCTGCGTTCCCTTTGCTTCTTTCCCCAAAACTTGTTTATTTGTTGTACAGCTCTGCATCACTTGGCAGACAAAAATCAGTCTTCTTCAGTTTTTGATGGTGGTAACTGATTATTTTCGGAGAATTTAAAAAAAAAGGGCTCCTTTATTTTCTCATAGAAATTGTGGAAATTTCTTGGCAACTATGCCTACTCTTGTCTACCTCCCACTAATTTCTTTGGGTCACGGTGAAGAGCCCAGGGCATAACCACAAGCCAGATGACTACTCTTGAGTCTTTTCTTCAATTTGGAACCATGCTGATTTGGAATCTTAACTGAATCTTAGCTCAAAGTTATTCTATAGGCCCTTCAGCTGAAATACGGTCTGTTCACAGTATTGAAAAATTTGTAAAAACTGGGAGAATGCAGAATGAAGAGGGGGAGGCTTTGTTCTGTGATGAAGGGTCACAACTATGAAGCTTCTCCTATCTTCCTCTTCATGTAGGCGACCCTCTCTCTTCTTACCCTCCTCCCACTCAGCCCTACATGTTTCTCTTGGGCACCTGTAACACATTATTGATCTTATTATCTTGTAGGTCTGTCTCCCCTCTGCTATCCTGCAAGTTAAGATCGAGGGTCTTGTCTTGTTCACCTTCTTTAGATACATTGCATATGTACCTACATTTGCATATGGTAGGCATTTAAGGAATGGATTTTTGAATGATTGAATAAGTGATAGTCTTATTTGGGAGATATTAAAAAGAATGAATTGTTTAAAATAAAAACACTCATAAAATTCCAGCAAAACAGAAAAATACAAAAATTAAACCAGTAGATAACCATGAATTCCATCATTCTGAAATAATCATTGTTAGAATTGGTGATGTCTCATTTTCAGATGGCATGAAAAAGATATTATTGATTTATATAATAACAATGTCTAGATTGGTTAGGAACAAATAAAATTGTAGACTTAACTTCAGACTCAAGAATATTTAAAATATTTAGACATTAATATTATATAAAATTCTCATGATTTCTGTAATATGACCTCTTGCTGAGAAAATCAGTGTATGGATCAAAAATAAAGATAATACATTTTTCTTACATATTAGAATTGTTCACATGTTTATAATAATTTTGCACTGACAACTGTGTGTTCGAGCTCCTCTGGATGGTAAATATCCTAATATCAAAAGAACTTAAAAGTTTAAAAAAAAGTCAGTCCATCCTTAAGAAAAAAACCCCAAACTAGTCATTTTCCATATAAGGAGGAATACCAGTAGAGTTATAAAGGATGGTAATTTTGTCTGTATCATTCATTTTTTTATTCATTCATCTCAGTTCATACTGAGTATCTTCAATATTCTAGACATTGTTGTATGTGATTCACTTGCAAATATACTTCAGAGTTTTTAAAATTGTTTGTTTCTTTCATCCTGAGGGCCACAGAAAGTCTACATTATTTTACTTTGGAGTATTTTACTGAGAAGGAAGAGTATAAAACTAGTGATGCCAACGATCTCTTAACCCTAAATTGGACAGATATCCTGTATTGACAGGAACAAGACCAGGCAACATCATTTTACCCTAAGAGCTTAATTCCCACTCATATGTTTGTGAATATGCCAGAGACCACATATCTCTTATGCATCATAGAGTTGGCTGAGTTTGGCTTAAAATTTCATTAGAGGTTTTCATTGCATTCTAAGTCAGTGATTTTCCTACCAACTTGGTAAGTATTCCTTGGAAACTTAGAACTCCACCTGCCCCCTAAGATGAGATAGAGCATGGTGCCAGGGAAAGAGTCTGGTCAGGAATCAGATCTGGCTCCACAAGAACAGACTCAATGGACATTTCTTTGTACCTGTCATGTGTCAGATGTGGAATTCAGCACTTCTGCATAATATATCTTTTAATTTTCTTACAATAATTCTGCAAGATGGATATTATCACCCCATTTTCCTGATGGGGTTCGTGGTAGGTAAGCATGTAGTTTCTGGTTTGAATCTAGTTTCAGCATTCATTAGTGTGTGATGAGGAAGTTTCCAACCTCTCTCTTTTTCCCATTCCTTAATTAAACAACCAGTATTACCTTACAGCGTTTGGGGGAAGATTAGACAAATTAAGTGGTGTGTGCCTTGTAGGAAGCACTCAGTAAATATGAGCTGTTTTTGTCCATGATCAGCTATTTTGAGGTGGTACCTGCTAGCTCTGTGACCTTGGGCACGTTATTAGCATCTCTGGATCTACGGCAACATATTTAAAAAACTTCGTAGCATTCTTGGAAGGCTGAAAATAGATTAATCAGCATGAAATTCGACAGTGATGCATTATTTAAGTATACAGGATTAATATTAAATTGTTGATTATATAGTGTATCCTTGTTATTAATACCATTTCTACTTTTTCTTAAAAATTTTATTAAAATATCCTAGCATAGGGGACAAGTCTCAAGGACTCACTCAATTGTTTCTATCTTAAATCTTCCAAGTTTCTTCTTGCTAAGGTCTCAAAAAAAATTGTAATTCCAGTCTTATCTGTTGACCTTTAATACATGTTATAAATTTTGATCAGGGAATAGGAAGGCTTTATGAGTGAATAAGATATGCAATAACTATTTTTCATAACAAACTCAAGTTCAGTAGTTCCTTGGGATGTATTATAATAACAACTCACATCTGACAGTGAGTTTTCTTTTCAATAACTTCTACTTCCTTTACAACAATCTTTTAAGGCAGGTTGGGTATAGATTGTTGTCCCCATTTTACAGACAAGAAAACTGGGGCTCTTAAAGTTACAGAAACTGCCTAAGGTTTCATCATAATCTCTCATAATCTATGTATTACACCATCGGTATCATTATTTAAGACAAGAAGGTGAATTTCTGGGTCTGATGAGCTGTACTGACATCTCTGTCACATATAATTCTCTGAGAGCGTTTTTGTCTTTTCTACTTAGAAGAGAGTACTTGAAAAACTTGATGGGGAAAAACACTTCAGCTGGAATTGAAAAAACCAGTTTCTGGAATTGCCCCTAGTATTCCAACAACCAATTCTTTTGCAGGAGATTTTACATATAATTCTATCTTCTGAGATATAAATATACACATACTCACACATGCACAGGAATGATGGAGCTGCAGCCCTCAGCCAAGTCCTGGATTGTTGGCCTTTGGGTGAACTTGGGGTGGCCTCCCAGTGCCCCTGTCCTCCTATTGGCATCATGATGACAGGAGGGGAAATCATGCTTCTGCCAGAGGAAGCCCTCCTACTATGGAATGCAACTAACCTATCACCAAGATCTACTTCTATCCTGAGTTTCCATTGGAAATAAAGAGATAATACCTTAAGCTGTTTAAGTCTTGAGTTGAGTCTGAGGTTAGAGGTTAAGGTCACAGTACCTAACAAGACTGCACTCAGTTCAGAGAAGCAACCACAAGTTTGGGGATCCCCAGGCCACCTGCGCTTCTGACTAGTTGGCTGTAAGTTTGGGGATTCTTATGACATCTTCAGGTTTGAGAATTCACTAGAATGACTCACAGAACTCAGGAAGGTGCTACACATATGATTACAGTTTGATTATAAAGGATACACATAGGATGAGGTCTGGGAGGTTTCCAAACACAGCTTCCACATCCCTGACACATAATCAGGACACAACACTCTTCTAGCACATCAATATGTTCACCAGCCGGGAAGCTCACACAAATGTCAGTGTCCAGAGTTTTCACTGGAGTCTCATTGATTGAATTATTGGCCATGTGGCTGAACTCATTCTCCAACTTCCCTTTACTCTGTGAAGGCTGGGCTGATATCACCTAGCTCAAAGCCCCAGCCCTCTACTCCCATGGTTGGTTTTCCTGGCATGACCAGCCCCCATTCTGAGTCACTGCCTTAGCACAAACCCAGATATGGACCAAGGACCCGTAATGAATAAGAAAGACACTTCTATCACTCAAAAAATTCTGAAGGTTTTGGAGCTCTCTCCCAGGAAGCTGGGACAAAGACAGATTCTTTATTGTAACAATACTGCATACAAGTCAAGAATCAATAAATGCTTGTTAAATGAACACATGAAGGAATGAATGAGGAAATGAATAAATTTGATGGGTTTTCTGAGGGATTTGAACCAAGCCCTCTAAGGTCTTTTCTAGGGTAATGAATTTAGGAGCCTCTGAAACTGCTCCATCCTTGAAAAGTGTCCTGAATCTACCGATCTGAATCTACGCACCCACAGGGGGCATACATCTTGGATTCGGGGTTTTAATTGACTCTTCAACTGGGTGTGACCGTGATGATGCTGATGGTGTCCCCAGGGTGCAGCATACTTTGCATGTTCCACATCCTACCCCAGGGTTTTCACTGATTTAACAAATATTTAATGGATACCTCTCATAGCCAAGGTACTGTTCTAGGGGCTGAGGATACACTGATGAGCAAAAACTCCTGGCTTTATGAAGCTTTTGTTCTACCAGGGAGAGACAGACAATGAGTACATAACAATATGGTAATCAGGTGGTGATAAATGAGATGAATGCTTTGGAAAAAAATTAATTGAATGCCCAGAACCTGTTGCTGCTCCTCTGCAGGCTGGCCAGGTGAGTGCTGGATGAGCATCCAACTCTGGGGCAAAGTTGGTAATTTGTTGTTGCTGCTGCATGCCCTCTGGGTTAGGGAAAGAATCTGTCCCTGAATGTTTAGTAAGTTGGCTTGGCCTTTTGATTCTGCAGTGATTAAATGCCAGGCTATTGGGAATTAGTTTTATTCTAATTCAAGGTTAAATGTAGACAAGACCTTCCTCTTCTCCATCTATCAAAAATCAGCTATGGATCTTTTAAGGGTGTCAGCCTCTCTTTAAAGCCTCCTCTGACCTCCTACCACCCAACTGCATTTAAGCCCTCCTTTTTCTTCTATCATGGCATTTAATTTATGGCTCTGTTGTATCACATTTCATTCTGATTTATATGGAATTATATGCTTTTAGCCTCTGTTTTTCCAATAAAATTTGCAATTTCTTTGGAAGCAGAGATTCTTTTTCACTCTCTTCTTCACTGTATTCACCTCTCTCCATCCTAAGGAACTTTCGAGTGCTTGGTACATAGTAGCTGTTCAATTAACTACTGATTGAAAGAAAGACACTTTAAAGCATGCTTTTCAGTGCCGATATCTGATTTGCAAATGTGTATGCTTCTTATCTAATTTCCATGGACTTCTGGGATGAATAGAGTTTTCATTAGTTTCCTTAGGACATTCTTTGTGATTGTTTCTTAGGAAAGTGTCCAAAGTTAAGATGTTTGAAGGGAATAACAGTAGGCACTGGAAACAAAAATAACAATAAAAATACACTTATTGTCTCTTTTCTCAGTGTAAGAGAATACATCCTCAGTGGAGAAAACAGAAAATATGAACAAGCATAAACGAGTTGATAAAAATCACTTTCATTTATTCAAAAGATGTCTTTTGAGCTCTTATGACTCTCTAGGTACATGCAAAGCATTGGGAATGTAACATTAAATAAGATACTCCAATCCTGCTTTGAGAATTTCATGGAAGAGAGAAATTAAATGGATGATTATAACTTACACCGTTAGTTAGCAAATCATAATTTCTGTAATACTTACACATGAATAAGGTATTAATGCTAACATTTTAGTATACGCTTACTCAATCTGTTTATAAAAGCAATACATTCATGAAAATTTTAAAAGTGAGATAATACTGTAATATTGTTTTCTAAACTGCCTTTTTAAACCTAATACATTTTGTGACTCTTTCTTTAGGCCTTTTAACATTATTCAACAATAGCATTTTAAATAGCCACTAATATTTTGTTTTAACAATGTTCCAAACTTTCAAATTGTGATACATTGATTATTTACTTAGAAACAGTTGCTGGAATTGGAATTTTTCTATCAAAGAGCCTACAAAAATACGCAGTTTTGATGAGCATGGCTCTGTTGGCTCCTCACTCTGCCTGTTGACTGCCAGCGTGCACTGTTACTAGCCGTGTGTGAGAGCACTGGTGTCAGAATTTTTGTTTTGTTTTGTTTTTGTTTTTTCCATTTAAAAGGAAATTAACCATGTCTGCATGTTTTTGTTTGTAAGCGTGCGGTCATTTCTTGTGCATTGACCTCTAATGAGATAGGCTCCAAAGCAGATAATGAATGAAATTTGTAATCAGTGTTAGGGCAGAGAAATATTTGCCAAGGCAGGTGTTAGGACTCCTGGATGGTTGCAGCCCTTAAACCATAAAGCGAGAATGACTCATAGGCCTTATTCTTTAGAGTTACGTTAATTGATTCTTCAGTTTGGCCATTGTCTGGCCATCACATGAAGAAAGGGCATTTAAGAAATATCCTGGGCCAGCAGGTAAGCAACACAAGGAGAGAGCTCGGGCAGACGGTGCCAGCGTCACTAATGAGGCTGTAGAGGGGGAGCAGACCACGTACCCATGAGAAGGACTGTAGTCAGTCAAGAAAAACATTTCCCCAGCAGGAAATCAAAGTGCATGGCTGGAGGCAACATGCCCATGTGCAACAACGTCCCATGTTCTGCCGGAGGACAATGGAAGGGTTGTATCTTCTCTCTGATAGTATCATTGTGGCACTTGGCTTAAAAAGTGCTATGAGATTGCTACTTTACAGCAAGTTTTATGGTCTAGGCTCTAAAGAAATTCTATTTTTCTTTCTAAAATGTGCCAGATTTTTTCAGACAAAAGACAAAGCAACTAGTATCAAACCGGAACCAGGCATGTGACATGGAAAGGAATGCAGATCAGGTGGAAAATAAGGCTGGAATGCCAATCAGTGGGCTTGTCTTATAGTCATGGTCCCCCTGCCACTGACTTCCATGACCTTGGGCAAGTCCTTTCACTTCTCATGGCTTCAGTCACCTCATTTTTAAATCAAGAGATTTGAGCAAAATGGCTTTAAAGTTTCTTCTGGCTTTAACTGTTCTTTGACACTTTGTCACCTAAACCAAAGCTCGTGCAGATTCAGATGGAAGCTCATCATGTTCCTCCCACTCAGATATGGGGAATGATATGTGATTACAGCACTTTACAGACTGTCATCTCTCCTATGAGAGTCTCTTAGGAGTTATACTAGGAAAAGAGTGTTTTTGGATTTGTAGCATAATTTACTACCCACAAATGACAATTTCTTTTTGTATTTCTGTCCTGGTCTTTGTAGTTACCATCCAGGTCTGAATTCTTGTTAATAACAACAATAAAGGAACAATCGTTTCCATTCCTCCTTACTTCTTCCTCCACTCTGCCGTTAATTTTCTTATCTTCCTATCTCTCCTCATAAAAGGATGAACACTTTCTAATTTACTGAAACAGTTGTTCTGTAGAAGACCAGCATGCTCCGATGACTCTCAGTATCGTTATATCTTCATCAACCCCAGAAAGGAGAGTATGCTGGTGTGTGTTTGTGTGCGTGCTGGAGCATCCATGCAGCTGAGAAACACGAGTTAGGCAGAAGAATGATTAGGTGGTTGGGCTTCAAAGAGAACATTTGTAGATTCTATCTGGAACACATTTTATTAAAATTGCAACAAACTTTATAAAATCAGATGTATGGTTCATTAAGGGAACATTACCTTACAATTATGATTAATTAGATTAAACTTATGAAAGTGTGTTATTTGTTCAAATCAAAAGGGTGGGGGAAGATGATGGATGATGAAAGAGTGTGATAAATGAAGAAAGCAGCTGAACTAAATTGAATGTGTATTCATCCGTTTTCACTTCATAACTAATGATAAATTGAGCATGTCACATTTAACAATACATGTCTGGGCTTAAGCACACGGTTTCAGCTCCTGTTCACTAATGCCTTGTGATAGGTGATTGAGACCAAAGAACTGAAATTTTAGCTCCCAGACTTTTGTCTGTTTACATCTTTCCTTGGATGACACAATGGATACTTATTTAGTGAATTAAAATAATTAATAGAATTTATTTTTTACATAATAAAATATTACACTTCCTCAGGTCATGTAGTCATGATATTTAAAACTAGGAGATTTATCTGACTTCCCCCCTCAAATGGATATTTCTCCCATTTGCAGGCCTAGTCAGGTAGCAGAGGTGGAAAGCACTCAGAACTGTAGAAACATCTTTCTTCTCTTTCCCTCCCTCCAGTGTAGCCATGTTGACCTTGGCAGGTGATTGGAAGAAACACCCTGAGAAGCTCATTAGACAGTCTGGGAGATTTGAAAGTGAGGGGTAAACATTAAACAGTTTACATCAGTTTCCTGAAGTCTCAAGTTTTCCGATATTTTAAAATCACATTGTAGTCTCAAGGACCATCTGAGATTTACAAAACTGGTGTTGGGGTCAGTGCGAAAGTGTGTGGAAAATATTTCCAGCCAGACTGAAATTAGACAAATTTGCCACAGAGTTGGGAATGGTTTCTAAAAAGAACCCAGCTTTACTAGAAAACTTCAGGAGGGTTCTGATATAGCATCTGATACACAAGCAGTATTTCCCTTCTTTTTTAATTCTCATTGAAATTGGGTTAAGAAAGTATGAAGTGAGTGATGGTTTCTGTAAAGGTTATCAAACTTTTTAAATTTTATTTTAATTTAAAAAAAATTTTATTTTTCAGTTTTCTAAAAGGATTTGGGTAAGATTCATTTTGAGTTGTGGTGAAGGTTTCTAGTCTGTTTTAATTTTATCTATACCTCATTCATAAGCCCCACCTTAAAATCTATTTAAGTATGCCTGGCTTAATATTTTCAGTAAAGATGAGACTTTTAAGGGATTGAGTCTCCTTTAGATACTTTTCAGAATGTTTCATGCTTAGTTATGCAAATAGAAGAGACTCTTGGATGAGAATTACCCTACTCCTCAGAGCAAGGGAGGTGCTCTGAAAGACAGAAGGCGAGACCAACTGGGACCCTTTAGGAGTTTTGAAGGGAATGGATGGTGGTGGTGTCAGAGTAGTTATTCAGTGTTAGTTACATGGCTAGAAACAAGATCTAGGCTGTGGTTCTTAATTAAGGGATGGGGGGATGGCAAATTTGGTAATGTCTGGAGACATTTTTGGTTGTCACAGCCTTTGGGAAGGGGCATTACTGGCGTCTAGTGGGTAAAGACCAGGGATGCTGCTGAGCATTCCGCAACACACAGGACAGCTCCTCACAAGAAAGGATTATCTGAACTATCTAGTTCAAAATGTCACTAAAGATGAGGTTGGACTTCTCTGGTCTAGGGTGAGGCGTGAATTTAAAGAATGGCAAATTAGTGAAGTTGGTGAGCAAGTGAAGATGAGATTTAAGTTGAATTACGGGGCTGATGTATAAAAATAAGTCTAAATTATATTCTTAAAGAGACATGACGATCACATTGGCCAATCCTATGCCATAGGAACCCTCAGTTCAACACCTTGACCATAACACTAATAACTTTAATTAGAATGTGGTGTAAATTGGGTTAGTCTTGGATCCCAACCAAAGCAATTTAATTCCTGAAGTACCAAAATAATTGTGCTCAGTTTAAGTCAATTTCATAATGTATTCCCTCAGGAGTTGATTCGTTAAATTACAGTGAGGTTTTTAGGAGGTGTTATAATTGCTACTTTTCCATAGACGAGAACTGGAGGGGTAAGCGTTGGTCTGACAGCTCAATTAGAAACAGAACCGGAACCAGAACTCAGCTGGCCCGAGTGTGTTGCTTAATTCTCCCAGTGAAACCACCTCTCTTTTTCAGCCAGAACGCTGCTCCCTCTCCTATGAGGAGCTGTTCTCTATTAACGGCAAATAGTCTTGGAAAAGAGTATCTTCAAGGTGAAGGAAGGTGGTAGAGTCACATCAAACTATTCAAAAGTGGAGCTTAGAGGAAGAAACTGTCACACTTGTCTGAGTTCTGACGTGAAAATACATTTCGGGGCCAAGACAATTCATCTGTCAGGCTTCCTGTTGGAAGAATATTTACTCAGCTGTGAGAAGGGAGCTTCAGTGAACATCTAAGATAATGAAAGTTTGGTAATACTCAATATTCTGGACATAACCCCGAATCGAGTAGGTTCTTAGTGTCAGGAGGCACGATGATAAAGAAACTTGAGAAAACTTGGCAGAGAGCAGGAGGCAACGGAACCCACATCAGCAGAGTTTCTGACTGGAGGTAAGAGTCCTGTCTTTGTCAGGAGGGGGAAAGAACATGTTCAGTTGACTCCTTTTTTGTTTGTTTGTTCCAGCTCTTTTTAAAAAATTGTGGTAAAATATATATAATGTGAAGTTTACCATGTTAAGTGTACAATTTAGTGGCACTGAGTGCATTCACAACACGTGTTAACCATCACCGTGCTCCATTCCTAGAATGTTTCGTCTCCTGACACAGACTCCGTAACCATTAAGCAGTCACTCCCCAACCCCTCTCCCCTCAGCCCCCTGGGAACCTCTATTTCTGTTGCTATGAATTTGCCTAGTCTAGCTACCTTACCTTCTGTAAGTGGACTCATACAATACTTGTCCCTTTGTGTCTGGCTGTGGTTCACTTCTGCATCCTCAGTGCCCAGTTAATGCCAGGCACGAGAAAGGTACTTGCCAAATAGATACAGAATCAATGAAGGTCTTAGTTGGAGGTTGGGAGTAGCAAGCCCCTTTGGGGTTTAATATATTAATTTTTTTCCGCTTAGTAGCCTTGTATTTGAATAGTGCTGGACGTTTCTTCAAAGAGTTTTGACATTTTCTCTTACTCGATGCTATTATTTTGAGAAGAAATGCCAGTCTTTTAAGGTTAGATTTTAGTAAAATGTGTATCTATCATCCTGTTAATATTTTGATTTTTCTAGCTCAATTGTACTAGAAACATTTTAATTTGCTACTCTTGGGAATAATCCCACATGATAGGCTGCTCTGGGGGTGTGAATGAAATACTTGCTTCATAATCATTTATCGATAAGGTTCAGGCCCACCTCTCCTGGGAAGGAAATTGAAGCTCTAGGATATTAAGTGCATACTTTCAAGGTACCACGGGAAATTAGCAGCAGAGCCAGAATTAGAATTCACAGCCTTCAGGTCCCCAAGGCTCCAATACACCGAGCTGCCCAGCGTCCTTTTCCCCACGCATCTATTCCCAGTGATCTCTAATGGTGCCTGCAAAGCATGAAGCAGAAGTAACCATTCTTCCATGAATTCTCCCACAGGCGCAAACAGGGCAAATTGTTTTCTTTTGGGGTCAGAGCTTTGCCACCTGCCATTTCAGACCCCGTGGAAGGCTGAAATACATCATTTGAGGGGTTATGCACTTTATCTCACCCGTTACTGACTAGTCCTGGCTTCTCCCTGGGAGATCAGCTCCCCGTCCTGCCTGACGTCGCCTCCAGGGTCCTGGTTCTCCCATTAGGCACCTGGTGCCTTCAGGAGATTGGAGGGCATGTTTTGTTTCACTTACAGATGCAGTCAAAAGGAGAGGTGAAGCAATTAAATGAATGCCCTCTTCATTGCCAACTTTATTTGTCCCTGTTTCTATGAGCCCATATATATGTATATTTTTTGGTACAGCCTGTGGTTTGACATAGCCTCATTGCACTTCCCCTCTGATATTGTCTCATAAAATTCTCTGTCAGTAATATAATTGCCAGACCAGCTTTCCAGGTTATGTGTTTTTTCTCCCCCCACTGAAGCACACCGGTAGAGAAAGCATTTAAGCTTGACACTGTGACTTTCCTGGGCTAAGTTCCGTCCTTTTATCGCAGAAAGGCTTTCAAGTATGCACCACAGTGCACTTACTTTTTTTCTTAATATAACTTCCATCCCACCTTCCTCGTCTGCTTGCCAAAGGAGGAAAATAGACTTGTCTGCTTGGAATAATCAAATGAGACTGTGATAGGAAGAACAGGTCAGGGAATAGTAAGTAGCTAATTTACTGGGGGATGATACCGTCATTCGACAGGTTTGAGAAAAACAAGTTTTAACAGCCATGGTGATATTTCAGTGACCAGATTTGGGCCTCAGTAGGGACACTGATTTGAAGCTGGAGAAAGAATGGAGGTGTTAGTGAAGCAGCGTTAGCTGGGGCACAGAGGTGTTTCTTCTCGCGTATAAATGTAAATCTTTAGTATAACCTGTTAGCATTTAGGTGATAATTTAGGGACAGCATGTTGATTGCCTGGCCCCTCTTGTCTTACTTTGGGTCTTAAGAGGCAGTTCCAATGTATGTCCTGGGACTCGCACAAGAGGAGCCTGCGTCAACGGCAATCCTCACAAAACTCTGACAATTCTAATTTAGAAGACGGGAGTACTGCAGGGAAGTGCTGGAGGGCGGGTGGGGGTCCAAAGTGGGGCAGCAGGTGTGGCAGGGACATGGACGTATGTGTGAAGGAGCTGAATCTTGTGCCTCACTTTTTTTTTTTTTTTTTTTTTTTTTTTGGTTGCGGGGGATTGGCATGGACCTCTGCTTAGAAACTAAAAGCTTTCATTCAAGATGCCTTGTCTTTAGGCCGCAAGGAGAGCATCTCCTCTTGGCTCTGTCTTCCTGTTGATCTGTCCTGGGTCGTCTGAAGTAAAGCGGAAGTAGGAGAGGCAAGAACTGGCCTCAGTGACTAAGAACATGGACATCTCCATGATGAGGTGTCGCCTCTCTGGGCTTAGGAAGAAAGCCCTCTCTGTGGGTCTGAGAGTAACCGTCCATCTAGACAGATGCTGACAGAGAGGGTTTGGGGACACAAGTGACATCTATGTTTTGATTTCTAGGGACTATGTAGGAGCCACTAGTGGCCAGCAGTGAGGCTGGGTCTGCATGACACCAAAACCAACTGTCAGTGCAGTGTTCCCTGGGGCAGGGTAACTGGCCGATTGACTGAATAGGCATCTCTCACAGTGTGGCCTAGGTGCTTTGCAGTAGGACAGAAAAATGAAAGTGAGATGGTCCCTCGAAGTATCTAATGGAGAAAAGAAAAAAGTGTTGTGTAGTAGGGAGCGTCTCAGACTGGAAGTCGGGAGACAGAGTTTGTGTTCAGGCTCTGATGGATTGCGGGGCCCTGGGCAGAGGAAGCATCTCTCTGAATCTCAACGAAGAAGTGAGATGCCCTGTAGGTATCACATTTTAGAGTTCTGTTTAGTGATATTTAGGTCAGATGATTTAATAGTGGTTTTTTTCTTTAAAAGAAGTGTCAGGATGTATTGAGTCCCGCCACCCCCCCCAATTTCTCATTATTTATATATAGGGACAGAGGCCCTGAAAGTATTTTTTTAACTTAACTTTTTAAGAAGAGTTTTAGGTTCACAGCAAAATTAAGAGGAAGGTACAGAAATTTTTCCATATACGCCCCTTGCCCCCACACGTGTGCAATCTCCCCTATTACCAACATCCCCCACCAGAGTGGTACTTTTGTTACAATTGATGAACCTACATTGACACGTCATTATCACCCAGAGTACATAGTTCACATTAGGGTTCATTCTTGCTGTTGTACGTTCCATGAATCTGGACAAATGTATCCATTAGTACGGTGTCATACAGAATAGTTTCATGACTTAAAAATCCTCCGTGCTCCACCTGTTCATTCCTTCCCTCCAGCCCCTGCCAACCACTGATCTTTTTACTGTCTCCAGAGTTTTGCCTTTTCCAGAATGTCATATAATTGGAACCATACAGTATGCAGCCTTTTCAGCCTGGCTTCCTGAAAGTGTTATTAAAGAACACCCCATTACAGATGCAAACAGCACTTGAGCTCCCCTTGCCCTTCACGGGGGCACAGAAAAGGAGAGTCTGTCTCATTTCAGCTGTTCGCCATCTCTGACCCCACTGCGTTCTCTGCTGCTGGGAATTCCTTGTGTGTTCCCCCAGGAGCTCTCTCCCACCCCTCACCCTTTAAAACCTCTCACCTCTCTCTCCTGGGGTGAATCTTTCTGTGTTCTCTGCATCTTACCCTTACTTCTGCTTTGGGGAGCCTGGTGTACGGGTTTTCCCCTTTCTCTTCTGAGTTTTTAACCTTTCTCTCTTCATTGGCTCCTTCCCATGAGTGTTTCGGCATGTTTATTTTAAAAAATGGGAGTCTCTCTAAGTAAAAAATACTTGCCTTGCAGTTAACACCCTGACTTCTACCCTCAGTTTCAGCGAAGATATCACTACTTTCAGAAAGCATCCTCTGATCCCACAGACCAAGGGACAGTGCTTCTTTAGCATCCTCCCTTTCCCCGGCTCAGAGAAGGAACCACACAGTAATGTCATTTTGTGTTGTCTGCCTTTCCCACTAGGCTGTGAGCTCCATGAGCGTAGGGATTTTATCTTTTTAGTTTTCATTGTTGTGTTTCAAGCCCTGAGAAGACATTCTGACCCATAGAAGAACTTTCAAATGATTTGTGAATGAATTAACAAATGGAGGAAGGAGGCAAGGAGGAAGAGATACGGACTGTTCCTCTAATAATGCTCACGTGTCTTGTCTGTGGTCTCTCCCGTCCTACTTCCACCTCCACCCCGATGGTATATTTTCATGTTCAATCTGATTGCTTTGACTGGGAAAACAGAATGGTGAGTGCTTTAATTATGTGACATCAGGTGGGAGAGGAAGGTATTGCTAACTTTTTTGTGAAAGAGCAATATTCATTGTAGGTTGCAAACATCTTTTTATAAAAATCAGTTGTTTAAAAAAGATAAAAATCCCAGGAAATTAGATTTAGATCCAATAACTGGTGCCTTATCCCAAACCCTTTGAAGCAGGAATCAGACCAATTTCACAGGCGATTTTCTTAGATTTTTTTCTGGTGTTTTCTACTTCTGGTTCAACGGCAATCCTGACAGTGATTGTTTACTTGGGGACATTCTATGCTTCTCAGTAGAACTATGTAAAGAAATACTCTATGGGAGGTGAGGGATTTTCAGTGTGAAAATCATATGAGGGATTTTATGTATGGCCTCAATTTTCTGGTGCCCCATTCTTTTGCACTTGTCCTCTGATAAAGGAAATTGAAAGAGAGAGTGAATTCTCATTTTAGCAACGTTAGCAAGGACGTATGTAATGGAGTTAACTTCCCTCAAATACTTGCAGTGTGCCAGGCGCTCTTCAAGACTTTTTGCATACATTAGCTCATTTAATCATAACACATTTTGAAGTAGGTACTGTTATCACACCAATTTTACAGATGAGGAATTGAGGCGGAAGGGAGGTGGAACGACTTCTCACACAGGTAGTAAGTGGAACAGTCCAGGTCCAGAGTCTTGCTTATAACCACTATATTCTGCCAACTTTCATAATGGACAGAGACTGAAGACAAGTTATAAATTTATTATGTAATGTGCCTCTATCCCATATATAGATTTAATAATTTGATCCTGAAGTTCAATAAACTGTAAGGAAATTAGTAAACTTAAATGACAAAAGGTCACATTAAGACGTGTCACGTTAAGATTCTGTTTTTCCGGAGTGGATACATTTTGTGTATTGGAGGTATTGCTGCATTCTGGAAAACTAAGCGTCATCTTTGGGCAGTTTATTTATTTACTTTTTTAGCATTTTATTTTGAAATAGTTGTAGATACACAGGAAGTTGCACAAAGAAGTGCAAGGAGGTCCTGTGCACCCTTCACCAAGCATCCCCCAATGTTAATGTACATAAAATGTCATAGTTCAACTTTAAAACTAGGAAATTGATGTTGTACAATCTGTAGAGCTTATTCCATTGTCACCAGTTACACATGTGTTTATTGTGTGTGTGTGTGTGTATAATTCTGTGCAATAACCACCACCACAATCAGCTACTTAACTTTACCATCACCATAAGGGTCCCCTTATAGTCACCCCCCATCCCTAATCCCAGTCAGCCTCTAATCTGTTCCTAATTTTATAATTATGTTACTTCACAAATGTTGTAAGAATAGAATTATATAGTATATAACATTTGTCTTGTCCCGTACAGCACAAGTCCCAGGAGATGCATCCGAGTTGTGTCTGTTCCTTTTTCCTGTGGACCAGTATATTTCACTGTATGTACTGAAGGACATTTGCTTGTTTCGTTTTTGGCTATTATGAATAAGGTCACTATGAACATTTGTGTACAGGATTTTGTGTAAATGTAAGCTTTTTTATTTTTGGAATAAATGTCAAAAAATGCGACTGTATGGCTTATGACAGAGGCAAGACATGATTCAATCCGGGTGGAATAGAGAAAATTCTCTCTATTCCTAGTGTGCTAGGTTTTTAAGTCATGAATGAGGAATGAGTCGATAGATACGATCATGTGGTTTTTTTCCTCTTTAGCCTGTTGATATGGTAGATTTCACTGATTTATTTTTGGATATTGAATCAACCTGCTACTTGGAATAAATCCCACTTGTTCATAGTGTATTATTCTTTTGATATATCATTGGATTTAATTTATGACTGGCCCTCCAAATCTTCAGGTTCTGTATCTGCAGATACAACCAACCATGGATCAAAAATATTTAAAAAAATAATTGCATAAAGTTCCTAAAAGCAAAGCTTGATTTTGTCACTTGGTGGCAACTATTTTCACAGCATTTATATTGTATTGGGTATTATAAATAATGATTTAAAACGTATGGGAGGATGTGCATAGGTTGTATGCAAATACTATGTCATTTTATATAAGGAAATTGAACATCTGAGAATTTCGGTATCCATGGGTGGCCCTGGAATCAATTCCCTACAAATACTGAGGGACAACTGTACTAATATTTTATTAGGATTTTGGTGTCCAAATTCATGAGCGATATTGGTCTGTAGTTTTCTTTTTATGTCACATTGTTGCCTAGTTTTGATATCAGTGTTATACTGGCCTCATACAATGGTTTGGGATGTGTTCTCTTCAACTTTCTGGAGGTTGTGTTAAATTGACGTTATTTCTTTAAATGTCTGATAAAATTCTAAGAGAAACCACTATGATCTGGAGATTTCTGTTTCAGGAGTTTTAAAACTTGGAATCCAACCTCTTTTTAGCAATTTTAGGACTATTCTGGTTCCCTATTTCATATTGGCTCTTTTTTGGTAGTTTGTTGTTTTTGAAGAATTTGTCCATTTCTTTCAAATTGCCAAATTTGTGAGAATAAAGTAGTTCATAGAGCTTTTAATGACTTTAAAAGTACTTTTAATGGTATCCTTTTAATGGCTGCAGGGTCTGCTGTGACGTTCCCTGTTTCATTTCTATGTTTTCTCTCTCTTCTCATTGGAAAGTCTTGACCATTTAGCAGCATCTTTGGGCAGTACAGGCAGTGGTTTTTTTTCCCCTCCTCCCAAGTAGGCATTAATTCAAAGTGATGGACACTTGATTTTTTTAAATTGGTAAAAGGCAGCTCCTGGGATTAAAATAAGAGAAAAAATTTGGGAATCCTACTCGCAGACTCCTCTATCCTTCCTCCTCCTTCCCTTACGGAGTGCAGTCTGGAAACCATTGCCATAGGACATGCATCACACATTGTTTGTACTGTAAGATTTGGACCAAGAGAATACTCATTGTCACTGAAACTATGCTGAACAAGATTAGACTCCTTTTCATGAAACGCTGCCAGTCTTCAGGATTGTGTTGCGTCCCAAGATGATTACTATGAGCAATGATTGCTGTGTTTCATAAGGAGGAGAAAATACAGAAGATCTGACAGACTCTACACTGATTCTGCCACATGGTTCCTGTATTACTCGTACACCATCTGCTGCCATTGTGCCCTGTGCCATTGTCATATTGCCCCGTCAATGCCGCTGCCTCTGAAAGTTCAAAGCTCTTTTCTGATATCTGTTAATTTCTAGGTTTTTATACTCTTTGTGGTGTGAACCTTGCATCAAAGAGTTATGCTTTACCCTACCTAAATTTTCTTGTTAAGAAAAATTGTTCAAACTTTGGAAACATGGCGAAGAGCGGGCGACATGTCCTTTCAATGTCCTATTGGAGTATTTTCTACACGTCTTCTCGGTAATGTGTTTAATCATCTAGGGCAGAGATGGGCAAACTTTTCCTTAAAGGGTCAGAGAGTAAATATTTTAAACTTGCAGGCCATATAATCTCTGTTACAATTACTCAACTCTGCTGTTGTAGCTTGAAAGCAGTTGGAGAAAATGTTTAAACAAATGGACATGGCTGTGTTCCAAAAAGGCTTTATAGGCACACCTTCCTTGTGTCATTGCACTTTGCTTTATTATGCTTTGCAGAGACCGTGTTTTTAAGTGGAAGGTTTGTGGCAGCCCTGCATGGAGCAAGTCTATCAGGACCATTTTTTTCAACAACATTTGTTCACTATTCTCACAATATTTCAGACTTTTTCGTTGTTATTCTATTTGTTATGGTGATCTGTCGTCAGTAATCTTTGATGTGACTATTGCAAAAGATAACAACTTGCTAAAGGCTCAGACGATGGTGAACATTTTTCAGCAATAGTCTTTTTAAATGAATGTATGTGCGTTGTTTTTTAGATATAATGCTATTGCCCGCGTAATAGACTACAGGACAGTGTAAATATAAGTTTTAGGTGCAGTAGGAAACCAAAAACATTTGGGAAACTCACTTTGTTGTGACATTCCCTTTACCGCAGTGTTCTGGAACCAAATCCACAGTACCTCCGAGATTTGCCTGTTTTTGTAAAACCAGGTGGTTTGCCTGCAGGCTGTTGTTTTGTCAACGAACCCAAAAGAATACTTTTTCTGACTTATTATTTGCTGTGATTCGGAGCCCACACTGGAATTAATGATGGCCTCAGAATTATTTTCCTAGTAGAAATTTATATCTTAAGGTTATGCTTTTATTGCCCTGAAGGATACTGACTAATCTTGTATCTCATCTAAAAATATTATCCTAACATTCCCTTTCACGTGTTATAGACCCTGCTCCCCCAGTGCTCCTGGATCAGCTCTCATCCTCATTAATGAAGATGGTCATTAGTCATTGCCTTGGGTTTTATGAGAATTAAAAAAAAAACTCTTCGGAAAGAATCCTGTCACATCCCATGTACAGAGTTCATCCTTTTACAGTGACTTCCCCTCCCCCCCAATAAGGTGGCATTCAGCAGGGATCTAATGCTTTCTATCAGCATTTGCTAAATATTTGAGGAGATTTTCAAGATGGGGATTTACTGCAGAGCTTGTGGCCTCCTATCTGTCCTTTTCTCCCTCCCTCCCTCTTCCTCCCATTTCTCTTTCTCCTTTCCTCCTTCCTGGAATGCTGACTTTTTCTTTCCACTGCCAGATATAAATTCTCTCTTTTCTACAGAGTAGCTCAGTTGAATGACGGCCTTTAAACTAACATGATCTTTCCCTTTTATAGAGCTGCGAAGTTATATTTTTATTCCTCCTGCTACATAAAGAAATTGCTTTTAGAAATAAACTCTCAGTTTATTTTCCACTTGTCTCTTTCATAATAGAAGTGTTTCAATGTTTGGGAGCAGAACAGCTTTATCTGCTAATGTAATTATTCTAGCAGTAGTTGAAACTTTTTTTTTTAGTTTTTTTAAACTTACTGTTTTCTTTTCTAAAATTTTCTTCAGTATTTTTTGTTGTTCCAGTACGAGTTGTACAAAGATCCACTCAACCTCTTTTCCTTGTCAGTGGTCCCATCTAGAAGAGTTACATTCAATACGTTCATTTATTGAGAAGAAGAAGTATTCACCGTTTCTGGAATTCTACTTCCTGTGCACACGTATTGAGTATTCAGAAGCATTCAGACGCTGCTTTAGTGAATACAGTTCTTCAGATCCAACACCAGATCTTTTTATTCCCCAAGCTTTCAATGACAACTGCTTAAAAAAAAATTCCAGGAACAAGTCATTTCTAAAACGATATTTTATGCCTTAAGAAGTTTGAAAGTCCCTTAGTTGTGCCTGCTTGCATGAATACCAACTGTCTAGTGGAAACTCAAATGCAGTAATATTCTATATTAAGGAAAAGACCTTGGTAAGGACAGGCTTTTAGTCTGTAGATTTATTTAGTTCACCAGTAGTTTCTTGGGCACCTACGATGTGCTAAGCATAACATCAGGAATTGGAGTCAAAGCTGAGCATCCAGGCAATAATATTGGGAGCTAGAAGATATTTATTAAAGGCTTCTTTTGGATAGTGATTTGTTTCTTGAGAATATTCTATTTTGATCGTGTCTAATATTAGGATCGCTTTGTTATCTTCAATTAAACCTGTGTTTCTCAGATACGCTTTCCAGTGTTTTTGGTGGTAGGGGGATGTAAAAAAAAAAAAAAAACAGAACCAAAAAGAAAAAAGACATGTGACTCAGATGTTAACTCTAGTCTCCTTGTCTGTGAGATTTAAATAAAATATAGACTTCCCAATATTCTGTAAGAAGCTCAGCTCTTGGTCATGACTTAGCAAACTCCTGTAAGTTTATATTTCCATACTCACTTTTGACTCTAAACTCCTAGTCTCTGTGAACTGTCCATTTCATGAACATCCCATCTTCTACAGCCTTTTTCTATCTGTTACAAATATGGAACTTTTCCTGGACTTCTCTTCAAATAACTCTCACAGGGAATTTGTGTTTATAGCAGAACTTACTAAAGGCTTTAGAATGTTGAAGGGGGTTTGTAGCTCAGAGGTATAATTAGCATAAGGCTAAACGCTAAATATTCTGCTCTTCAAAGCCCTTTATCTTTCCTGGTTATTCAGGTCCCCTAGGGTTCTGGCCACCTGTCTGCTTGCCCAGCCTTCCCACCCCTCTCCGTTCCTCCTTCACCCTCCTCTCCTCTCTTTTATGTAGCCCTCCCACATCTGCCTGTTTTCTCCAGCAGAGAGGTTTGTTCCATTTTCTGTAGCCAGTCTTTAAACTCAGGGTCTTAATTTTTTGTATGCTAATAGGATTTCAAAGTATTTCCTGTATAAAGACAAATTTTCTTCCCAAGAAGTGACATTTGTGAAAATAACAGTCTTTCTCGTCACTGTACTTAAATCTTGATAAATTGTAATCACTTTTTCTCTCTCTCTGTCTCATCTGTCCCTTCTTCATGCATCCCCATTACCTTTTCTGGTATTTCCAAGGTTGCAACCTCTGGTACATAGAATACCAGGTGTGTGTTATTAGAGCCTGGTGAAAACCATGGGAAACAATGAGAACATAGAAATACTTTTAGTACTTAAACTGGGAAAACCTAACAATGCTTTGTATAATTTTTGATATAACTTACCATGTAGATCATTGGCAAGAAAAATGATAAGTCTAGCCCAAAAGATTAGTCAAAGAAGTACGATTATTTGAATGCATGGATGTCACTGTAGCTCTGAACCAAAGGGTGCAGGACTGTGAATCGAAGTATAGCAACACAAACTAGCTGAATTTACCTTCCCTCTTCTGGAAAAAGACTAACTCAGCTTCCTGCCACCCTGAGTGAAAGCCTGGTGCCTTGTTTGTGGGAACAAGCACAGTAGGGCCCCTCTTCAACAGACTTATATAAAAAGCTGATAAAACAGGTGGTGACAAGCCTTTAGAATTCAATTTTGGGTGAGTCTGCTGGTGACGAATTCCCTCAGTTTTGTTTGTCTGAAAATGTCTTTATTATTTATTTATTTATTTATTTATTTATTTATTTATTTATTTATTTATTTATTTAAAAATAGCTTTATTGAGGTATAGTTGGCATACAATAAACAGCAAATATTTAAAGTGTACAATTTGGTAAGTTTTGTCACATGTTTACAGTTGTGGAACTGTCACAATAAAAATAGTGGACACATTTGAACCCCAAATTTCCTCCTGCCCCCTGGTAATGTCTCCCTCTCCTTCTTTGCTTCCAACCACTGATCTTTTTTCTGTTACTATATATTAATTTGCATGAAAGTCTTTATTTTACTTTCATTCTTGAGGGACATTTCTGCTGTGTGTAGAATTCTAGATTTTAAGTTGGTTGCTTTCAGAAGGTTGAAAATACCTTTTATTGTCTTCTGGTTTCCATTGAGAGCTCATCTGTCAGTCTAATTATGGCCATTTAACTTATTTTTTCTCTTTCTTTTCAGTTTTATTGAAGTATAATTGACAAATATGGTATATATTTAAGGTGTATTACTTAAAATTTTTATATACACATACATTTTGAAATGACCACCACAAATTCATCACCTCACGTAGTCAACGTGTGTGTGTGTGTGAGAGAGAGAGAATGTGTGATGAGGACGCTTAAGATTTACTGTCTTGCCAAAGTTCAAGTATACAATATGATGCTGTTAAATAAAGTCACCATGCTGTACATTAGATCTCCAGGACTTATTCATCTTGTGTAACTGAAACTTTGTACCCTTTGATCAACATCTCCCCGTTCCCCTACCCCCAGTCCCTGGCAACCACCATTGTACTTTGTGCTTCTATGAGTCTGACTATATGCAGCATTTGTCTTTCTGTGTTTGGCTTATTTCACTGAGTGTAATGTCCTCCAGGTTCATCCATGTTGTTGCAAATAACAGGATACCTTTCTTTTTTTTAAGACTGAATAATGTTTTTAAGCCTGAAAAAATATGTATCATAGTTTTTTATTCATTCGTTTTTCGATGGACGTTTAGGTTGTTCCTGTATTTTGGCTCTTGTGAATAATGCTGCAATAAACATGAGAGTACAGATATCTCTTCAAGATACTGATTTCATTTTCTTTGGGTAGATACCTAGAAGTGGGATTGTTAGATTATATGGAGTTCTATTTTTGATTTTTGGGGGAACTTCTATACTATTTTCTATAATGACTATGTCAATTTACATTCCCAACAGCAATGTGCAGTGATTCCTTTTTCTCCATATTCTCTCTGATATTTGCTATCTTTCATCTTTTTGGTAATAGCCATTCAAACAAGTGGCTTAAAGTCTAGGGCTTAGGTCTTGTACATGTTTTGTTAGATTTATACATAAATATTTAGTTTTTTGAGCTATTGTAAGCGGTATTGTTTTAAAATTTTATTTTCTAATTATAAATTGCTAGTATAAGGAAATGTGATTAATTTTTATTTTTGGACTTGTATACTGTAACCTTGCTATACTCTTTCATTGTGGGAGTTTTTTTTGTTTTTGTTATATTCTTTAGCATTTTCTACAAACACAATCATGGTGTTCATAAACAGAGATAGTTTTATTTCTCCTTTTTTATCTGTATGACTTTTCTTTCTTTTTTTATTTTTCTTTTTTGCACTAGCTAGAATTTCCAGTTTGCCATCCATTAGGAGTGGTGAGATCGGACATCATTGTCTTGCTCCCAATCTTAGGGGAAAGCATTCGGTCTCTTACCATTAAGTATGAGATTAGCTGTAGGTTTTTATTTTGGTAGATGCCCCTTCTCAGGTTGAATAAGTCCTGGAGATCTAATGTACAGCATGGTGACTTTATTTAACAACACTATGTTGTATACTTGAAATTTGGTAAGACAGTAAATCTTAAGGGTCCTCATCACACATTCTCTCTCTCTCTCTCACACACACACATATTGACTATGTCAGGTGATGAATTTGTGGTGATTATCCTAGGTTTGCTGCAATTTTTTTCATAAATGGATGTTGATTTCTGTCAAAAATTTTTTCTGCATCAGTTGATGTGATCATATGGTTTTCTTTTCTGTAATTGTTAATACGGTGGATTATGTTGATTGATTTTCAAATATTGAGCCATTTTTGCATTCCTTGGTAAACTCCAAATAGTTTTGGTATATGATTCTTTCTATGTATTGCAGGATTGCAGGATTCTATTTACCTTTTTTTTCTTTGTTTGTGTGAATTTTTGTGTCTATGTTCACAAGAGATCTGGTTCCGTAGTGTTCTTTTTGTATTCTCTTTCTCTAGTTTTGATGTCAAAGGTTTAAATTCACTTTTATTTTATTAGAAACTATAGCATAGCAGTCACATAAGTTACTTATTTAAATATCTACAATGGATTTCCATTGATTAAGTGTATAGTACCTTTGATAATATTCTACCTTACATCAAAAGTTTGAATGTATATGCCTTACTTTGTAAACTTTCCTATTCTTATCTCTTGCTGTGCCCTCCCTCCTGCTCTCAGCTCCAGGCCTGTCGTCTTACTGATACCCTGCTTGCAGCTCTCCAGCATGCCAGGCTGTGATGATCTTTCACTCTTCCCTAGCCATTTTCCCACCACCAGGACTGCCCTATCCCAAGTCCGTATGTCTAATATCTTCTACTTTTCTGGGCTCAGTTCATATCACCTCTTTGTAATGAATACCCTGAAACTCCCAGCATCTTGCTGATTACTCCCTCCCTCATGCCTCTAATCCACTTTATATCCATGCCTGTTGTAGCACTGGTTTTCCTCCCTCTACTGTTGGTGAGTACTTTGAGGGCAGAGATTTGTTTTTAATTTCCAAGAATTTAACACAGCCTGGTACATAAGTGCCCACTATTTATTTGCTGATTAGATAAATGAATAAATATCTTATAACCCTCAGAGTCCTCTGAGCTCACTGAGAGAATGCATTGTGCTTTTGTATTCCTTGCTTATGAAGGAGCTTTTCAAATAATATATTTTTGTGAGTAGTGAACAATTTTAATTTTGATGACTCAGATATTACATTATGGTCTTGAACATTTTCAATATATAATTTTTCAATATATATTTTTTGATATATAATTATGAATATAAGTCTAGAAGAGTAAATATAATTTATGATAATTTTAGAACTCTGGCTTCTAGACTAAGATCCTTGAACTCTAATGGGTTCAAATGTAATAATGGGCACCACTGAATGATTTTCACTACTGTAAAAAATGTAACAGAAATTATATATTAACCTCAATGAAGTTGTCCAGATTAACTGAGACATTAGATTCTTTTCTTTGACCATAATTTTATTAAGTGATAAATCAGAAACTCAGAATGATAGCTATAATCATTGACTACATAAATAATATTTAATAATTACAACTTTGAATATAAAATCTTTCAAAGCATGGTACATGTGGGAGGGCTATATAAGGGGTTATTATCAGTGGAAAGAAAATTATTTTTATGAATGAATTTTGCTGCATTTTATATTCCTAAGATTATTTTTTTCTCATTTGTCTTCAAAGTTTAATATTGGGAAACGCCTCAATAGTTGAGGGTTCTGCTGAGTTGTTTCCAGTGAATTATTTGAGATTCTATGGTTAAATTGCCCAGGAAGAAACCAAGTTCACTGAGTAAACTTCTTGAAAATACATAAACTTTTTCCATAACTTCATGGTGAATAAATACGTTTTCTGTGAATTACTTTGACTTTCTGAAGAATTTAATTCATGAAGCTCATACTTTAGCAGCTCAGATTACAAAGATGAGTCAATGGCATTTCTTCCTTAGAAATTTCTGCCTTGTTTCTGAATAAGACCAAAAAGATGACTATTCTATTTGTTTCTTAGAAGCTCTTTCAATTAGTACTGTAGTTTTGTTTTAGGCCAATATCAAAAAAGTTGTGTGTGCAGCTTTATAGAAATCTAAATTAGGAAATAATTTGAATAGCAATCATTTGGATATATGTATCCAGAGTATGCAGACTATAAATAATTAGAAATTTTGAAAATATAGGCTTTTAAAAAAATATGTAATGATTTATGTGTCAAAGACTCATCACCAATGACCAAGCAATCTTTGCTACAGAAAACCACTTTTTTTCCCCCTAAACATTTCATTGACTGGGGCTGCAGTATAGAGTCATCATGAATGGTGTATTCTAGAAGTTGGGCATTGAACAGCCTGCAAAATTGTATTTGCAGCCCTGCTCTACTCTCTTTTTGTCTCTAGTCTCCTGAAGATTTCTTGCCAATACTCTAGGATTTTTCTTTTTTTTTGGTAGAGGGGAGGTGATTAGGTTTACTTATTTATTTATTCTTAGAGGAAGTACTGGGGACTGAGCCCAAGACCTCATGCATGCTAAGCATGCACTCTACCACTAGAGCTATACCCTCCCCACCAGGATATTTTTTTTATTTGCTTTAATTTTATTTGTGAAAACATTCAGTTGTTTAAACTTTTCAATTTGTTCATGATCCTGATAATTAAAATTCTACTTTATATGAACATGGTGAGCACATAATGAAGGAAGGATTTCCTATCCTTTAGGAAATACTCTTCCACTCTGTCCTCAAGGCAACAGCCATTGTTGTTGTGTATTAGTACAAGGGAACTCAACCCTCAACTTGGTTGATTAGTCTAAGAGTTGGAATCTGGCCCAAGATGATCCAATTAGAGTATTCTCTGTGGTGACTGACAATCCTAAGGAACTGTTTTCTGCTGTATTGACCAAAAAAGTAGAAAAAGTGAGCCTAGCGAGAGAGCAAGTGATAAATACAGCAAATGCAAAGCAAATCACAGAGATCAGAGACGGAGAGCCACAGCCGAGAGTGTTGGGATTCTCTGATTCAAGGTGCTTCTTGATGGCTGGTGCATTTCTCTTCTTTGGAGCTCTGTGGGACATCGTAGAAACCTTATGCTAAATCACCGTTTTCACTTGTTTGAGAGGAATTCTGCAATTCTGTGCTCTAACCCAGGCATGAGGGCCCCTCCCCAAGGCCTCACACTGTGGAAGTCTTTTCTCCAGCTCTATCTCCCTCAATGGAGTAAAGAGTCTGCAGAATCAATGGTTCTGCCCACAAAGAGCCATGCTTTGTCTTCTAGACCATGCACCAGGTACATGGGATCCTGGGATTCCTGCCCAAAGAGTCCTTAACCTACTTCCAGGATTTCTGCTGGCCTCTTCTCTCATCCATTTTCCTGTACGCTGACCACAGCCAGTGTACCTTCCCCTCATCCCCAGGAGTGGTTACAGGATGTTTGTTAACAAGGACCTGTGAACTGAGGTTGGACTTAGCAGCTTGAATTGGACTTGAAACAACAAACATTTATTACCTCAGCTTCTGTGAGTCAGGAATCCAAGAGCAGCTAAACTGGGTCGTTCGAGTTTGGTCAAGATGTCAGCCAGGCTGCAGTTATGTTGGTCTTGACAGGGGCTGAAAGCTCCACTGCCAAGCTCACTTGCCTGCTATTGGTAGGCCTTCATTCCTTGACATGTGGACTGTAGGTTGCCTGGGTGATCTCATGAGATGACAGCTGGCTTCCCCCAGAGTGAATGATCTGAGAGAGAGGGAGAGGGAGAGGGAGAGATGGAGGTTGCAGTGTTTTATACCCTAATCTTAGGAATGATATACCATCATTTGTGCTGTATTCCATTGGCCATACAGACCCACTCTGGTACAGTGTGGGAGAGGACTGGTTGAGGGTATGGATGCCAGACGGGGATCATTGGGGTCCACACCCCAGAACACCTTATTCAGTCTCTCCAGCCCACTAGCTTTCTTTTCGTTCCTGAGCCCACCAGCTCTGTTCCACCCCAGGGCCTCTGCGTTCATGGCTTCTCCCTGGTGTGTTTTTCCTGCTGCCCTCTCTTGGCTGACCCTCTCTGTTTTTGCTCTCAGCTTATATGTCAGCACTCTAGATAGGCCTTCACTGATCACTCAATGTACAGCTGTTATCTTGTCAATCTCTATTCTATCACATTATTTTAATTCTAGGGGCCTGGCACTTAAATATATGTTGAATGAACAAGTCTTAGTAATTATATGACCTTAGGGAAAAGATAAGCTCTCCAAACCTCAGTAGCTTTATCTGTGATTAATTATCCTCTACCTCCACCCACTACACAGGCTTTTGTGAGAAACAGATAAGCTAGAGTTTTCTATAACAATTAATGAGATTATTTTTGTTGATTAACTTTCCTTTTTTCTGTTTTTCCCTCTGGGGCAGAAGAATTGCCCAGGAATGTATTTTCTTATTTTACTTTTCAGATTTTTTTTATCCACCTGCATTGTAGGACTGCTTTGTTCATATTTTCCATGTATCCATTCACTAGACTCATATTTACTGCCCTGTAAATGTCTCAGAGGATTTATTTTGAATTAAAGTTATGATTTCATGTGTGAAAAGTATTCATTTGGGAGCAAGTTCAGTGAGGTTTATTCAAAATGTAAAATGACATTGTGGTTTTGGATCATAACTAATCGTAACATCCGTTGAACACGGGAGGAGGTGTGTGTGCCTTTTAGAAGCTAGTTACGCACAAAAGAACGAATATCCGAGATTCAAAGCAAACTTTTAATAATGCCCAATTGGAGTTCTGGTCATGTTTGAGCCATTCAGAGCCTAATCAGGAAAAGCCCCCTGAGTCAATAATTGCCTTCTCCTCGAATCCTTGCAGGTGTCTATTATGCTGCACATTATCTACATGGAAACGAACATATGGTTATTGAACACATAACGAAACAGGCTTGGTTGGAGAATGTTTCCTTTAGGATGCCTGAAAACATTCTTGAGCAGAATATTATGTCGGCTGCCACTATCCCTTCTGTTCCTGGGGTTGTAGGAGGGGAGTTGCTGGTCCTTTGTATTAAGAACAGCACGTGAGCGCACTGTAAGAAGTTGAGAAACTCAGAATTTATTTATTTATTTAGGAGAACTAAAGTTATCTTCTGTGATGAAAACAGCAATAGACGGAGTTTCTTAAAAGTTAGGAGAATGTTTTGTCTTTCTTGTGTAGAGTTTCAGGAAACTCCAATATTGGGGAGAGGCTTTCTTCAGAGTGGAGCAGACCCTGCTCTGCAGTTTGTGGCTGCTTTCTTGTAACAGAGGAAATACACTTGATACGTTTAGAAAAAGGACGAGGAAGAGTTTAAAAACAGAGGAGTAGAGCAAAATCTATGTTAACTGGACCCTGGCTAATTTCTGCTCTGAATTAACTGGATATTCCCAGTTTATTCTCAATTTAAAAAGAAACAGATGAATCAAAAACATATGTAACGAGTCACTTTATTTGAATCCAATAATTTAAACAATTATAACACATATTTTAACAACTGTGTTCAAAATGATAAGAATTTTCAGATTAGCCAGAATACCCATTGCCTAAACATTCTGTAAACTTGGGATATAAATATACTACATAATTTAATTTGTATCAATGCTATATGCACGCATTCATGAATGTGCATACACATCCATGTAGATGTATAAAATGATGTTAAAATATGAGTTTCAACCAAGACTCTAAACTGATAGATATCTGATATTAAAGTGATTGGTGAAGCAACAAATAAACCAATTAAATGGATACTACTGAAGAACTTTACTTTAAAAAAAAGTGACTGGTAACAAACAAAAACAAAGCATAAATACAGGACAGAAATAGACTCATGGACAGAGAATACAGACTTGTGGTTACCAGAGGGGTAGAGGGTGGGAAGGGATAGACTGGGATTTCAGAATTGTAGAATAGATAAACAAGATTACACTGTATAGCACAGGGAAATACACACAAAATGTTTTGATAAATCACAGAGAAAAAAATGTGACAATGAGTGTGTATATGTCCATGAATGACTGAAAAATTGTGCTGAACACTGGAATTTGACACAACATTGTAAAATGATTATAAATCAATAAAAAATGTTTAAAAAAAAAAGAAGTGACTGGTGAAACCAGCCATCCTGTAGGAGTTACAAAAATAGGCTGAAAGTCAGATGGATGGTTCTTAAACCTCTCTATACCTTGAGGATATACAAAATTCAGGGATCTGAAACTTGATGGTAGATTTTTGAGGAAGATATTTGGGGAGACCCACTGATATGCTAAGCCCCCCCCCTTTTTTTTGAATGGGGGTTGTGGAGTATCTGTCTTCACTGTGAGCTTGGTGAGAGGGGTATCCGTGAGGCCCCTGGAAATTATGGTATGTGTGGCCTGCAAGTAGGGGCAGGGTGGACTGGAGTCTGACTTCCATCTGAGAAATGGAAAGAGTGGGGGACAGCTGCTAGCAAAACCAAAGGGAAGGTGGTCTCTTTGGCTGCCCTCAGTCCTGTAGTTGGTGGGTAGAAGACCCGTGTGTGTTTCCCGTGAAATGAGTATGGGGCATGCACAAGAGCGACAGACAGACAGACACACAGATGGAGCACTCAGAGGCTGCCCAAAGAGCAGTTAGATCACAGCAGAGAAAGGCTGCAGATACAGCTGGATTCCTGGGGCTGAGAAGGAAGTCACAGCCGGCAAGAAAAGAGCTGCTTTTACAAACACTGGGGGAACTACAGATGAGAAGGCCACCGCAGTACAGGTGGAAGGGGGACCGGTTTTAGATTCCTGAAGGCCCAGGAAGTCCAAAGTCAGCTTACAACAATAAACAAGAGGTGTCTGTCTCCCTCCTCCTGACAGAGTAATGCTCGAGGGGTCAGACAGTGCAGAAGGATTAGAAATACGAGATGGTGAGAGAGAGAAGAAATCAATCTGACTCTCTTCCCCAAACCCAGCTGTCCTGTCTGATGCTAGTCTGAGCAGCAGCCGCATAGCTGCAGGAGAGAGCTTGAACTTCAGTGGACAGACAGCTGTCGGAGAGAGCTGCAAGCTTGAGAGCTTCATCAGGGATGAAGTTTTGATTACTACCTGGCTTAGACATGTTAAATACATACTGAGCCTCTTCTTGCTAGGATCTTAATGTGACCATAGGTATGGCTGTTATTACCTAAGAGGGACTAGAAGAGTCACAGGGCCCACTTGAGTTTTCATTCACAGGCAGGGAAAGACATACTGGTTGCATTAAACTGTAAAAGTGTAGGAAAACACCTCGAAGGACAAACGTCCACTGCCCACAGAGGTTACCTCTTGGGGATAGAATTGAATATATGGGAAATGAAAGCACTTGCATGTTTCATTATATATTATTATGTTTTATCACCCTCCCAAAAGGTGGAATTTGAATTAATTTTACTTTTCTACATTTGCATTTTCAAAATCTGACAAGTTTTAAGTTCCTATGCATGTATACTTATTCAGACCAACAAACATTGTCCACACATATAGTGAGTGTGTGTGACTTCAGCCCTAAAGAAGGTCTATGTCTGGTCTGTTTAATGAGTATTGAATAAAGCCTTATTTGTTTAAAAAAAAGGAAGAAAAAAAAAAAGTAATTGGTGTGAGCAGTGCTGAAATTTCCACAATAGGCACTTGTACTAGTGACCTCCGTTCAGGCACTCCTCCTGCTTCATGTGTTGGCATCTCCAGTTTGTGCCAGGAGAATACACAGTGTCTGGTTTCACTGTGAAATTCATGGAGCTGTCTGTTTGAAATAATATAAAAGACTTTTATTGTTCAACCTGGGCATTCATCTATGCAACCACATCTCCTTAGGGAAATGCTGGAAAATGGGATTTTCGTGGCCTTCTCTCCCATTTGACTTTTCCTCTCCCCACCCCTCCCCTTTCCCCCATCCTCATCCAGGTATCTATTAGTTATCTCTTTCAATAATGCTGTTCTGGCTGCATTGAAAGTGCTTTTTAATGTAGGAGATGTACTTCAGGCCTAACACCAGGTCACTTTCTGAGTAACATTTTATGGGATTGATTAAACTTTAGCACCATAACTGTTGACTTTACAGGCCAGAAAAGAGACTCAGAGTGTTCTGCTCTGGACGATTTGTGCCTCACAGTTTTGAAAAATCAAATAGAGATAAGGGTTTAATGTGTTTGAAAAAAGAAGCTGTCGTCTACTTTTGAGTCTTTTGTATTTAAAAGACCTCAACATTTAACATGAAATAATATCTTTTACACTAATGAAGTTACATTACAGTAAATAACTGTATATAAAAGCAGATGGATTTTTTAATTGTTAGGGTAAAGTTAATGATTTAAACTGATTTCTTCGCTGATCCAAACCTAATGCTTTCTATCTCTTCTTTTGCTGTGGGAATATGAAGGTGCATTTGCTCTTGGTAGAGTTTCCAAGGTTATGAGATGATGCATAGCTAATCTTTTTTATTAGAGAAACATATTTTTTGGGCTAAATGCAGTAGAATCATGAACCAAAAGGAAAATATATTATTTTTATTTATTTTTTTCATCTCTTTTGGGATTTGGAAATGCAGATCACTGACTTTATCTGGACACAAAGGTCTATTGCCAAATGTCTTAGTGATGTGGTTCATAGTTAGCAGAAGGATATCATGGGAAGGAAAGAAAAACTGAGATGGGGAAAAAAATCCTCATTAATTCAAAGAGTTAGTTTTGCACTGTGTCAATTTCGCTAAGCTGGAGCTATGTCTCCCAGAATTCCCTTCCGCCTGTGGTTCTGGATTAGGGCTGACCAGGAGAAAGGGCTGGGGCAGAGCTGGCAGGCAGGGTGGTAGCCAGTGCAGGTGGCAGGTTGGCCACAGTGTTGCTGATGTGCTGAAGGTGCTGTGCACATGGCTGATCTCTGGCTCACGTCCCTGTTGGGGGCGGCAGCTGGGCCCCCGGCTCCTCCTGCTTTGGTTGTATCAGCAACTTCCACCTCCCTGAATTGTAGGCCAGGCCTCTGTGCAGCTCAACAGTGGACAGTAAGTCACCTTCATTATTGGTTTAGGTGGTGTGAGGGGCAGGTGAAGGTTCCAGTTTGCCTTGCCTTCCCCCAGTTTGCATCCAGCTTTTCTTCTTGACTGCCTATACTACTGACTGACCTTCAGTGAGTTCAGATTCCCCACGAGATACAGAGCTTACAGCCTTCCAGAAGCCTCTTTGTCTTCTAGAATGAGTGTTGTTAATCTTGAATTATTGTCTGAAAAATATTGCCATCTCAATTAACTTAATTTTTCAACTCCTATTTAAAAAAACATTCACTTTTCCCTCTAGAATTTAAGAGAATATGACATAAAAACTCTGGCGAATAATTTTTTTCTAATATATACTATCTGATTAAACTTTGCAATAAGAGTAGAGCAATCTGAAGTTGGTATATTAAATGATTTGCAAATTGCAATGTGCTGCACTTTTCAGTTACAGGCATAAGTAAAATAAATCAACCTTGGTCTTATCAGCACTGGGGGAATTTTTCATATGTGATCACTGTGTTTTAAAGTCAGTAATATACACACTGTCTTTTTAAATAAAGATGACATTACTAACTTATCCTCTGTAAGGCTCATGCCTGCGTTGTTGTAATAGAGCTTTGTGTAAAGCATGGTTTAGAAGGAAACATTTATTAAATGGTGGCTGTTGTTATTACAATATATAATGAAAAAACTAACTTTTTTTTCAATTGGCCTCAAAATTTTAAAAACCTCCCCTAATATTAATAATAATATTGCATTTGGGAGTATAATCTACCTCGGCACCGACAGAGTAGTGAGATTGTTATTAGGCAGATAATTTTTGTAGTAAGTGTGGCCTTCATTTATTCGAAGCAGTGTAAGTTAGTTTATGTGTGTGCACATGCACACACACCCACGCCCACAACCAACCAGATACCAATTGTAGATTTAATATTGTACAGTTTACTTCATGTTCGTCTCTTAAAGGCAAGTTGAGGTTCTAACCCTTGCAAGTTGTTTTCAAACATATACTAGTGATGGGAAAATATATGGTAGGATCAAATCATCATGTGAAGACATGTCCGACCAACAGTAAACTGTTAACATTTTTTGTTGGCTTATTTAGCAAATACAACCTTTATGTATGTTTGTGTACAAACACAAATGCTTATGTATATTTACATACATGCAACTGTATAATGTGTGCAAATATATATGTAATCTGCAATCAACAGATCAATATCAACTGGAATATTTTATAACCTTATCCCGTCCGATGATCTTTTTATAAAGCTTATTATGATTTTTACAAGGGAGTGACAAGACATCTCCTTTCTCACTTTGTCTGATTCTTATGTACTCAGCAACTCAATGACAACATTTTTTATTCTTCTCTTCCTTTATGTTCTAGTCCCCCTTTCCCTTGTCTCAGTATTCCTACAAAGCTATTATGGATTTACGTAAATGAAACATTAGTTGTCTCTTGCCAAATGGCTGAGACCTCTGGTATAAATTCATATATGAATTTTCCTGAAGCAGACCCCTCTCACTCCACTGTACTTGCAAATACCGCTATGATAATACTAGGTGATTTATTTTACATAAGGATGCATCTGAAGGGTGCAGCACATTGTGATTTGCAAACCATTTAACTTGCTAAGATCAGATTGTTCTGCTTTATCTGCAAAGTTCACCCACAAGGAATTTAATATAAAGGCTTTTATTCTTGTTGTTTCATGTATTGTACTTTCCTGAGAGCTGATGGATGAGTTTGAAATGGGTCTGTGGGGGAGAAGAGAAGGAAATTAGCCACTCTGTGTCTTCTATGGAAAAGCAACTCTTAAGCCTCCATTTCCCACAAGACTGTTGGAAGTATTCAGGGACTCCTTGGAGAATGACAGCATGATCTCAAAGGGAGACATTATTACTCAGATGTAAGATGAATGGGCATGGGCCCAAGGAACCGTGGATCAGCATGTTGTCTCTCTAGCTCGTATTATTACCTTGAAACCTGTGAGGAGAATAAGTGACTGGGTGCCAGCACCCTCGCTACAGCCTTGAGTAAAGAAGTGCCTCGGTTTGTTCCCCTCTCCCCTCCTCACCGCTCCTCTCCCCTGCAGACATTCACTGCATGGTGGTATTGCAGGGAATCGAGAGACCAAGACTGGTCTCCTTGCTTTGCCACTAACTTGTGAGGTTTGGGGCAAATTGCTTAACTTTTTGGATCCCTCACATGTAAGATGAGTAGGGGAACTGACACGATTTCTGAGGTCTTTGCAACTCTCAAATTTTATGAATGTCTTATATGTCAGCTCCATTTATTTTCCTTAACTTCCCTTCTTTCCTGAACTATGATTTTCTTTTTCTTATATCCATTTGAGATAGCTTTTTCTTTTTAAAAATTTGTACTTTATTCTGGTAGATGAATCATTTTCATTCCATCTATACATTTAAATATTTATTGAGCTCCTATAATATGCCAAGTCCTGTGATATAAATGCTGGACAAGACAGTAAAGGAGGCATCCCTTCAAAGAAGAGGGGGATGCAAACAAAAAAAAATTAAAATATTTATTCATGTAATGTGATATTCAAGGAATGGGGAAATACAGGATGTCATGGGATCAAACAGGTAAAGGGATGGGCTTCTGCATCCTGGAGATTAGGAAAGAAAACCTGGAGATGTGGCATTTAAGTGGAGCTTTGAAAGTTGAGTAGGAGATAAATCAACAAATGGGAGATATTTAGGAGGTCAATAAACAAGGCTTGGTGGTTGATAAGACATTGGAGGTGATGAGAAATAAAGAAAAGGAAAGACAATGTTCAAGTTACTGACTGGCTTATGGCTAGTGGATGAGTTTGGGGAAACGAGCTGGAAAGGCAGTGAGCAGGTTGAAAGTATTTAGTAGAGGCTGATGCAATTAGAAAGCCATTGGTAATGATAACAATATTTTATATTTGGATAATGCTTTTCAGAGCAAAGTACTTCCACGTACTTTTTCTTAAAAGTCTCATAACAACTGGAAGGTAGACATTATTATTCTTAATATTCAGATGTTAAGAAAATTTTTCAAAATTTGGAGATAGGCAAAAAGATGGCCATGTGTCCTTTTAATGTCACAGTGTTTAATGGGATTAACTCTCCTGGGTAGGTAGGTTCTTCCTGCTGGTTCTCTCATTAATGAGCTAAACAAAAGTTTGACATGTGTTCATTATATATTTGTATGGCAGTCATGCTTTTAGCTTTTTGAAAATGATATTTTGAAAGAGTTGAAGCAAAAGAAGATCTTGAGAGATTAACTGATTTGCTCAAAATCATGGTGTTAGAGGCAGAGCAGGAACTTGAACTTAGATCTTTTGGCTCTAAATCTGGTGTATTTTGTGGTATATATGATGCCAAAGGGGAATTTTGAATAGTTCCTAGTTGCTGCTTTGTTTTTGTTTTAAATAAGAATAAGTGGACTTCCAGAAAAGCAGCAGGTAGAAAAGTTTATTTCAATTCATTGATTTTTTAAGTTCACCAACATTTTTTTTTCTGTTTTTTTTTTTTTTGATTTCTTTCTATTTTTTAAAATTGAGGTATAGTCAGTTTACAATGTTGTGTCAATTTCTGGCGTATAGCACAGTTCTTTAGTCATACCTGAATATGCATATATTCATTTTCATATTCTTTTCACCATAAGCTACTACAAGATATTGAATATATTTCCCTGTGCTATACAGTATAAACTTGTTTATTTTATACATATCAGTCAGTATCTGCAAATCTCGAACTCCTAGTTTATCCCTTCCCACCCCCTTCCCCCTGGCAATCACAAGTCTGTGTTCTATGTCTGTGAATCTGTTTCTGTTTTATATATAAGTTCATTTGTCTTTTTCTTTTTCTTTTTTTTTAGATTCCACATATGAGTGATATTATATGGTATTTTTCTTTCTCTTTCTGGCTTACTTCTACATTATATATCTATTAGAATGCAAGAACTAAAACTCGAAATCTGATCTAGCATTAAAAGGCATTCTCTTAAGAGTAATACCACTATCTCCTTATTTGGATATTACACTTTTGAGCACAGCTTAAGATGGAATTGGACTACTAATTCAAGACAGTAGATTGTACATGCTCATTTCTTTTCTCTCCTTCTGTAGCTCCCATGAAAGCAAGAGGATAAAAGGCATATAAACTCTATGATAACGAAGAGAACAGGAAGCGCAATCAAAACTAGAATGGAATAGGGGAGGCAGCTTTTAATCACAAGCCCTTATGTTCTATTTGGCATTGTAACCATGTGCATTGATCCCTTTGATAAAAATACCAAAAACAGAATATCAACTTTCTCATGATAAGGTCAAAGTGTTGACTCATTGAATTTTAGTCAACTCTAATTCTTGTGTCTTTTATTTTAAAATTTATTTTAATTTTCAATTGTGATAAAAACGTATAAAGTTAAATTTATCATTTTAACTAATTAAAGTGTTAAATTCAGTTGTGTTAATTAAATTCATATTCTTGTACAACAGATTTTTAGAATGCCTTCATCTTGCAAAACTGAAACTCTAAGTGCATTGCACACCATCTCCCCATTTCCCCCTTTCCCCAGCTCCCGGTAACCATTCTACTTCCTGTTTCTATGAGTTGGACTACTTTAGATATCTCATACAGAATTATGTAATATTTGTATTTTGGGGACTGGCTTGCTTCACTTAACATAACGTCCTTAAGATTCATTAATCCTTATATCTTTTGTGAAGGATTTTCCTATTGGGTCTGAGTTTTCCTATCATCTTTTATTTATTTATACAGTTGACTTTCATTTAAAAATCATTTCCCCCTTGATTTTAGAAGCACTATAGGCTCACTATAGAGCATTTGAAAATTAGGTACAGTATAAAGAAGAGTAAAAATATTGACTCATAATTCTACCACTAGAGGCAACAACCATTTGTCATTATGGTATATATTTCCTTTCAGTCTTTTATTTAGGAAAAATTTTAAATATAGTTGAAACCCAAATGTACAAATGTATGTGCAAATGTATATTCTTCTTTTTCCTTCTAATATTATAGCATATTGTATTAGCTTGCTAGAGCTGCCATAACAAAATATCACAGACTGGATGGCTTGAACAATGAAAATGTATTTTTTTACAGCTCTGGAGGCTGGAAGTCCAAGATCAAGGTACTGGTAGGGCTGGTTTCCTCTGAGGCCTCTCTCTTTGACTTTTTAAGGCCACCTTCAACCACTTCACATGGTCTGTCCCTCTGTGCACACACATCCTGGTGTCCCTTTTTTGTGTGTCTTAATTGCCTCTTATAAAGACACCAGTCAGATTGGATTAGGACCCAACCTAATGGCCTCATTTTACCTTAATCACCTCTTTATAGGCCCTATCTCCAAATACAGTCACATTCTAATGTATTGGGAGTTATGGCTTAAATGTATAAATTTTGGAGGGGAAACAATTCATCCATAATTCATAGTTCCTATAAAGTCTCATTGTAATTACCACTCCATTGTATGCTTGATATTCTTTTATTAAACATTTATATGTTATATAAAATTATTAGATAACACTTTCATGCTTTAAGACTTAAAATATTAATCTCCTTAATTTGGATTATTTTGTTAATGTTTATTCCAAAAGTGAAATTACAGGATCAAAGAGTAAGAGCATATAATAGGCTCTTCATTCATATTACCAACTTTCTTTCCAGAAATGCTGCACCAGTTTACACTTTCACCTTTGAAATTACCCATTTCACTGTAATTTCATAAACATTAGACTTTCTTAATTTAAAGTAATTGTTAAAGTAGCAGGCAAAAAAGATGTAGCATTTTAGTTTTATTTTTGATTATTAGTAAAATTTGTTTTTCAAATATGTTATTCTATTTTATTTCCTTAAAAAATGAATCATCTATTAGTGTTATTTGCTCATTTACTATGATCTTAAAATTATTTTTTATCAATTTGTTGTTAACTTTTTATTTTACAAAGGCATTAACCTATTGTCTGTAATATTTACTCCAAATATTTTTCTCAGGTTCTTGTTAGCTTTTTAATTTTCTTTTTTTGACATTCAGATTATTTCTAATTTTGCATTATAAAAACACAAAACATTTTAATTTCAACTATCTTTTCCTTTATGCTTTCTTTTATTTCTTTCACTTCTAGAAATTCTTTCCTCCTAAAGATATTAAAGAAATACCATCTTCGTTTTTTTCTGACTTCTGATGATTTGATCCATTTAGCTATTGAATTGGTCTGGAATTGCTTTATGGACACACTATGAATTGATCTAGACCTTTTCTGAAACAATTGACATCTCTCAGCAGCACTAGTTATTTAAAAAGCTATTTTTTGTTCCTGATTGATGAAGTAGTTCTCATTGTATGTCATAGCTTTATTATTTTCAATTGATTCATGTAACAACCCTCAAGTCAGTACCATACTGATTTATTCATTATAACTTTACAGTTTGTTTTAATATTTGATGGGACTACTATTGGTTCATGGTGCTTATTTTTAAAATGAGATTTCCCTCTTCCATTCTTCCAAATTAATGTAGACTTTTTAAGTTAGAAAACGTCTGATTGATATTTTAATCAGAATTTCATTAATATACAGAAATGTCATACCTCTTTACTTATTCAAACCTTTTAAAAAACTCAGTAAAATCTTACTAGATTTTTCATATTAAACTTGCAATTTATTTTTTGTTTTCATAGATACTTTATTTTTATCTCTTTTTATAATTATGCATGAGATTTTAAAATATATTTTCAAAGTGGCTTTCTAGTCATAAAGAAAACATATAATTTCTGTAACTTTATCTTGTATTACCACTTTTATTAGCTTTTAGAACTAATTCTAACAGTTTGATTCTCTTGGATTTTCTGGGCTATGTACTTGTGTAGTCTGGATAACAATCTCTTATCTCTCCTTGTATTTTTTTCTTTATTATTAATGCATTATATAATTGACTGGAACTTTGTTAAATATGAAATGATAGTTACATGACTCCTGCATTTAATGGGACTTCTTTTGTTAGGTCACTGATTAGCTTGAGGTTGGTTTGTGGGCTGCAACCCATTGACTGTAGATGCTGGGCTTCACATTTTTATCTAATATATTTTGTCTTATTACTTTTGCCCATGAGCCAGCTTTCAGTTTATGTAAAGGTGGTGAGGCAGGCAGCCTTGTACAGTGTTAGCCCCTTTTCTCCGTCTGAGCCACCTGCAGTTCAAGGGATAGGTCTTCCTTCAGGAAGATAACATTGCACACAGATGCCTGTCCCTGCACTCCACACACCAGCTTCCTTCTGTTACTTAATTAACTCTGTTCAACAGCTGTGGATCCTGCATATTCTAGTTCATTCAGCCCATATTTCTCTATCTTGAATACAAAGATCTACAACAATTTATTAAATGCTCCGATGCAGTCAAGATAGAATAAACCTCTGGCACCCTCCTGCTTATCAGTCTAGTAATCCCAGGGGAAATGAGGCTAGTCCCAGTTTATTCAGGTGAACCCCATTTTCATTTTCTAATACTTGCAAATCATCTAAAATTATTCTGAGTTTCAATATAAAAATGGTTCTTGAATCAATTTCATTTTTGGGGGGAAAAATGTAGACTTTTGTTCCCATCTGGCTCTTAGAACTTTTCCTATTCTCTTAATTTTTCAAGTTTCAATCATGGGTGTGGAATCATTACTGTGGTCTTTTCAATATTCTGAAATGTAATTATTCTGGGTCCTGAAACTTGAATTTATTTAAAACTGCTGGCTGTGTCCTTACTGGCTTCCACCTTTCTTGGGCTTTAATTCCTCTTAAGCCACATTGGCACCTTCCTCTCCAGAGTGAAGGTCATGTCCGGTAGAGGAGACTGAAACAAAATAGGCACTGAATAGCTCTGACTCCACACAGTCACAGCCATGATGTGCTCTTTGTTCTTGAGACAATAACTACAGCTTAGAAAGGCACATTTTGTCTGCAGAATTTTTCCCAGTCCTCGATCAGTCCCGGACTTCAGCTTTCAAAACAATATTCCTTCAGCTTTGTGTAATCAGAAAAATTCCTTCTAGGTTATGTGTCCTTTTTTTATTTTCATTTTCTTGTACGTGAAGTTTTAAACCTAAGTTTATTTGTGTACATTCCTTATTCAGCTAACTTCTTCTTCATCTGGATAGTTTTTTTTTATTGCATTGTCAGCTTTTGGTTGAAAGTCCTACATCCTTCCAGAATCATTTTCCCTCATAGAATTTCTGTTTATACATATCCAAGAAGGGCTGAAGAGACATGTGCCATGGAAAAATTATGTGTTGAGAACTAAATATAAATGTTCAGAGATCTATCTAGCTATCTATATCAAGTTGTTTATATATATTTAAATATATGGTTATATATAATTTATTTTCAAGTTACATGTATATATAAATGTATAGCAATTTATGTATTTGTATATATGTTGTACAGAAATATGTAACAATTTATATATTTGTATGTATTAAACTTTTTAAATTATATTAAACCTTAATTATATATAACCTTAAACTTAACTAAATATAAGCTTATTGAAGAGATTTAAAAGTTCTTTCACCAAAAGGCACAGACTCCTTTCAAAATTTCCAAAAATATTAATATTTAAAAATTGGAAAACAGAAAGAGAAAGCTTCATTTTAAAATATTGGAGAAACTTGCTGTACTGTGAATGTATCCTGGGGTCTGTGTTCTCCTGAGTGCTACCTGCCAGGCAAGGAGTCACTCCTATGTTGAGGTTTT
The DNA here is from genome assembly GCF_048564905.1 of Vicugna pacos. Taxonomy (NCBI): domain Eukaryota; kingdom Metazoa; phylum Chordata; class Mammalia; order Artiodactyla; family Camelidae; genus Vicugna; species Vicugna pacos. The sequence continues at coordinate 78,149,698 of NC_132988.1, forward strand.
TGTGCTGCAACAGATCAGTGTGTCTCATCCTGTGGTTTGAGACTCACTGATACAGCAACTTGAACTTCCCCTTTGATCTTTGTAAAATTTAACTTTTGGCTTGCAGCGAAATCTGTGTTTCATTGACTGTGAAATTAGGAGAATCTCCAATGAGTAAAAAATGATTAGCTTTCACTTTTGGATGAAAACATGCCAAGGACAAACATTGATCTTAAGAGATCGTGCATAGAACATTGCACCTTATAAAACTTCGCTGTGAGCCAGCACCATGGATAGATCAGTGCTGTAGCCCTGGAGCCAAGATCTGACCTTCCAGTTTATTGCCTCTCAGCTTTTTTTTCCTTTGTTTTTGTTTTTGGGTGACTTTCTAAGTCAATTTGTTTATGGCCTTGAACAGTAGTGCTTTTAGGTATGAAGACACAATTGCCAGATGATATTTACTAATGCTTTGAATGGTGGATATTCAAATACCCTCTATTTCTCTGGACTGTGTTGAATTGACACCTTTATTCGTCCACTCTCCCCAGCTGAGCAATTTTATTTTCTATGCGATAGCACTTTATTTGTGCCCCTTATTTGTGCTTTTATTATGTCACTTATCACCTGTATTTTAGTGATTTTTTTCTGTCTTTCCCTCTGGACTGCCAGCTGCTCAAAGACTGGGGTCTGTGGACTCCTGGCATGTAGCACAAAACTTGGAACACAGTGCTCAACTGAATATTGACTGCATGAACTAATTATTTGAAAAAATTAAAAACATAAGTAGTATATGGGTGGCTTGGTGGAATGCAGTGGGTATGAGTGTGGGGGCAACATAGCATTTTAATTTTATTTGCAGATTAGTGTATTTGGAGACCTGCACTGTGTATGACGGCCTGTGTAGATCAGATGACGCCAAAGCTACCCGCTTTCTCTCCCTCTGTGTTATTATTTTCGAATACCCATAACCAGCCCTGGAACTTGTACTTTCTGATAGATAGAGCTCCAAAGCAGCAGGAGGCCCTTTCGCTTTTGAGAGCAAGCCCTGAGCCTGACATAATGCTGAGGGAGGTTCAAAACAAATACCCACTTTTTCACCATGGTAAATTTTATTTCATCAGACAAATGTTAAAACATTTTAAAGAAATAAAATGCCTACTATATTGGAAAAAGCAGCTATTGCTTTGGTATCCATTTTGTATCTTTCCTTTGAAGCCAAGAAATTATCTTGCTTCTGTGAAATAACTTTCCCTCTTTAGGTGTTCAATTTGATTCAAGGATTTTTGATTAAGTATTCAGGGGTTATGAATAAATAAGAGCCAGCAGTCCGGTAATTGGGATATCATTACTATCTAGTAGCACACTTAATGCTCAGCTTAGCTGTGCTGCATCACCTTCTCCTCCCCTCTTCCTCCGTGTCATCACTCCTCCTCCCCCAACCCCTCCAAAAAAGGCAGTAATGTCATTGCAAGCTTCAGAAGTTAGCATTAAAATGAATACTTTTTAATTTCTTTGGATGAGATGGGGCTCTGGGCTCTGGGACAATGCTGATGGATGATGTTTTAATGCAGCTGAAATGTTATTTTTACTGAACCAGGGAAAACTATAAATTTTGCTTCATTGCCACTGATGGCTCTATGCATGAAACTATGGTGGCGCCCTCGGCCGTGAATAATCACCTCGGCACGGCAGATGTTACTTTGCGGGGAAAGCAATTCTTATGCCGAAGAATTGTGGAAAGATTAATTGTCTACAGCTGTTTCATGGCCCACAGCAATCTTGATACATTTATGATAAGTTTAAGAGCTCACTAGAGGCAGCTCCTATTCCCTGTTGTGCAAAGGGGGGCAGGGGATGAAGCCAGCGGCTTTATTTTGACACCTGGATTCATAGAATCTGTCAGCTCCATTACAGCCTTCATAGAAATCTGGCTGCTGGCAGTTCTGAAATGATTGTGAGTGAGGTAAGATGCAGGAATTATCCATACGTAGATAAAGAAAAGGAGACTGAGAAGAATTATTCAAATTTGTGCAAATGAATTGCTTCCATTTTTCCTCCCTCTGCCAAGTGGAAATTGAACGTGACCCGCTCTGACCTTTCTCTATTAAGTGCTGCAAATTGCAGTAAATGCACAGTTCTGAGTGCCCTAATGAGACAGAGCCCCAGCAATGCCTCATTAATAAGGGGAGTTTGACCTTGCTGGTCAGCCCTTCATTCGATATTGAAAAGAAATAAGAAAAAAGAAGAGATGACCCACTGTAAATTTTGAACAATACACTTGATTTAGTTTGCATATACTCCCAGCCAGATGGTACTCAACCTTTTTCCCTCTCCTGTTTCCCTTAAGCCACAGGCTGGAAGGAGTGGTACTTACCTTTCAGGCGCCAAAGGAATGTGGCGACAGAGATGCGGGGAGTCTTGGCAAAGCCAGCGCCAGGCTGTACCTTGGGTAGAAAGGACATTCATCTCCTCCCTCCCCATCTTGTCCCTTGTAAACTGGGGCTATGAATTCTTGTCCTACCTTTTTTTCCTCTCTCCTGCCTTTTCTTCTTCCTTCCCTCCTCCCTCCCATTCCCCCTCCCTTCCTTTTTCTTTTTAAATAAAGGAAAATTTCCATTTTGAATTGTGCATGTGTGTATTTAAAAGAGGAATTGGCCCTCTGGTTTTTATTGTGCAGACTCAGGCTTAGATACTTTCTCCTTGTCTGATGGAAGAAAATCTAGGGCAAGAGGTAGCGTTGCATTGCTTGTTTTTGGAGTGTTACTTAACCTTATTAAGCATGGAAGGTAGTTGATAGGCGTGGGTATCAGGGCTCCTGGGTCTTCTTAAATGTCTCACTAGTTACAAACTTAGTTTTAGGCTTCCTTTAAACCAATGCTAATAACACCTCTAATTCTATTAGGGAATTTCCTAAATATAAGGAGGCCCTATAAACCAGTTCTTAAATTTATTTAAGTAATAACTCCTAACACATAGAGATGTATTTAAACTTTAAGGAAGTAATTTCAAGATACAAGGTCATACCACCTTGTAAAATCTTAATGTTTGAAGGCATCCTAGAAGTTATGACCTCCAAACTTCTTGCAAGGCAAAGATCTGTTCCACAACGTCCCTGATGTGAAGGGAGGCTAATTGTCTCAGAATCAGACTCTCTCATTAGGGCAGCTCTGACTTGTGTGAAGTTCTTTCATATACAATATTAATGGAAAATATTGTTATCAAGTACTGACCATGTTACAAGGTCCAGTTTGAATGCAGCACCTGAAACCACCAAAATGAGACAATTAGCCCACGGGAGAACTGCTCTGCCAGTTGTGTTTTTGCATTATGCTTTTGGCTTATCTGGAGGGATGGTCTAAGGATCTGCAGTCTGAAAATCTCTGTTGAAATTATTTGGGAATATTGTTGGCGATTTCCCCTGTGGAATGTTCTTTTTATGAGGACCCACAGGGAATTTCTTTTTTGATTTTGTTTTTGAACCAGGAAAAACTGGGCTTTTTCTTGGGAGCTGGTTTAATTTTATCTAAATGATGTGTCACTTAAACCTGATCATGTTGCCCTCATTTCTTTGGCTATCTGGATGCTCAGAACCAGATTTGTAGACCATTGATTGCAAATATGCAGAATCTTATAGCATACATTAAAAGATATTTTTCAAATTTGGTACTAGAATCTGACTCTGGTACCAAATTAAAAAATTATAGGGAGAGTATACAGTGAAAAGTAAGTCTCTCTCTTATCCCTTCCCTCCAATCAACAAATTGTCCTTTTAGAAGAAGCCACTGTTACCAGTTTCTGAATATTTTTTGCTTTTACGGTATAAGCTGAGATGACATAGGTTATGCTCTGTACTAGAGGTGATGAAGAACCATCAAGTGGTTTGAAGAGGGAAATCAAATAGATTATACTTCGCATTGGTAGGACTCACGGTGCTGCTGGAATTGTGTTGTGTGGAGGTACAGAGGGACAACTGGGTGGCTGCTTTTGTATTCCAGGCAGGTGCTACTAGAAGAGGATGGAGGTGAGATGACTGACTAATTTCTAGCTTCAAACGCTATGTGGATACTGTAACCACCCTCAGGGGTAAACAGTTTGGGAGAAGATGAATTACACTTAAATGTGTTGGGTTACAAGAGCTTGAGGAGCTGAAGACCAGCAGGTGGGCAGAGGCAAAATTCTGGTGCTGAGAGAAGATGCCTGAATAAAAAGATTTAGGAATCATTAGTCTAGAGATCACAGGAAAAGCCTCAGAGGAGAAGACTTAAAGTGAATAGAAAGAGTGAATAGAGTGTTGAAATGTGACAGACTCAGAAATATTTAAATGTTTTGCTTTAGCCAACCTACTTCTGTTGCCTGGTGCCATCTCTGGCCCACAGTTGGTGTTTAGTGAATAATGCACTGTTTAATCACTAACTGAGTGAGTTTGCAGAACCCTTCTCCACTTTCATGTCTAAATTATCAGTGTGCTGTCAAAAATTTGTTTGGATGCAATCCTCTACATGAAGTATAGTCTTGGCAGAGTATAAGGAAATTGAATTAGATAGTATTTTTAAACATTAATGTTATGTAAGTAACAGTCGTTTTTGTTTTTTTTTTTCTAAGCTGCTACATAATTCTAAGGGCACATAGTAAGTTTGTGAGAAGTTAAGACCCTGGAAGTAGTTTTATGTAAACCACCGCTTAGCCTCTTTCTCTAAGGATGCATTTTAAAAATGCATTTCAAAACATAAATGAGTTTATAGTCAAAAATGAAATATGTTCAATTTTAGAAGAGAATGCCAGACTGCCTTCCTAAGTGATTGTACCAATTATACACCAAGATTGTACAGGAGCTTTGTGTTTTTTGGTGCCTTTATCAACACTTGATCTAGTCAGTCTTTTCATTTTAGCCTTTCTAGTAGATGAGTGGTGGTATGCATGGCTTAAATTTACAGTTCCTGGATGATTAATGAGACTGAGAACCTTTTCGCATTTTTTGGTTATTTGAGTATATTTATTTTGAAAAAGTGTCTCTTAAGACCGTTTTCTATTGGGTTAATGGTATTTTTGTTACATAACATACTCTACATCTTTCATCTGCAAGCCTTTGTCAGTTATGTATTACAAGTCCAAATATTTATCAGCAGTAGAATATTTACATAAATTGTGGTATATTCATGTAATGAAATACTATCTAGTAATGAAAATAAATGAACTTTACCTATATGTGGCAAAGTTCACATATATTCATCCCTGGATGAATCTAGACATAAAAAAGTACATATTGTGTGACTCCATTTATATAAAGTCCAAAAACAGGTAAACTCCATTCATGGTGTTAGAAGTTAGAGGAGTGGTTACTTTTGGAGACAGGATGGGCAATGATTAGAAGGGAGCACAGGAGGCTTCAGTTTCTTGACCTGGGTAGTGGCTTCAAGGGTATATTAATTTTTGATAATTAATTTAGCTGCATACCCTAGATTTGTGCACTTTTCTGTGTGAAATAATATATCCACAAAAAGTTAAAAATGGTATTGGACTGTATAGTTTGATGAAATGTATTTGATGATTAATTTTCCAAAACTGGAGTATAATGTTTCTAAAGAACAATGCAAGCTAGAGGAATATGCAGATCTCCCTGCTTAAAAACAGGAATGGCATTGAGGATGGGATTTAGGGGTGGTGAGAAGTTAGAAGTGGATGAAATCTAGCATTTTCTTAGAAAAGTGTCCCCTTATCCTGTATTACGAGTCTTTCATGAAACAATATTCTGAGTGACCCTGTCAGAGTTAGCAGAGGCCTGGATATAGGCAGGGTGTAGTGGATGGAAAGACCTAGCTGGGGGCTGAATGCAGGCTGGCTGCCTCTGACCTACCTGCTTATCCCTAAAGATAAGCACAGAAGAACAAACAGCTTTGAAAGACAAAACTTTGAGCTGTTTCAAGATGCAAAGGTATTATTATTATTATTATTTTTCTCATGAAATGAATCAGGAAATAGTTGTTCAGATAGGTTTTACATAATTAAAGAAATCCCTCTGCCTAAAGGAAACCAACCAAATCAGAGAGTGGAGTCTGGAGCAAATTCCCTGATTTTTGATGCAGTGTAAGAATTACATTAGTCTATGACTCTAATTACACAAACCTTTTTTGGGTGGTTAACAGTGTGGCTTCTGCAGTCAGATGCCTGGGTTCACATGTGGCTTCAGCCTTTGCCAGCTGTGTGACTGGCTGCATTATTTAATCTCTCTGCAAAGGGAGGATAAATAGAGTATCCGCCTCGCAGGGCTCTTCTGAGGACTGAAGGAGAACATGCAAGCCAGATGCTTATCGCAATGGATGCCACGTAGTAATTAGTATGAGCTATTATTGTTAATAGCATTCATATCGATCACAGTGTGATCCTCTGATTACACTAAGTAGAGGGTCCCAGGTTGAGACTTGTCTTTAGCATGGATGTAACGCTTGTCAGTTGATCTTGTCTCGGGGCCCTGGGTTTCTCCAGGCTCTAGAAACCCTCTTCCCTTCTCTTGCCTTTCAGACTTGGGGGAGGTAACGGCATCCATGGTCGTTGACGTCTGGAGGCTGCGTTTCTTTAACTTTTGGGTTTCTTTAATTTTTCACAGCTTCAGTCTTAAGTCAAGTCTTTTGAGCATGCCACCTGTTTTGTGCCGAGACCCTCACTGGTAGATATACCTACGTTACATTTAAATAACTCTGAAAACCAATAGGGGAGTGGTATATTTTCATTCTATTTTTTAAATTAAATTAAAATAAGAAATTAATTTTACAGGGCAGCCATAAAATATTCTAGCACACAAACAGGAAACCATTAGAGGTTAAAATGTACCATCTGGTTGATCCCAATGTTACATTCTTTGGAAATATCACAGTTACCACCAAGAAGAAATGCTTTTTCCCCAGAGTAAATTGGTGAATATTGCCTAAGAAGATCATTCAATTACAGAAAATGACTCAGTCAAAGTTCTAGTAAGGTAACCAGACATTAGGATTCCTGCTTAGACCTGGGCTAGATCAGGGCCAGTCATTTATTTTTAATTGCCTGCGTCTGCTAATTTTTAGAAACCTAGTGACGTTATGTTAATTAGCTGTTTGGGGGCAAGTAGTCAGTGTCTTTTCACACCCAGATCATTAATTATGTTTTTCTAGAAAGGGTGTTGGTCTCCTAGGATGAGGAAATGAGGAGATACTTCATCTGCTTTTCGGGTAGTTACTTTTAGTTCGGTATTTTGAGAAGGTCTTTGTCCAAGTCTGCAAATTGCTGCTCCCAACCCTTTGTGACTCTTTGTGATTCTGTCCCATCTCTCTGATTGCTTCTTCCAGGGAGGCTAGGTTTAGGGTGAGGCTGTATCTAGCAACACCGTGAGCTCCTCTAGTGTGGGAGATGTGGGGACAAGATCTCACCACAGCTACAGACTCACGCTTCCGTGAGTGTCCCCTTATCCTATATTATGAGTCTTTCATGAAGCAGTATTCTGAGTGACCCTTCAGAGTTAACACAGGCCTAGATATAGGCCTTCTGTGCTGTCTCTGAGCCAGACTGCCCTCTCTGGTTGCTCTTCCACCTGCCCAGTCCTGCTTGGCTCTGAGCGTCTAAAGCTAGAGGTCCTGAAAACAGTGTACTGCTGCTGCCTTATGGGTTGGCCATTTTGTACTTTAACTTTTTTCCTTTTTGTTTTATTTATAAGGATCACAATAAAAAATTACAGACTTCACACTCTTTATTGACCAGTTCCGATACTGCTTTAATTAGCCAAGGAAACAAAATCTTATTAGAAGAAAGGTGAAGACACAGGGCAGAAGGAGGTGAGGCATGTCTTGCCATGGTTGCTGTCAGACCCCAGGTCCTTCACAGGAGGACGACTGCCGTCTAACATGCTGCTGGCCCAGGGCAGGGTCTCACTTGACATGAGAAGTTCAAGTCTTGCTATGCTTCTGAACTATTTATTCCAGAAGAACTTCACAAGTAATCTATGAACTCAATTTAAGGGAAAATTTTTGAACATATTGGGCTTTCCTAGTTGTTGGACCATCCAGAATCAGCAAAACCACAGCCTCATTTGAGATGGGGGAGGAGAAAGCAATGTCAAGTTCCCCAAATGACATTTGTGTCTCCGCTTCTGATGTCTGAGTGAACTACTTCCCCCTAGAGCACCGGTGCAGTGGGATGCTGCAGGCATTTACATGAGTAAGAGGTGCCTTTGGGCAATTGTGTAAAGCTTCTTGAGCCTTTGCTGCACTAAATCGACTTGTGAGGGAGCTCAGGCAGACAGGGTTCTCTGGTTTATAGGATCGCGCTGCTTTTGTGCATGTGTGCTCCGAGTGTCAGAGGCACACACTTTGGGAAATGCTGACCTAAAGACTCTGGATATGGCTATTTTATCTGGTATTTGGAATTCCCTTTACTGCAGATGCGGTGGTATCATGTAGGAAGAAGTTATTTTCAGTACTGGAGATTTGCTTTCTCACCAACTTGGCCATCAGATTCTTGGCATATCCATTCTCACATGTGTCCCTGCAGCTGCAGACATGATCGCCTAATAGAGGATGTTATGGTACCGTGTTCTTACCAGAGATCGGCCAGTTTATACCCATCATTCTCCTCCCATCCCTCTCTCTTCTGTCTTTCCCCTCACTGCCATGGGACACCTAATAGTGCAGTGGCTGTCACACTTGGGTAGGCATCAGAATCACTTGCTGGGCTCCACCTTCAGAATTTCTGATTTAGTAGGTCTGGAAAGGAGCCAAGGTTTTGCATATCTAACAAGTTCCCAGATGCTGCTGATGCTGCTGATCTGGGGTTGGGAGTGTTACCTTTTGAGAACCACTGCAATACTGAAACAAATTACCTGGTAAGTAGCAGGTTGAAAGTAATGCACATGGACTTTGGAGACATGCAGAACTAGATTTGAATCCTGAGGTCTCTATTTAAGGTGCATACTACAGGGCAAATTTTGTAAAAATCTTTATCACTCTGTTTCTCACCTGCGATACAGAGTTTTACCTCTGGCCAAGATGAAGACTGAATTTATCTTCCTAACTGAAACAACTAAAAAACTGGAAAGAGTTATGAAACAAAATGGTTCTGAAGACATTGGACATCAGGCAATGAAGGAAAGTTATCCCTGAGAACTGGGAAACAGACAAGATGAGTCCTGCCATTGCTTCAGCTTTCTGCCTGGAGAAAGTAACCCAGGGAGGGGAATCCAGGCACAGTCTATTGCTCTCAAATCTCTAAATCTCTTTAATCTCCAGTTCCTGCACGTGCAACATCACCTCACAGGGTTGATGTAAGGAAGAAGTGATGTAATCAAAACAACACCAAAACCAAAAACCAACCAAGCAAACACTCCCAAAATTACCACATCTAAATAATTAATGCTGTTATTGATATCATATGAATTCTTACTATGAGTAGTTTGTTATTAATATACAGGGGAAAAGAAAACAGAAACAGTTGTGTGGGTTATTTGGAAGTCCCTCATAAATCTGTAATGATGGCAACAAACTTCTCTTAAAATCTTTGGACTTCGTTCAAGTTTTACAAAAAGTCTGTGTGGCTTTTGAGACGACCCACATCTAATGCCAATGACCAAAGTTTCTATAATCTCTTATAGGTAATATAATGATATGCTGGCCTGTTTCTGTCTCAGTCCCTTCTGTATGCTGCTGTTAAGGTTCTCAATAAAATTATTCTCTCTGTTGCCCAGTTACCATAGGATCCCCATTTCTTACAGGATTAAATCCAACCTTCTCAGGTTGGTATTGAAAGCACTTCACAACTTGATCTCTTTTTGCTTTCCCTAGACAGCTTACTGTAGAGGTTAAGAATATGAACCTTGGAAGAGGACCTCCTGGTTCTAGTCTCTCTATGCCTCAGTTTTATTCCTTGAAAACAGGAGTAATAATATCTACTTTAAAGGGCTATTGTGAAGATTGATGAATTTGTGCAAATGAAGCTCTTAGAATTGTGCCTGGTTTATAATAAAAGCTCAAGAAAGTTTTTGTTCATTTTGCTCGTTTGTCTGTCTTTTTCCCACCTCCTCCTCTATGCCTTCCCATACATTATTTACTTCAATCACATTACTTGTTATTCATTATAGGCTGAATTGCACCCTTTGTCCCCAAATTCATAAGTTAAAGTTCTAAGCCCCAATACCTCAGAATATGACTGTCTTTTGGAGATAAAGACTTTAAGGTGGTGATTAAGTTAAAATGATTTCTTTATGGTGGGTCTTAATTCAATTTTTCTGATGTCTTTACAAGAAGAAATTTGGACACACACACAGACCGCAGGGATGCACAGGCACAGAGGAAAGACACTGTGAGATGGGCCATCTGCAGGCCAGGAGAGAGGCCTCAGAACAAAGTAAACCTGCCAACACCTTGGTCTTGGACTTCTGGCCTGCAGAACTGTGGGAAATAAATTTCTGTTGCTTAAGCCACCCAGTTTGTGGTATTTCATTATGGTACCCCTTGTAAACAAATGCATTCTTCCCAAATATACTCTGTATACTTCTGTTTCCACATCTTTACTTTCTGTTTCCACAACAAGGTGTCCTATGTTCCTCAAATAGTCTGTCCTTCAAAGCTGCCTTTTTGTAAAACTTCGTCTAAATCATACTTTCTCTAAAATGCCTTTTCATGTTCCTTCAGTTAGAATTAATTTCTCTTTTCTATACTTTCATGAGCATACAGCTCTGTCCTCTATTAAAGAATATTCACTTTTGACTTCTATTTTTCATGAATTTGTGAGCTCCTGAAGGGTAGGAACTGATGCATTAAAAATTTTTTTTCAGCCAATCAGTGCTTTGTACACAGTAGACTCAAAATAAACATGTGTTGACTTCAATTGTTTATCCAGGTGCTATGATGGCTAGTGACTGGGAATCTCAATTATGTTTTCTCTTCACTCTTTGATAGCAAATTGAGTATGTTCTAAACTGTCGGCACTGATAGTCATACAGACTAAAGTAAGTCAGGATCAGGGCTCGAATATCTACAGGGAAAACTCGCTTATCTGGTGGTCTGAGGCTGCTGGAATCATGGAATTTTCCTCAGGTCCTTGCTAAGAGTTATCCATGCACTCACTGACTCAGTCCTCACACGATCTAAATGAGTCGGGCAATACTATGGTGGCAGTACTACAGGTGATAAAACTGAAACATAGGGAAGATTGATAAATTATGCAGAATTGCACAACTAAGATGTTGTAGAGCCAGAAAAAGAACTGAGAACCTTCTGATTCCAGAGCCCATGCCAGAAATGTTGGACCCCTATGAGTCTGTGTTCAAGGGTTGAATCGTTCCACTTCTGATTTTTAGTGCATTTTCTCTAGCTATGATGTTCACATTTGTCCCCAGGGAGCATCAGGTATGCCTCAGTTTCCCTTTTTACAGTGGAGAAAAGAAAAAGATGTTTACATGAAGCATGATTAGTGAGAGGGGGGCAACATCTTCAAGTCCAAGGGTCTCTAGCTGCCAGAGGAACATTTGGCAGAACCATACAGGAAAGAAGTCCTAGTAAGGCAGTATTCTATAGGGGATTACTGCCCATTCTTGACACCTGGAGGAATCTTCTCCATTGAGATATGTGTGCATCACAATGTCTTGAAAGAAGTCTTTTATTAGCAGTTAAACAAAGTTATGTAATGTATGGTAAAAACTCAAAATAGTACAGAATATAATATTATGAAAAGTATAAGTTCCTCCCCCAGTCCTCCTATTTCTTCTAGACGGATTATATACATTTGTGAACATTTAAAAGAATAAACAATATACACTATACATGTATTAATTTTCTTCTTTGTAATGACCACATACCCTTCTGTTGTGTAACCAGGCAGTGAGCAGCCATTTATCTTTGTGTACTTGTGGGATATGCCTACAGGGTAAATTTCCCAGAGTAGAATGCTGGGTAGAATGGGTTCTTTATCTTGTGGCTTTATAAAAAAGGCAAACCAGCCTGCTGAGAATGACTAAACTAACACTGTACAATGAAAACTACAGGTAATTAAACATATTTATATATAACAATTTACAAAGAATATGTAGAGAGTGGTACCCAGAAATAGTCCCCATCATTCTTACCACAGAGGTGATGATAGCTGTTAGCCAGGCCACACTGGATTACTCAAGGCTGTGGCATTTTATGTCAGAGACTGTGAGTGTCTGTGGGTCCCCTGTATGCATTCACTTCGCTGGTGTTTTAAGAAGGCTGCTTCTGGCAGCAAGAAACTAAACTCTGAGTCTTTGCTTATGCACATGGTCAAAATATGATCTTTAGATATTAGTTACAAATTTATTTTTTTCCAGAGAGGTTTGCTTCACTCAAACATGATCTAACAGTAGTCACACTACCTGCCTTACTTGTTAACCCTGGGAAAAGATATAAGATGCTTTATTTCTCTTCTCTCATCTATTCCTTGTGCTTCTGGATTTTCTTTGGTAGTGTTTTGCAGAGAGCAGTGATGTTGCAAAGGACATTGAGCGTAGCTTTTTGCAGAGTCCTTTTCTCTTTCAAGTTCAAGTTGAAAAACAAGACCCCATTGTGCAGCCATTACACTTCCTGTGCAATGCCAATAAAACATCCCTTCCTTTCAACTCACCTCTTGGAAACTTATAGGCATTGCTGTTTGTCAGTGTCACGAGGACTGCAGCATATGCAGCCTATTATTACTCAGGTGAATCGATTGCAAAGATTTTACGGAAGTTTGGATCTTAATGGAATACATAGTTGGAACAGAAGTCTTTTATTATTAAGGAACAAAGGAAAAGACACTGGCAGAGGCTGTTGTGTCTCCCAATTCTTGTTCTCTCTTTCTAGTAGAATATACATAATAACAGATGTCTACCTGAGCATATGGCTACCTAGCTAAAGATTATATCCCAACACCCTTTGTAGCTGGTTGTGGCCATGTGACTAACGAAAAATGAGCAGAAGTGCTGGGTGCAATTTCTGCACTGTGCTCTAAAAGGGAAAAAGTAAAACCTACCCAAAGGAGTATTTCTGTCTCCTGCTGGCTGGAATTTGAACTCAATGCCGTCTTGGATTAAGAGGTGTTGATGACGGCAGCCTGGAAGATGAAACCAGCTGGGTCCGTGATGACTGTGGAATTGTATCAACCCTGAATCTTTTCAATCCTTTTATCATAACAGAAGTACATACATGCACAACACAAGTAAACACATATATACATACACATATATGAATACACAAATCATAGCTAATAAACTATCCAAACCAGAACAACCAACTTTTTTTATGTGGGGATGTCTAAGATTAAAAATATGTCAACATATTTCAATTTGTATTTTCTCCGTTTTTATAATCAACATTGTCTTTTGGCAACCTCATAAAACGTCACATTAGTTAAATGTGGAATGATGAATAGGGATAGTTAACAAGGCGTAAATCAATCAGGTTTTCTGATGAGATCATAAGCTACAGTAACACTATTCTGCAGCAATAAATTCTCAAGTGCTTGAATGTAAACTTGAAATTTGTAAATGTTTCCAAGCTAAGTATAATTTTACGTTGGATGTAAAAAGAGTATTTGAAGTCAGAGGTTAAATAGAGATAATACAATAAAAGCAATATCTCTACACTTATTCCTTTCTACCTGAGAACATGTTCCCAAGATCTTTCATCATAAATTTACAAAAAGTTGGACATTATGTCAATTTTTTCATAAAATATATCCAACCAATCATTTGTATCAACTTCTGAGAAAATCTTACAAATGACAGGAATGCTTGCTTACCAGTTAATCTTTTATTCCCGGGGAGATGAGGGAAGGGATGAGTGGGGATGGGTGAGCTACTGGAGATGGAATGGGATTGATGACCACTGGAGAAGAGGAAAAGCAGACAGCCTAGAATACTCACTAATTCATTTTCAAATATGTATTCAGTGCTTATTATATTTCATGCAATAGTCTAGGTGCTGAGGGTTCAAAGCCTAATAATATTTCATTTCTCTCCTAAAGATGTTTATAATATAGTTGAAGAGGCAAACAAGTGAACTGACTATAAAACAAAATAAAGGCATTGGCTTTTCATTTCATTAATTTTCATTAATTTCTGGAGGCAATTCATGTTGGGTCATTCAGAGTATGGCACATTCAAGTGCAGGACACAGGAACTGGTTCAGGGATGTGCAATTAACTACAGTCATTTAGAGACTTTCTTGAGATTTAATGTGTAGAACCTGGGATAAGAGGGTCTCTTTTCATTTGGATCATTAATTTCTATCACTTGCAACCACAAGATTCTTAATATAGTCTGTGTATGAATTTCCTGGAAGGCTTTAGATATTTTGATAACTAAGAAAAAAGAAGGAATAAGTGGAGTTTTTTTGTATGTGTCATATATAACCTATATGATGTCTGCCATCACCTTTAACCTTTGTTTTCACCCTTCCACACCCCTTACCTTATCCCACACACATACTCACTGCTCTCTAAGGAAGATTTAGTATTTCTTTGCATTCCTCAAGATGAAAATGGACTCCATAGGCATCAGTGAGCAATGCAGACTTCCTTGAGGACCTACAGGAGAGAGAGAGGAGAAAGTTCATTACATAACATGCAGCTTTGTCCTGCAGACGCCCTTCAGTCATCTCTTCCCAAGTCTCTGCGTGGCCCTCTGATGCTGGCCTTCCCTCCATCACTTCATTTCCCCTCATTGTCTCTACATCTCCCAGTTCTGCTTCTTGAATCCTGGATCTTTCCTACTTCAGAATAATTAAGCTCTGCTCTGTCTCATCCAAACCTACACTTCTCCACTTACCACTCCATTTAACAGACAAAAGATGCCCTAGGTACTAAAATTTACCTTCCTTAGAATATAGCAGAAAGAACATAAATCACAAAAATGTGGAGTCACTTTAAAAAACTGACCAAAAAATATATCTGAATATAGAGATTTAAATTAGGGATGTAAAGTCTTCTTGGCTAGGTGTGAGCTGGAGCAGAATGTTTAGGAACAGAAAGATATACTTTAATTTGTGAATTTATCTTCCCTGGATATAGTCAAGTTGGTGTTTTCATAGAGACTCAGTGTGAATGTGTATTTTTACTATAAAATGTTTGGCCTGATAGATACTTTACTGGTAAAGATTTGACTTCAGAGATGGCTGGCAAAGAAGTTGCCATATCATGCATTCAGCCTCCTGCTGAGAAAATGGCCATTCATTACTGTTCTCTGTCTCCATGCTTCTCCTTTTTCTCCTGTCGCTTTTCCCCAGTTCTAGCCTTTTCCGGACCTAAGGTTCAAGAGGGAGCTCTTTATGGAGAGCTGGAAAAGCCAAGATGCCCTGGGTCTTTCGTTGGGCATGTTGAACATTTCTTTTTAACATCAGAATTTTCTGTTCACCTGAAATGATGGCTTGGCACGCTCATGGGTATAGTTCAAATCCTGAAACAAGGGGAGAATGTAAATGTTTGTAAATTTAGAATTGTTGAGCAATTGTCCACAATTCAGTTTTCCTGGAACTGGACAACACATCATTCTAATTCTTTCTCATATCTGAAGGCTGTTTGCCCCATTTTTATTTTGTATTGCTAGTGGTTTAAGTGTATAGTTGTAAGGCCTTTAAAGCTATCTGGCAGTTAGACAGAGTATAAATAATCTTTATTGTTATTATCATTGTATGTAGCATTCACTCTGTTTTGCTGCCATTAATAAACCATTCAAGCAATGTTATTGCATTGTATAATATTATCAGAAGATTCCCTGGGGAGACATATAAGTGGGTATTTAATATTCTGCCTGTTCCTCAGTCCATCTCTCCACAGGCAGAGTTGTTAGAGCATGTTCAAAGTTCAATTAAAAAAAAAAGATCTATGAGATCAAAAAACAACACTAAACATGTTACTGTGATTCATCGACTTGCCTTTGCTTTAGCATTTTTGCTAAATTAGAAGATCATAAATTTTTGTTTTGTTACTGCTTTTTTTTAAATTGAAGTATAGTCAGGTACAATGTGTCAATTTCTGGTGTACAGCATAATATCCCAGTCATGCATATATATATATACATATATTCATTTTCATATTCTTTTTCATTAAACGTTATTACAAGATATTGAATATAGTTCCCTGTGCTGTACAGAAGAAATTTGTTTTTTATCTATTTTTATATATAGAAGTTAATACTTGCAAATCTCAAACTTCTAAATTTATCCCTTCCCACCCCTTTTCCATTGGTAACCATAGGATTGTTTACTATGTCTGTGAGACTGTTTCTGTTTTTAAGATGAGTTCATTAGTGTCTTTTTTCTTCTTTTAGATTCCACATATGAGTGCTATAATATGGTATTTTTCTTTCTCTTTCTGGCTTACTTCACTTAGAATGAAGATCTCCAGGTCCATCCATGTTGCTGCAAATAACATTATTTTATTCTTTTTTATGGCTGAGTAGTATTCCATTGTATAAATATATGACAGCTTCTTTATACAGTCATCTGTTGATGGACATTTAGGTTGCTTCCATGTCTTGGCTGTTATAGTGCTGCCATGAACATTGGGAAAATGATAAATTAACTAAATTAATATACTCTTGAAATTTTTATTGGTTGATATTGTCAATTGAACATACAAAATTATTTCCATAGACCTACATATCAGAAGCAATTTTTCAGCAGCTCGGTCAAACTAGTATAGGTGAACGCAGAAGTCAAGTGAGTTTTCCACTCAAATACTCAATATGGACTAGGTTTTAAGCAGAGATAGCCTATATTTTTTTTTTTTATTTTTACGATCCAATCACCTTGCAAAGGCCCCTCCTCCAAAGACCAACATATTGGGGATTAGGTTTCAACGTAAGAATTTTGGGGTGACACAAATGTTCAGTCAATGGCAGGTGGTTATGGGCACGTTTTTTGTCAGGGCTTTATCTCTGTGTTTTTGGATACTCACCACTACCACCATCATCACCAAGTTATCACCAGTATTAACAAACACCACTACCACCATCATTACCAAGTCATCGCCAGTATTAACAAACATCACCTGCTGATACCTGTACTGTTTCTTTTTTTTTCCTTTTTCCCTCGTAATACCTCATTGATGACATACAAAAGCTTAGATTTAGTCCTGAAATTTAAATCCAGTAAGAGTATATAGTAGAGTCTGGAACTATTGGCATTTAAGAAGATGTGAAATAGTTCATACAAATGAATTTCATGCAGCCAGGTCCTATTTTGAAATGTAGCCCTGAAGAGTTCTAGAAAAAGATTGGACCCTCAAGGACCTTCTTAGATTTGAAAGCTAATCATAACAGCATGTTAGGTCCACATAGCTTTAAAATAATTTTATCTTCATTGCCTTAGTTCACGATAGCTCTCACCTTCATGTAGAAATCTCTTTAAGCATTTCCTTGGGGCCTTATATCAGATTTTTTTGCTATGTAATAAAGGATCCCAAAATTTAGTGACTTAAAACAGCAACCATTTATTTAACTCAGGACTCTGTTGTTCAGTAATTTGGGGGTGGGATCAGATTAAATGTTTTTCTGCTGATCTTAACTGGTCTCACTCACCTATATGGGGTCCGCTGCTGGTCAGGTACGCTGTTTTGTTTCTGAGTTTGGCTGGCTGTGGGGTGGGGCAGCAATGATGACTGGACCGCAAATCCTTCATCATCTAGCAGGCTAGCTGGGCTCTTCCCCATGATGACTCAGAGTTCTAAGGATAACCAGAAAGAGGAAAAGGGCCACTACACAAGTGCTTATCAAGTTTCTGCATGAGTCACACTTGCCAATGCCCCTTTGGCCAGAACAAGCCACCTGGCTGAGCCCAACATTCAAAGAGGAGACCTTCACAGTGCCATGGGGGGTGGGACATGGCTACAGGACAGGATTAAATTTGTGGCAGTTTCACAGTAACAGAGATGGCCTTGCACAGCCAGTTGCTGTAGACATTCATCAATAGCTATATCAGTCTTTGGGACAGTGTATCATCTTGTCTAGAAAGGGAGCGTGATGTTCTGAAAAATCCTTGGCCTTGGATTCCAAAGAACTGCTTTCTTGTTCTGGCACTACTACGAATTCCCTGTGTGACATGGGACAACTCACTAATCTTTGGGTCTCAATTATGAAATTGAGGTCTTGTTTTTAGGACTAAGATATTTTGAGCTTTCAAATAAATGTCTTTTCTTACATGACACTGAAGGACAAAGAAAAAAGTAAAAAAAAATCATAGGACCATGGAGCTTATTGAGTCCAACACCTTATCCTTATTAATGGGGAAGATGAGGCCCAGAAAGACTGAATCGAGGCCCTAGAGCAAGCAAGGCTAGAAACTAGGTCTCCCTGACTCCTAGCCTACTGACTTTTTCTCTATTCCTGGGTGTTTTGTCAACAAGGAACTTGTGAATTTCTAAGTATGATTAGCAACCCCTCACATAAAATTCAGTTAATTCACTCAAAATTTTACTTTTTAGTCAAAGTTCTTAGGATTATATAGCTACACAATCTTCAGAGACATTTATAAGCTTTTCTTGGGCAAGCAAGGTAGTTAGCAATGACAGCATTTGAGGCTAATCTTGATGGGATTTACTTAAGAATCTGTTGTCAGCTAACTAGGGGCCACCCTAAAAAAATATATATTGTCATGATAAGTCAAAAAAATTGGACAGTGCTTTCTGACATTCACTCCCCCCCCACCCCATTCTGCAAGTTGCTGCTTCTGATCTCTTCTGGGTCAGGCTCAGGGATGGAAGGGACAGGGGACGAGGAGTCATGTGGCATCAGAAGATCTTTACATAGCAGGTGCACAGTTACTGGTTCTTGTTCTCATGGGGGCCTTTCTGTGTGTTCATCAGGGTCCTGCACAGGGCACCTCTGACTACAGGTTCTTACCCCTTTGTCAAAGTCACGTCACACCTTGGGGTAGTCCTCTTTGGTGAGAAGTTCAGCCATCTCCTTGCAGGGACCTTTGTCTTTCCCCTTAGCTGCAGTCTAGTCTAGCTGTAGCCTTTCAACTTCAGATTTATTCTCTTGAGAGTCAGGCACCAGTCTCTGTGTCCACCAAATTCCTGGAGTCATCGGCCAACATTTGGTTGCATCTCTCATTGGGGAAAAAGTCCCCCATGATTCTCCCCCATGAGGTGAGGGGGAGGGACACTGCATCTCAGGAACAATATTCTCTAGCATTGACATCTTGTCTCCCCAACATCCTCAACACATATGTGAATTCTTTGTCTTGTCTCATGTAGCTTGACAGTGGGAGCCATGCACTACATTTGCATGGTTTCCCAGTTTTTCAGTACAGCCTACACAGATAGTTTAGTTCCTCATTTTAGGATCTGGGTCACTAGGGCACTCACTGTATTATTTTCAGCCCCTGATTCTTGCTCAAAAAAAGTGCATAAAAGCATAACTTTAGTTTCTTCATCTGAAAGATGATAAAGTTGGATTTCTTGATGTTTAGACATTGCTATGGACTGAACTGTGTCTCTCCTCATTGACAGCACCTCCAAATTCATAGATTGAAGCCCTAACCTCCAATGTGACTGTATTTGGAGATGGGGATTTTATGAGGTAATTAAGATTAAATGAATTCCTAAAGATGGGACCCTAATCCTGTAGGACTAGTGGCCTTAAAGAGAGAGAGAGAGAGAGAAAATCTCTCCATGAGCAAGCACTGAAAAAAGACCATATGAAAACACAGCGAGAAAGTGGCTGTAAGCCAGGAAAAGAGCTCTCACCAGAGACAGAACCATGCAGAACCAAGATCTTGGACTTCCCAGCCTTTAGAACTGTGAGAAAGTAAATTTCTGTTGTTTAAGGTACTTTGTTACAGCATCCCAAGCAGCCTAATGCAGACACCTTCACTCCTAAAATTCTGAACAAAACCTTCCAAACTGCTTGTGGCCTCTGAACGTTCCCATGTCTCTAGAAAAGAGCTCACCTTACTCCTCCAATGGTATTTAGACCCAGGGAGCCTCTCCTTCACTGCTGAGGCTGTTGCTCTGCCTTTACCCATCATCTCTAAGCTGAAATCTTAGCCGTGGCACTCACGCTGTTAATGTTATCTCAACAACAAACAAGCTCATCCCCCCAGCTTCTCATTTTCTCAGATTTCTAGGGCTTGGCTATCTCATGTACTGATTTCCTCATCCATGACATCAATAGTATAGCAATTTCCTGTAAACTATGGTTTGATCATACTGAAATATATTAACTGGGGTGAGCAAAGGAATTGCCGACGCTGTTATTGTGTGAGCCACAGTTTGGAAACAGTGACAACAATGAGAGATTACATTCATGGCTTGAAACTTGTGATCTTCTCTGAACCCAGGAAAAGGGCATTTATTTGGAAGGAGGAAGTGGAGGACGAAGAACAGTTATTTAAAATCATCTTAGCTGCATATTAAAGTTGTCTCTGTATCAGAATCATGCTTGCATCCACAGCAACAGCTTGGGAGTACGGAAAACAGAAAACTAAGTTTCTCTCAACTCCCATAGTACCTTTTGTTGATACTAAACTTTGGTACTTAAATTTTAAGTTCCTTGGATATACAGAATGTGTTTTATCATCCATGAATCTTGGAAAGCTCCTTACTGAGTCCCTAGCAGGAAAATAATCCAGATACAATTTGCGCACAGTGCCTATCTCATAATAAGCACTCAATAAACGTTAGCTGTTATTATTAATCCAAAGAAGGTGCTCATTAGTGGCTGATGGATTGATTTCTCTTTTGTAACTATCCTCTGCTTCTTCCAATCTATGGAAAGTTACATGAACCTGTAAAACCTTATCCTATTTTATACTAGGGTTAGGGTCAAAAAAATCATTGGGGAGGTATAATTGTTCTTTGACCTACATCTTCAATTAATATTCAGTAGTTCTGAGTGTGTTTTGTACTTATGTTTGTGTACACCAAAATTTAATCACACAGAAGGACAAGTAGAGGTTGCTTTGCTTGAAATTACTCTCTTAAATGATTCCAAGTAATGCTTGAGTCCTGTTTAAAAAAACTGCCAAGTCTTCTTGCATCAAAGTCCCAATTTGCATATCACTTTACATATTGAGTCCCAAAGGCTTCCATTCAAAGGATGGAAAATAAAATTAAACGAATCAATTAGTGTATCTTACTGCAATTGTATTCAAACCCAATACTAAGGGCATTACATACAAATTACATAACAGATTTAGAAAGCAATTCATTTTAATCACATTTTAGATTAGGAGGAACAGGAACCCATCAAGAGCAGGAGAGAAACGCCAGTCAGCTGTTCTGCTCGGGGATGAGGGAGGAGAGTTCTCCCCTGTCCTGGCTGGAATGGCTCCGGCCTCGCCAGAACCGGCTCGGCGCTGCAACCCCACGCCAGGGTGGGATTTCCAGGAGGGGCCTATGATCGTTCATAAGAGACGTTTCTATCGAGTCTGTTGCTGTTTTGACCATTTGATATCTGGTAATGTTAGAATTTTAAACTTGGTGCTGAATAGCCTCTAATTTTGTACAATATTCTTGTGCTGGGGAGACTTTTAGAATGTTTACTGCTCTGTGCATATCCCCAGCCCCTCCAGCCGGTTAAAAAAGTTCCTTGCTCCTTATTCTCTGAGGCTCTTCCACCCGGCACAGTGCAGGCATCTAGACCTGCACGTGCAGTAGAGGATGCCCCCCCACCCCAGCACGTGACTAGTGTGACTAAAGAACTGAATGCAAGAATTTATTTCATTTAAATTAATTTAAATGAAAAAAACTGATACTGAATTCAGTTATTGGAAGATTTTTGATTATGTTTGGGCCAACTTGGATATGTGTATCTACTTTTTGACTCTACATTTTATGAAATTTAAAAACCAGTCAGGTACTTAGCATCTGAAATGATATGTGTTGTAAAATACACCTCAGATTTCTTAGTAGGAAAAAGAGGATTAAAAGTATCTCATTAATCATTTTTATGTTGATTGCATATTGAAATGATAACATTTTGGATATATTTCCTTAAACAAATTACATTATTAAAATTAACTTGATCTCTTTCTTTTTACTTTTTTAATGTGGCCATTAGAAAATTTAAAATTACATTGGTGCCTTGTTTTGTTTCTACTGGAAAGCGCTGAGCTAGACAGTATAAAACCAGAGAACAAAGGTGCTAAGTATTTGTTTTTTAAATATAAATGCCACAGTTCACTAATAAGGTAGGATATTTATTATTATTATTATTATTATTATTATTATTATTTTATTATTTTTTGAGGGGTAGGTAGTTAGGTTTACTTATTTATTTATTTTTAGAGGAGGTTCTGGGGATTGAACCCAGGACATTGTGTGTGCTAAGCATGTGCTCTGCCACTTGAGCTATACCCTCCCCCTAAGTAAGATATTTAGAAGAATATATATTTTCTTTCTTTCTGCTCCCTTCAGACAAGATAAAGATTTCCCAGCTGGAGAGATTGAGAGGGAGGTGACTGATGAAAAGGAGAAGATGGCATCTAAAAACTCTTCACTGTCCCTCTGGGAGTCATAGTCTACTGCCTGAGTTGAGGACCCATGTGAGCTGTCCTCTTGGCCGGGCGGTGCAGATTAGGTACCATTCATAGCCAGCACCCTGCAGCAAGCTGGCCTGTGCCCCAGGACGTTGCTCAGCCCTCACCCAGCCCCCTCTGCAGGGCAACTCCACCTTCCACCCGAACTCCCTCTTTCCTCAATGCCTTCTTAATGCCCTTGGCTACCTATAAATGGAGAGTGCAGCACTAGGCACCTGGAGGAGTGGTGATAGTGTGCAAATGAAAGTCATTGCTCCTAAGGGGGAACAAGCCAGACCAGCTCAAGATCTGCCCAGGTCTGGACAGAAGTGAGAGACAGCCGTCATCCCCTACTCACTCACCTGTTTCATCTTTTATGAGAGTATGTGGTCTTCTGAGATTTCAATATGGCTGTACATTGTGTTTCTATTTTTCACATTACTTACTGAATTTCAGGGCACTTTTTGCCTCATGGCTCATGATTCACACTTTGTTTCCCTCCCTGAGCCCTGCTTCCCAG
Organism: Vicugna pacos; assembly: GCF_048564905.1. Lineage (NCBI taxonomy): Eukaryota > Metazoa > Chordata > Mammalia > Artiodactyla > Camelidae > Vicugna > Vicugna pacos. The sequence goes on from NC_132988.1 coordinate 78,172,675, forward strand.
GTTAGGTTATGTGTCATTTCTATGGGTTCACACAGTGGGGCAGATTGTATTGCCCCAAATGGCTACCGCAGTATTTCCAGTGCCACATGCTCTTCACAACCTTGCCACTCTCATCAGTAAGTGGAGTCTATTTCCCTTTCCTTGTGTTACCAACTGTCCTGAGTTGGACCCCAACAAAGGTCCTGCCCAGTGTTGTGTGAGCCAATAGAACGAGGCCGAGCTGGGTTCAAAAGCAAAGGAAAGTTTTATTCTTTGATCAGAGAATGAAGAGGTGTGAGCTCACACTCTCGAGCACACGCTCTCCGCGGCGGGCCGTGGGTGGGGCTGCTTTACAGGGATCTGTTCCAGAAGGGGGCGGAGTTCTCACAAGCCTGTGCGCATGCGTGCTGCTCGGGCGCCAGCTGGTAGCGCTGCGCGCAGCGGCTCTGCACACGGTCAAGCCCGCAGCGGCGTCAGGCACGGCTGTTTCTCACTAGGAACTGAAGGGCCGGGCTCAAGGCGCCTGTACGCGGCGCCCTGGGAGCAAGTGAAACTGGACGAAGCACAAGGGACCCAAAAAACGGTCAGACTTTATTTTATTACTCAGATTCTATTCTTATTTCCTGGGAATTGTTAGCGGGCCTTGCGGGTGACGAGCCCCTCCTCTGTCTTCTGTTCTGCTCCTCGTCCTTGAGGGGCGCTGAGGGGCACGGGTCTGTCTTCTGTCGCTGCTTCTGCTGATGTGGGCGTCATCATAACCCCGAGCGCAGGAGCAGAGCTGCTCTGCCGCCGCCTTTAGATGTGCTTGGTTGTCTGCAGGCCTCAGCCCGGACTGTTGCGTCCCTGAGAAACCACCGTTTGTCTAACCTTTTTTGAGACAAACACCACCTGACCGTCTAAGATACACAACCCAAATATTAGCAAGAGAACAATGGCCAGTTGTCCAGTTTTTCCTAAAAATGAGGGTTTCTAGGTCTTTTGTCTGCAGGGAATGGGCTCCGATGGGGAGGCCCACTGCCATGGCTGAAGCTCCCTGCTTACCCGCTTTGGTTGTTTTTTTTTTAGAAGAGAAGCTTCAGGTCAAAGAGAGGTTCACACGAGTAGTCAAGGGGTCTGTTCCACTTAGGAGTGAGCTGCTTGTAGGCTGCCAGTTTTCCAGGCTCTTAGGTTCACCTGGTCTCCTGGCCGGAAGGGATGGAGGGCCAGGTCTGTGAGAGCAGGCAGCACCTGATCACCATATTCTGTGAGAGCTTTCATGGTTTCTCCTTCCTGGAGGGCACACTGAGTTGTTCCATTTCAGGGGGGCACTGGGGTCCTTCTCTTGGGCTTGGGGAATGGGTCCACCATATAGGAGTTCAAACGCACTTAACCTTGGGGCTAACTGCTTGCGAGCAGGGCAATTAGAAGCAACTTCATGTAATTTTCTTGAGTTTCAATAGCTTGGCTAAGGCCTGTTTCGATGTCTGATTGGATCTCTCTACTTTCCCCAGTGATTGGGGTGTTCAGGCTGAGTGCAAAGTCCTTTTTATGCCCAGGGCACTTATTATTTCCTTCATTGAGACACAAATGCTGGACCATTATTGCTTTCTAGGGACCTGGGAGCCCAAATCGGGGGATTATTTCCTTTAGTAATGCCTTAGCCTCTCCAGCTGTCTTTTCAGTTTTAGTAGGCAATGCTTCTGTCCATACAGAAAATGTGTTTACTAGCACCAAGAGACAGCTGAAATTGCCCAGTACTCCGGGCATGACAATAAAATCAATCTGACAATCTCCTCCAGCATATGTCCCTCTGGTCTGAATGGGCCTTATCTCAGGGCCTCTGGAGGGGTCTGGTGTTGGAGCTGTTCAGTGTGTAGATGGGGCATGACTCAACTATCCAACAGATTATCCTTTTCATGCCAGGATGTACCATGACCTCAACCAGCCAATAATATAGATTGGGGCTGGGATCTGCATTTGCATCCCCCTTTGAGGGTGGTGAAGGCATTCTGTCTTCCAGTTTACATATGGTGCCTTGATTGAATCCTGGTTTGCTTGGCTTGCTGTCCCTCCACTCATCAGAGTTGAGAGTCTTTATGGGCAGTTAGTCCAGATTCTGATGCGGACTGAGTTGACATTAGAAGGCAATAGCCAGTAGGTGGGTTTGCCTCTGGACCTTTTATTTCTCTGACTTTACCTCTTCTATAGCCTGGTTATTAAATACCTTGTTGGCAACCTCAACAGGGCAAGAGGTAGGGGTATCTGGTTCTATTTCCAGTTTCTGAAGTTTATGCCTAATGTCGAGGACAGGCTGGGAAATGAAATGTGACCTCACATTGCATTCCCTTTCGGCGACTCAGTGTCAGTGGTGGTCTAGCTTTGGAGGTGTCCCCTTAGGTGCTCTCGGAATGCCAAAGGGTTTTCTGTTGGCTTCTGATTGATTTCCTTTATTGTATTCCAATTAACAGGTTTCTTTCCTGCTGCCTGGATTCCCTTTAGGATCATATTTTTATAATGGGTCAGCCTCTGTCTTCCCACTGGTTCTGTGGTCCAAATTGGGTTCACTATCTGAGACTGCTCACTTGCCACGTCTGAACAGCCCATGCTTGAGAGAGCTGGTCCCACTTCAATCAGAATGTCCCAACAGGGGTTTAGATGGGGTCTCCTCCAGGTCAGAGCAGCTTAGCCATGTTAGTTCCTGATGAACTTGGTCCGTTAGGGAGTGGCAGAGCTGTCTGAGGTGGGGGGTCTTTTCTTGCCTCCTTTAGGCTGAGAAGGAGGAATTTTCAGTCTTCCTGCCAGGTGAGAGCTGAAAGCACAAGGGGTTCCCATGGGGTTCTCCCTGGATGGCTGGGGCAGCTGGTGTTCTGTGCTGATAGTGGGAGAAGAGCCCATGGAATCTCGGTTGATAATCACCCAAGGTTCACCTCACAAGCTGAAGGGAGAGGAGAGGTTGGGCAGTGCCTGTTCTTGCCAGCAGCTCACAAGACTTCCTGATAGTGGGGTTCCTGGTCTTGTGAGCAGTTCACAGGGCTCCCCTGCCCACTTCAGGGAAACTAGTGCTGACCAGAAGAGGTCAAGTCACTGGTCCAGTACCTGCCCTGGGACTCTTTCACACTGGGGCATCCCTGGTGCCTTTCCTGAATTCAGATCGAGAATCCAGGCGGTCCTCATTACCTGGGCCTTTTCCTGGTCTTGCCTCTTTGGCTCACAGGGCTGGCCACTTTCCTTTACCAAATTGAAAGTGACTATGGAGAATGCTACCATTGACCTCTGGAGGTCAGCAAGGAGGGCAAAAAGCCCTGGTGCAGGTGTTACTGCCTTAAACAAAGGTCAAGGGGATGGCACTATTGATGAGATAGTGGCCAAGACTGTCCTGGCTCCCTCTCGTCCACAGGTCCACATGGTCCCTGAGTGTCCAGCACCACGGGAAGGCCAGCCAGTGAGTTTCTGTCTCGATCCCCAATGATGCCACAGTGTGATCCCTTAAAGGGGCAGTTACTCTGGGGGCTGTGCTGTGTGTGCACCACACACAGCACAGGTTTTGGGTTGCTGGGCAGAGTTGCTCTAAATTTGGCTGAAGGCTACCACTGTTCTCCCCTGTCCCAGTGAACTCAGAGACCAGAGTCAGCCATCTTCAAGTGAATCTCCCAAAGCCTCTGCTGTCCTCCTGTGGGACCTGGGGTGATTCTGGAGCCTAGTGGATAGGTGCAGGTGAAAAGGCCATAGTGCATCCCAGCTGGGTCACCAAAATTTTGTTACCTATCTTTCTGAGTCAGTTCCCAACAAGGGCCTTCCTGCCTGGTGTCATTAGAGCCAGCAGAACAAGATCGAGTTGGGTTCAGAAGCAAAGGAAAGCTTTATTCTCTGATCAAAGAACGTAGGGATGCGAGCTCTTGCTCTGGAGGTCACACTGTGCCTGACAGGCTGTTGGTGGGTGGGGCTGCTTTCCAGGGCTCTTGGCGGCGGGGGCGGGGGTGGTTCTTGCGAGTCGGGTGTAGCTGTGCTGCTCATGGCACCCCAGATCGGCCGGTGCGGCGTCTCTGCACACAGTCCAACATCCCATCTTGAACTGTGGGTTGTGTGCAGCGCTCCTGCACACGGCCCTCCAGCTGCAGCATCAGGCGCAGCCATTTTGCACTAGGAGCTCCAGTCACGTTGCCCTATGAGCAAGTGGAACTAGACTAAGCACAAAGGAAAAAAACCTTAGACGTTATTTTATTACCCAGGTTCTATGTTTATTTCCCAGGAATTGTTAATGGGCTTCGCCAGTGACATTTGAAGCTGACTGGGACTTCGTAGCTGTCTTTTTTTTCTTCCAGTTTTATTGAGTTATTATTGACATACAGCTCTGTACACATTTAAGGTGTACGCATAATGATTTGACTTATATACATCATGAAATGATTATCACATAAAGTTTAGTGAACATCCATCATCTTATCTAGATACAAAATAAAAGAAAAAAACACATTTTTCCTTTTGATGAAAACTATTTGAATTTACACTCTTTAACAGCTTTCATATGTAATATACAGCAGTGTTAGTTGTATTAATCATGTTGCACATTACATCCCTATTACTTATTTATCTTATGCCTGGAAGTTTGTACCTTTTAACCACCTTCATCCAATTCCCCCTCCCTCTACCACAACCTTGTAACCATCTTGATGAATAAAGTGCCCTGAAAGCGAAGCTATGTGACTTCTAAGCTAGGTCCCAGAAAATGGCGTATCTTCCACCTGGTGCTCTCACATTCGCACACTCTCTCTCTCTCCCTGTGTGTTCATCTTTGGAACTTAGCTGCTGTACTCTAAGAAAGCTCAAACTAGCTCCTGTTGAAGATCACATAAAAGATGCCCATGTGGAGACAAACTTAATTACATCTGGCATCAACTGTCTTCAGGTTTTCCAGCTGAGACCTCAGACATCATGGAGCAGAGAGAAGATGTCTACATTGTCCCCTCAGCTCCTGGTCCACACATAAGAAGTGTGTGGCTTTACACTGCTAAGTTTTAGATGATGTCTATTTAGCCATAGTAACGGAAGCGTCCAGCCTCCTGCGCTTACCCATGTTATTTCACCCATGAGACTATACCCATTATAATTGTCTGATTGCTTCTCTGTCCTTCATAGACTCTGAATTCCTTGTGGACAGATCTAGGTCACATTCATTGGTCTATTCCCTCTACCTCGCACAGCACCTGCAAAATAAGGACCCAACAATGCTTGAGTTTTTTAAAATGGCAAACAAGTAAATGATTTTGATTGCTGATGGAGAATAGGAGTTAAGAAGTGAGAGGGTAGTGTTATGACAGTGATGACTGGGGGAAATAATTATGTAGTTCATCTGGATCTCAGTAAGGCATTTGACAGAGCCCCTCATGACATTCTTGCATGGGACAGATTATAATGGTAAGGAGGATTTGTAGTCAATTTAAAATTTAGATCCAAGGAGTGTTGATGTAGAGTTTGTATTAGTCGCAAGGAAGGTCTCTAGGGAAACATGCCTAGAAATTTAACCTAGCTTTTCTACATTTGAGTGAAGACATTCATAATATGCTTATTAAATTGGGTTAAAAACACATTAGCCAAAGAAAAAGTAACATACTGTATGAAACAGTAACAACTCTAAAAGACTTTGACAGTCTGGAATAATAGGCTAAAATAAACAGGATGAATTTAGTAGAAGCAAATGTAAAGTGTACACTTTTTATTAAAAATATCATTATGTATGTTTAGGCTACTTAATACGGGTTCATTTGAAGAAGAAGAAAGTAGGGAATTCAGTTTGCCTGTGAGTTTACTAGTCAACAGTAGTGTGAGGTGGCTGCTAAAAAATACTCATGTGATCTATGGTCTGTTAATCACTGAGACAGTTTTTAGATCAGTGGCGATAATAGTCCCACTGTGCTGGGGTTTTTTGTAAGGGTACTGGTAGCTAACACTAGAGTTCTTGGTGTGCCATACACTGTCCGAAGGGCTTTATACAATATGTCTCATGGAATCTCCACAACACACCTATAGGGACAGGTAACAATAATAATATTATTATCATTCCCATTTTACAAAATGAGAGAACTGAACAAAGGGGCATTAAGTAATTTCCCCAGTTTGCACATCTGTTTAGTGGCAGGATATTAACTGACTCTAGAGAGCTTGCTGTCTTAATTACCACCCAAGTTCTGAGCACTTCGTTATAGAGAGACATGTGAAACTACTGTATTTCTAGAAGAGGTGGCCAAGGCGGATAAAAGGTGGCCAAAAATGACCGTGAAAAGTGGTGAAAGGAACTGGGATCCTTGAATTGGAAAAAAGATACACCGAGGGATTGTGTCTGTCTTGAAAAAGTACAAAGGGACGTTTAGACTTGAAATATAGAACAATCATGTTACAAAACCATTAATGAAAGTACTGGACTGCTGGGAGGTAGCAGCAGAAGACGAAGAGCTGCGGAGTCAGGCTACTAAAGTGGCTTCTGGCAGTTAGGGGATGTTGGTGTTGCAGATTCACTTCCAGTTCTGAAATTTGAAGATTTTCCTTTGATTTTTCTCCCTCACTGTCAATGCTCCATAGACCTGAACTAATTTTTCCTGTATGGTCCAGGAACTTTTGTGACAGAATGATTCTTTCTGCAGTATCTTAGGATTTTGTAGATTTGTTTTGAGCTTTGGATAAATCATCATAGAAAAGAAATGTCCCCCTGGGTTTTAAAATATGACCGAAGAGCATGCTCTGGGGCTTTTATTATGGAGATGTTATTCATAGACCTTACTTAGCCCAGTGTTTGGAACATAGCCGGTATTCAATTAATGTTAGAAAACCTTTGATATTTTCACAGAAGTTTTTTCTTTTCTGTAGGACTTATTAAAACTTATCAGTTCCATAAAACCTATCAGAAATTTATAAATATAAATTTATAATCTATTAATTTTATATCTACAATAAATAAATTTAATATACTAATATAAATAGCAACATATTATATAAATATATAAGTAATATAAGTTTAACATATGTAATACTATGTTACAATATAATATATAATATAACAAATATAGGTAGAAATAGATAAATAATGTATAAATAAATCTATAAATATGTATACAATTTATAAGAAGTTTATAATCTCTGAACTATTGACCAGTGCTTGTTGGCATGGAAATAGTCAGGGCTAATATTCTAAATGCTTAATTCTGTGGTAAGGCATGGGCACTGACTGATCATTGTGGATGGGCAGGGGCTAGGACAGAGTCTTAGGGGCCCCTGGATGTGCCAGGCCATACAGTTTTAGTTTGGGGATTGTGGGAAGGTTGAGAGGGTGACCTAAGGGAGGGAGAGTGTCAGCTTCAGGTGGTGGTGGGGGAGGTTTGAGAGGTGGGGGAGAAATCTTTCAGAATTTAAATGACTACATACAGTTCCCCACAAGCTGGATATTGGTTCTGGATGTGCTAAAGGAAGATTTCCCAGGGAGTCCCCCAAAATAAAGATTAGCTGGGCAGATCTCATTCCAAGTTTTGTGCTTGTTCCTCGAGATTGATTGGTGTCTGTAGTGGGTTCAGTAGTGAGCCCTAAAAAGATATGTCCACGCCCCCAAACCCCTGAAACCTGTGAGTATGAACTTACTTGAAAGAAGTGTCTTTGCAGAAGCCGTTAAATTAAGGATCTGAGATGAGGCCATCCTGGGTTGCAGAGTGGCCCTAAATCTAAGATGAGTGTCCTTAAAAGAGACAGAAGAGGAGGTGACACAGACACAGTAAGAAGAGGAGGCTGTGTGACCACAGAAGCGGAGACTGGTGATGCAGGCAAGGAAGCCGGGGAGCGTTGGAGGCCACCAGAAGCTGGAGGGGGTTAGCAAGTGTTCTCCTCTGGAGCCCTTGGAGGGGTTGTGGCCCTGCAGACACTTTGATTTTGGACTTCTGGACTCTAGAATTGCCAGAGAAGAAATTTCTGTTGTTTTAAGCCACTGAGTCTGTGGTATTTGTTACAGCAGCCCTGGGAGACTAATACAGTGTCCATATGACAAAGTACCAGAGTGCCTGGGTGCCACTGGCAAGTTTGATCAATGCCTGCATCTCCCAGAGCCCCTTCCTCTATTACCCAGCGGCAGTGGGTAGTTTGTTAATGAAAGTTTATAGGCGCTAAAGAAGAGAAAGTAGCAGCACACTGTTACGATATAATGCTACAATATTTCGATTCCACTAGAGTAAATAACAAGTTGATAAAGTCACCTTTTAAAATTGCCTCATAGTGAAGGGCACTGGCTCTTTGTTTAGTGTGGCTGCTGGTCACACTAGGTCTTAGGGCAGGGCTGGCCACACCAGATAATCTTAGGGTGAGGCTGGCTGTGCCAGAAAGACTACCATGTGGTTCCGGGTAGAGGCTTTGGGTCATTTGTCTCAGTTGACCTAGAGGCTGAGATGAAACATGTGCACAATCAATCAGTCAATCAAACATGCCTCTTAATGAAGCCCCAATAAAAACTGTAGACACCAAAGTCCAACTGAACTTCCCTGGTTGGTGATACTCTGAGTATTGTCAGACATCAACGCCAAGAAGGAACACATACGGAGGGCAACAGAGGATTCATGTCTGGAACTCTGCCAGACTCTGCCCCACCTATCTCTTCCATGGCTGATTTTAATTTGTATCCTTTCTCTATAAGGCATAATGGTTAGCATAGTAGCTTTCAGTGAATTTGATGAGTCCTTCTAGAAAATTATCAAACCTGGGGGTGTTTTGGGAACCCCTCAAACTTGCAGTTGGCATCAAGAGTGAGGGTGGTCTTATGAAGGATTATGCCTCAAACCATTCACCTTGGCTAACTCCAGGTAAAAGTCATTTGTCAAGCTGGTGGTCTCAGGGTACAGAAAGATAATTGGGGACATCCTACAAACAGAGAGAAGACAGGACCTCCCACTCTGATGAGGGCCCATTTCTCAAAATGATGTTCCAGACTCTAAACTCTCACGTTGTATGTGTCACACACACTCAGTCGAGGGCATATACACCATGTGCAAGCCAGTGTGAGAAGGGCATCCTCATGGACCACTTCTCCCTCTGCTTGCCTGCCCTTCAGCAGCTCTGTGGGAGGATGCTGAGGCTGCTCGTTTCACCTGCTGGGGGCCCTTGTACTCAGTCAGAAGAAATTAAGACTAACAGAATTCAACCAAAAGAGAGAAAACCACAAAAGGGTGTGTACCAGTTATCATTTAGAAAGTAGGACCTCCAACATTCATCTTTTTAAGTGAACCTACCAAGGCGAAAGAGGAGCTTCCCCTCCCTGAAGAAGATCATGAAACTACTGTGCCCAGAGAATCTGCTTCCTTAGATGATGATTAGGATTTCTGACAAAGACCTTTGTAAAGTTACCTTTCCTGCTTAATCCTATATTCATGGCTTGATCAAATATTGTGTTAGATGCAGCACTTTGTATCAGCAAAATTAAATGTATTGGCGTAGGTCACTAAAGTAATTATAGCTCAAGAATATGAGTATAATTTGTTTATGTCATTAGTTAAAAATGAGTGAGGTCACCTCTGTTTCGATATTCCAATTGCATTTGGTACCTGGGTATTTATAACCATGACAGCAAGACATTCAGCAGGGAGAGGTGGGGAAGGTAGGGGGAGTCATAATAGAGGACCTTGACATGTTTTACTAATCTTAGCCTGAGCTTTCCTGGGAACACTTGAAGCTCCCTTACCCTGTGTACTAGGATGGTGTGTTGGGGAACACCCTGGGTTCATATGGGACTGTTCCTCTTAGATAATTTGAGCTACACCATCCTTTTACTGTGAAAAGCATCAGAGAAGCAACAGCTGGTACACGCACCTCTTTGTGATTTCTATAGAGATATATTTGTTATTTTAAAAGAAAATTAATACACTTACCTAATTAGGATTCATACTCTTACGTATAATCCTGAAATTAATTTTTAGCACAGAGTGACAGTGCACACTGCCCACCCCGACCCGTGTGTCGCTTCAGGTAGGCTCAGATCACTGGAAAAGGGTCTCCATTGACAATAAAGCTATAATTACATTTGTGTATCTATTTTAAGGGTTTTTGGAATTAAACTGCTCATTTTCCTAATAATTTATGTATATATATATATATTTTATTTTTTAAACATTTTTTATTGATTTATAATCATTTTACAATGTTGTGTCAAATTCCAGTGTTCAGCACAATTTTTCAGTCATTCATGGACATATACACACTCATTGTCACATTTTTTTCTCTGTGAGTTATCATAACATTTTGTGTGTATTTCCCTGTGCTATACAGTGTAATCTTGTTTATCTATTCTACAATTTTGAAATCCCAGTCTATCCGTTCCCACCCTCCATCCCCCTGGCAACCACAAGTCTGTATTCTCTGTCTATGAGTCTATTTCTGTCCTGTATTTACACTTTGTTTTTATTTGTTTGTTTGTTTTTGTTTTTTAGATTCCACATATGAGCGATCTCATAAGGTATTTTTCTTTCTCTTTCTGGCTTACTTCACTTAGAATGACATTCTCCAGGAGCATCCATGTTGCTGCAAATGGCATTATGTTGTCGGTTTTTATGGCTGAGTAGTATTCCATTGTATAAATATACCACCTCTTCTTTATCCAGTCACCTGTTGATGGACATTTAGGCTGTTTCCATGTTTTGGCTATTGTAAATAGTGCTGCTATGAACATTGGGGTGCAGGTGTCATCCTGAAGTAGGGTTCCTTCTGGATACAAGCCCAGGAGTGGGATTCCTGGGCCATATGGTAAGTCTATTCCTAGTCTTTTGAGGAATCTCCACACTGTTTTCCATAGTGGCTGCACCAAACTGCATTCCCACCAGCAGTGTAGGAGGGTTCCCCTTTCTCCACAGCCTCTCCAGCATTTGTTATTTGTGGATTTTTGAATGACCGCCATTCTGACTGGTGTGAGGTGATACCTCATTGTAGTTTTGATTTGCATTTCTCTGATAATTAGTGATATTGAGCATTTTTTCATGTGCTTTTTGATCATTTGTATGTCTTCCTTGGAGACTTGCTTGTTTAGGTCTTCTGCCCATTTTTGGATTGGGTTGTTTATTTTTTTCTTGTTGAGTCGTATGAGCTGCTTATATATTCTGGAGATCAAGCCTTTGTCAGTTTCATTTGCAAAAATTTTCTCCCATTCCATAGGTTGTCTTCTATATATTTTAAAAAGAAACATAATAATGTATTTGTTTATCCCTGAACTTTTTGCCACTGGAGTAACTAATAAGAGAGAATGTTAAAACCCTTTCCCTTACACTAAGCAAACAAACAAACAAACACCTGTAAATCCATTTGTGATGCTTGGTGCCTATGAAGCGTGATGCTACCTGCTTGTGACCAGCATTTCACCTGTCTGTCGTCAACGTCAGATTTCACACGTGGCCTATGGTGGTATGAACCTGGGGTCTCATTAGAGCTAGACACGATGGATTTGTCCAAAAATGCCATTTTGAGCTTTTGTACAACAATGAAAGGAATCCTTAACTTCTTCCTTGAGAGTGTATTATAAAGTTGTTAAAAGCCTTACTAGAAACTTAAGACTTTTGGTTTAAATACAGCAAGAGAGGACATCAACGTTTTCTGCTAGAAATCTAAGTGATTGTTGGAGACTAGTAAATGAACTGAGAAGTGAGGGACTACTGATATAATCGTGCCAGATGTTTTCGTTAGTGATATCTTTGTTGCTATTGCTTTTTTTGCTCCCAAACTCAGAGAAATAAAGTGCTGTAAATCCCAATAACTATTTAATATTTGCCTGGTTATCTAAAAGAGCAGCAATCAAACAATTACCTTGAGTTAGAGAGATATATTAAAACATTGTATTTTCATTTATGAATAATTTTTTCACGTGTTCCAAACTTTAAGCCTGAAATAGGGGTCTCCTGAGTGGCAGTGTGACTTGTAGGTGAATAATAGAAACCTGAGTAGCTTGAGCAAATCCATGGAATATCATTTGTCTTCCAAGCACCCAGCGAAAAATGATCTAAGCTAGATTGCCACATGGCTCTCTTGTCAACAGGTTATCCTGTTTTCAGGGCAAGAGGAAAGGGTACAGGAGAAGGAAATTTGGGTAGAGGTGTTTGGAGAGGTAAAAGATGCATGAAAGTAGCTCATCAAAGTCCACTTTTAGCAGCCACCTGTAGATACTGAAGAGAAGATGAATCACCAGTTTAGGCCCATGACAGCTTTTCTGAAATGAGAAAAAAGGGCCCAGTAAATGCATGCAGCTCGTTCCCATCATCCCTTTAATAACCTGTAATATTGTAGCAGGATATTTTTGTCACGCTGAATCTGATTGATGGTCTTGGCTATAAGACATTACAAGTGTAGAGTAAATTGACCGAACACCTAAACATACAAATTATTAAAAGGAGGGGGAGCAGCCATTGGCCTCCTGGGGAAAGCAGGCAGGCTTTAGTTAAGATGATCCTATTTCCAAGTGCAATTTATAGTCTATTGACTTGTGGCAATGTCTTTTTAGATGTGAGGAAATTGTCATACATTGCAAATGAGAAGCTGTTTTGACACTAGAATCTCAGCAAGTGCCAGAGAGAAATGATATCAGCCGCCTGGTCTGTTAAGGTTAAATGAAGTTGCATTGTTGCCCACAGACAGGCATTCATTTCCTTTTCTTTCCTGGGCCATCCCTGTGTACAATTACTCTGATTAGGATGAGTAACAATGTGCTTCTGACACCCATTGTATTGACAGTGTGCAGAATTTTCCACTCAAGTGGCACCAGTCATTACTTAGCCTCTCAGATGTTGTGACAGGGCAGATCCATGCCTGCCAGTCAAGTATATCAATGACAAAGAGGGCTTAGACCCTAGCCACACACTTCTAAATTAAAGCAGCCAAAGTCATCTCCACTGGAGTACTATGAACCTCTTCTTAGATGTGACTCTGATACCCTCTCATCCAATTCTGGGTTAGGTTTGCTTATCTTTTCTTCCAATAGCCTCTCTTCCTTCCTTTTGGATAATTCTCAGATTTTCTTTTAGAATTATTTTACAAGATCTTTCATTTATTCATCCAACAAACACTTACTGTCTACTACGTTACTGCTTCAGGCGAAGAGGATAGAGCAGCAAAAATTACAGGATGCCCTCTCACTTGGAGTTGGGTGATTTTAGATTGGGGTGGGGTCTGGAAAGGCCTTTCGGAGGAGGAGACACTTGAACAGATGTTTGTGTTAAGTGCGTATAAGATAGAATGCACAGAGCTGTGCAATGGGAAGGTTCAAAGATAAAATATGGTCTCTTGTCCTCAAGATGCTTCTAGTTCAGTGCTAATGATAAAATGTCCCTATAAATCAATTCTTGATCAAGACAAATGTGCTGTGTCCACCACAGAGGTTCACGCAAGGTGCTACTGGAATTCTCCCTTCTCCACTTATCATGCATCTGAGTCCTTTGGGGCTGTTGTAACAAAGTACATTTGACTGGGTCGCTTATAAACAACAAATACTTCTCACAGTTTTGGAGGCTTGGAAGTCCAAGATCAAGGTGCTGGCAGACTTTGTGTCTGTGAGGGGCTGCTTCCTGGTTCATAGAGAGATGTCTACTCCCTGTGTCTTCATGTGGCAGAAGAGGGCCTGGAGCTCTCTGGGATCTCCTTTATAAGGGCACTAATCCCATTCATGAGGACTCCACTCCTGTGACCTAATCACCTCCCCAAAGCCCCACCTCCAAATACCATCACCTTGGGAGTTAGGACTTCAACATACGAATTTTGGCTGGGGTGGGGGGCGGTGGTGGCTGCACTAACATTCAGTCTATAGCATTACCCAAATCCGCAACTTCCTTTATCCACTTCTTGAGAATGACTCCTGTTGCATTGACTCTTCAAGCTATTTGTTGCAGTAGTTATAATATCAATAGTAAATGTATTAGGAGTTATAATTATCTAGCCCACTGAATATGGGAAACATCACAGAACCTTTGTTATCCTGAAGACTATCACCTTTGGTGTGTACTTTCCTGCTGGTGTGTAGGCAAAAAAAGGCACTGAAATTGACATGTATGACTTGGCAATGCAAAAGTAGTTTATGGTTAGGGGAATGTCAAAGAAGAGGTCAAAGGTCACTTTGGAAGGGTGAGATGTCACGGGCATACCTGGAGCTGTGACATCAGGCACTCCCTAGTTGGGAAAGGATGCTTTCCATATTATCCTCAGTGGTGATGAGGATAACGATCATGGGTGTTATACAGACATATAAAAAATTCTCTTTCAATTTGTAACACTGTCTTAGTTTTTTATTTTTATGTTTTTTTATTGATGTACAGTTGATTAACAATGTTATGTTAGTTTGTGGTGTACAGCATAGTGATTCAGTTATACATACATACATATATATATTCCTTTTCATTATAGATTGATACAAGATATTGAACACAGTTCCCTGTGCTACACAGTAGGACCTTGCTGTTTATCTATATTATATATAGTAGTTTGTGTCTCCTAATCCCAGACTCTTAGTTTATCCCTTCTCACTCCTTTCCTATTTGGTAACCATAAGTTTGTTTTCTAGGTCTGTGAGTTTCTTTCTGTTTTATAAGTAAGTTCATTTGTATCATTTTTTAAAGATTCCACATATAAGTGATATCATATGATATTTATCTTTCTCTGACTTAGTTCACGTAGTATTATCGTCTTTAGGTCCATCCATGTTGTTACAAATGGCATTATTTCATTCTTTTTCATAGCTGGGTAGTATTCCAACACACACACACACACACACACACACACACACACACACCATGTCTTCTTTATCCAATCATCTGTTGATGGACGTTTAGATTGCTTCTATGTCTTGGCTATTGTAAATAGTGCTGCTATGAACATTGGGGTGTATTTCCAATTAGACTTTCCTCTGGATATGTGCCTAGGAGTGGGCTTGTTGGATCAAATGGTAAGTCTACTTTTAGTTTCTTAAGGAATCTCTGTAATGTTTTCCATAGGGGCTGCACCAAATTACTTTCCCACCAACAGTGTAGGAGGATTCCCTTTTCTCCACACTCTCTCCAGCATTTATTATTTGTGGACTTTTTAATGTTGGCCATTCTGGCTGGTGTGAGGTGAAATCTCATTGTAGTTTTGATTTGCACTTCACTGATAATTAGCGTTATTGAGCATCTTTTCATGTGCTTACTGGCCATTTGTATGTCTTCTTTGGAGAAATGTCTATTTAGGTGATCTGCCCATTTTTGGATTGGGTTGTTTGTTTTTTTGTTATTGAGTTGTATGAGCTGTTTGTATATTCTGGAAATTAAGCCCTTGTCAGTCACATTGTTTGCAAGTATTTTCTCCCACTCTGTAGGTTGTCTTTTCGTTTTGTTTATGTTCCTTTGCTGTGCCAAAGCTTATAAGTTTGATTAGGTCCCATTTGTACATTTTTTGCTTTTATTTCTATTGCCTTGGTAGGCTGACCTAGGATAACATTGCTATGATTTATGTCAAAGAATGTTTTGCCTATGTTCTATTCTAGGAGATTTATGGTGTCATGTCTTATATTAAAGTCTTTGAGCCATTTTGAGTTCATTTTTGTGTATGGTGTGAGGGAGTGTTTTAACTTCATTGATTTACACGTGGTTGTCCAGCTTTTGCAACACCATTTGCAGAAGAGACTGTCTTTTCTCCATTGTATATTCTTGCCTCCTTTGTCAAAGATTAGTTGGCTGTAGGTGTGTGGGTTTATTTCTGGACTCTCTGTTCTGTTCCATTGATCCATATGTCTGTTTTTGTGCCGGTACTATGCCATTTTGATTACTGTAGCTCTGTAGTATTGTCTGATATCTGGAAGTGTTATGACCCAGCTTTGTTCTCTTTCATAAGTATTACTTTGCAATTCTGGATCTTTTGTGATTTCATATAAATTTTAAGATTATAAGTTCTGGTTTTATAAAAAATGTTGTGAGTAATTTGATAGGAATTGTATTAAATCTATAGATTGCTTTGGGTAGTACGGCCATTTAAAAATATTAATTCTTTCAATCTAACAGCATGGGATATCTTTCCATTTCTTTAAATCATCTTTAATTTCCTTAATCAATATTTTATAGTGCTCAATGTATAAGTCTTTCACCTCCTTGGTCAGGTTTATTCCTAAGTATTTTATTTATTTATTTTTTGATGCAATTTTAAAAGGGATTTTTTTCTCTCCTTTTCTGATATTTCATTGCTAGTGTAAAGAAATGCAACAGCTTTCCACAGGTTGATCCTGTGTCCTGCTACCTTACTGAATTTGCTTATCAGTCCTAGTAGTTTTTTGTGGAGTCTTTAGGGTTTTCTATGTACAGTATCATGTCATCTGCATATAGTGACAATTTTACCTCTTTCCTTCTAGCTTGGATCCCTTTTGTTTCTTTTTCTTGTTCAATTGCTGTGGCTAGCACTTCCAATACTATGTTGAATGAAAGTGATGAGAGTGGGCATCCTTGTCTTGTTCCAGATTTTAGCAGGAAGGCTTTTGGCTTTTCACTGTTGAGTATTATGTTGGCTGTGGGTTTGTCATAAACAGCTTTTATTATGTTGAGATATATTCCCTCTATACCTACTTTGGTAAGAGTTTTTATCATGAATGCATGTTGAATTTTATCAAATGCTTTTCTGCATCTATTTATACGATCATGTGGTTTTTGTCTTTCCTTTTGTTGAGGTAGTGTATCACATGGCTTGATTTGCATATATTGAACTGTCCTTGTGATCCTGGGATGAATCCAACTTGATCGTCATGTGTCTTTTTCATGTGTTGTTGGATTTGGTTTGCTAATTTTTTTTTGAGGATTTTTTTCATGTATATTCATCAAAGATTTTGGCCTATAATGGTAGTGTCTTTGGTTTTGGTATCAGGATAATGATGGCTTCATAGAATGAGTTTGGGAGTGTTCCTTTCTTTCCAATCTTTTGGAAGAGTTTGAGAATGATTGCTGTAAGTTCTTCTTTTTATTATAACACTGTCTTAGAAAATCTGGAAAATGAGTCATCAAAAGAATGAGGCTTTTGTCTTAGTCCTCAAGATTATTTTTAAAGTACCCAAAAAAGGAGAGACCTATGGGATTTCTGATTTCTTTTTATTTCAGTATCCCGTTCATAATGGCTATTGAGTGCAGAACCCAGAGTCTCATTCTGTACAGGTTTGTTTACTCACACACACCCTGAACTCCTCTGCATTCTTACATCTTTCAGAAAGCATCATCTACTTTGTGACTCTCTCAATGAGCTTTCCATGCCATACTTTACAAGCATGCTGAGTTTTCCTCTAGTTACTCGTATTTCAAAATACTGGACCTTGAGGAAAACATAAGTAATGTAATTATTTTGTGTATCTGTATGCATGTATGCATTCATGTGCATTTGTATCTATTAATATAAAAGCAATCTGCTTTAAGAAAACACAAATGCAAATTCACAAGATAAGATAATTGCAAGGATGATTGAATTACAGAACATTTTGCTTTCTAGAAGAGTCAAATAGAGTTTCTTTAAATAGCCTTTAAAATTAAGTATCATTTTAATTTGTACTTAAAATTATATGTTATATAGAAGGTAGTATATAAAATTATATATTGTATAATGGTATCTATTTATACTGTAAATATATACTAATATACAATATTGTATTAATGTACAATACTGGTTTTCCTAACTATAATCAGGTCTGTTGAAAAATGAAATAGCCCTTTTACATACTTTGGAAAACAATGATGGAGCAATAACCAGCATACTGGCCTTTGAAGTCAGTCATGTGCAGCTTATAAGTATTTATTAAGAGATGGTTCCTTTTGGAAAAAAAGTTGAAAATTAGACTTAGAAGTGGCAGATCTCATTTATTTAGCCAGGTTACACAACAAATGGAACCTTAGGGAATGGAACCTGTTTTAGATTCAGTTGTAGGAGACATTTTTTTGGAGATGTGTCAAATTATGTGGGGAAGTTTCTAGCTTAATCTTTCAAAAGAGAGTGTGCCTCCTCCCCAGCCCAATCACATCACCTCCTACCTTAATTTACTAAAGATAACTTACTCTCTATCAACCACCTATATGTCTTGTGAGTCATATTGATCTCAGACATGTGATGCAGTCCTTGGCTAAGATAAAATTGGTTTAATGGTATCCTTCCCCCCTCCCTGTACTTCTACTGATACTTACGCATGCAGAGGACACCACAGGCCCCTTTCCCCATCAGGAAAGCGTGTCGAGGCAGCTTACAATAAAGGACAAGTCTTCCCACAGCCTCATCAATACCTTGATAGCTCTGGGCTAATGGAATCCTGTGACTTTCGGTTCTCATTGATAAGAGACCCTGATGCAGACACTGATGAGTGGGGCATTCTCTGTTTGCACACACGTCTCCCAGCTTGTTCCGCAGAACATATTTTCAGGAGGAGGTCAAAACGACTACATTTCTGGCTGTGATTCTTTCTTTGATGTAGGAGAGAAAAGAATTTATTCTGTTTGGTGATCACCTGCAGTTTTTATCTTCTTCTCATTCTGCTGCAAAATTAGAGAGGATTCCCCAAACCTAGATAAGATTTGCATTCCTAAGTGGAAAAAGTTGGTATCTGCTCCTGATCCATTTCTTTGAAAACTTAAGCAGCCTAGATTTTCTTTTAACAATAGCAGCTAACGTTGGCGGGCAGTTACAGCATGTGGAGTGCTTTGCTAGGCAGTGTCCGTGCAGTGCCTCAGTCTCCCCGACAACCAGATGGGAGCTGTGGGAACTCGTATCATCCACATTTTACAGATGTGGATTGAGGCTCGGGGAGATTCAATATATGGGTCAAAGTCATCTGCCTGCTAAGTGGTGGTTGGGGATTCAGATCCAGCTCTGACTGAAATGCTTGTGCAGTTACCCTTTCTGATGTTGGATACTGCTGCTTCATGATTTTCAGGGCTGTAGTGTCTCAGGTGGGTGTTTTTGTTTTTTAAAAAATTTTTTCCTCTTTTTTTGAGTGGGGGTAGGTAATTAGGTTTTTATTTATTTATTTAGGTATTATTTATTTATTTTAATGGAGGTACTGGGGATTGAACCAAGGACCTCATGCATGCTAAACATGCACTCTACCACTGAGCTATACCCTCCCCTCCTCAGCTAGGTGTTTTAATCCCAATTAACATTTTATTCTGGTAATAACAAGAATTTCTTGACTGATTCCCCTGAGGGGACTACTTCATTGATGTCAAGAACTCTCATCAGAAAGGACAATATTAAGCCTTGTTCCAAGCTTGTGCCAATCCAAAAGTGGCTCAGGGATGCAACCAAAAGATCTGGCAAAACTTGATCTCACAACTCCACTTCGGAATATTCCTAATGCAGGAGTTTTGAATAGTAGCTCTCATTTCTGCTTTTAAAATACCTCTGCCCCACAGAAAGGTATAGATATTTACCCCTCAAGGGCTGAGGATCATGGCATTTCTCATTTATAATTATGGTATTCCTCATTTTTGACAGTACCTAATGATCTAACCTCTTTTGGTTAATTTGGCCTTGCTTATTTCTCTCACTGGCCAGAAATAATTCTCGGCTTCCACAGCATGTGATGAGGTACTATGGAGACAGTATTTAGAAAACTGAATGTGGAACTAACAGAGCCCAGTGAAGGTCACTGGAAGGACATTTGAAAATGAGACAATTGTGAAAGACCTTTGCAGAATATTACCAGGGACGTTGGAATATAAACTTTGGCTACTTGGTTTTATATCAAAATTTGCTTTTGTTCTTTCTTTGGGGTCCTGTTAATTCCTTTGATTATTAACAAATTAGGTTCCCAAAGGATGTTCAGAAGTTCCAAGTGACTGTCACCATCATCTGTTGGTGGTGGATATTGCTCACTCATTGTTCCTCCTTGGCTTGTAGTTTTGTTCCTATTTATAAATGTTCATAATTGAAGGAGCTTCTGCAGTGACAAGTCTGAGTAGAGAGATATCAATATAGAAGATGTTGGATACTGCTGCTTCATGGAGAAGACGCCTCCCACCTTGTTATTTTATTAAAAGAAAAATCTTGGCTCTTTGCTAATGAAAGGTTTTTTTCTAGGAGCTTCTATAACCATAGATGCTTGTTCAACAGTTAATAAAGATTCTTGAACAGAAAAAAAAATTAGATTCTAACAAATGGATACCCTTTGGGGATAAAAGCTTTGCTTATAGGAAATGTGAAAAAAGTTCTGGAAGGGAACTTTGAGGGAGCCGGTCATGGGAAAGGTAAGAGCCTTTGAGTCAGCTGCCCTTGGGAAACAAGGAGCTGCTGTCAAGTCTCATTATCACCACTGGGTGTCACTCCAGGCAGCTGCCTGGTCAAGGTTAAAATGCTGTAAAGGAAAACGGCCAAACAAACCAAAGGAAAATAATGAAAGGAACAAAAAATGTGTCTGTCTCAATATATATTAGGATTTTGAGTGAGAGGGAAGGAAAACACAATGCAGAAACATGACGTCGGGTAGCATTCTGTTTTGGAGTGGAGCTGTTGTCATTGCCGGGTGGGGACTTTTTAAATTCAGAGGATGTATCATCCCAGTCAGCCGGCTGAGGTGAGAGCAGAGTCAGACCAAAACCCAGCTAGATTTCCAACAGCATATTAATATTTTTAAGGGATTTGATTCATATGGCTTAATTGTTTTCCAGGAAGTTCATATCCTTTTATACTAAAAGGGAAGCATTTTCCCCATCTGTTTTCTTGCAGTATCAGCAGTCTGTAGTCTCAGTACACTTCAGAAGAACTGTGTACTTGCTTCAGGACCGGGAGATCTGAGTCCCCCAGTATTTTTACCAGCAGAAGTCTCCAGTCCTTCAAATTTTTTACTCCAATTCCTTTGTGAAAATTTCCTTCTTTTTGCCTCCCTTTACCTGTCACTCCCCTGTATTGGCTTGAAGACCACTGAAAATCTGAAGCTGCAGATGAGGAAAGAGTCTGTGGAAATAGGAGTCTTGGCCTCCATTGCCCAGAAATGGGGGGATCCACAGCTTGACTCTAGTAGGAGCCATGTAGAATTCCCAGATGGCAGGTGTCTCTCTTAGGGATGCTTTTGGCGACCTGTGGACAGGAAAATGGAATAACACTGACTATTTTAATGTAGTCATTTACTAGCACATACTGAAAGAAGACTGGAGGTGTTTGGTTGCTGGTGTTGGTTTCGCTGTTCTCCAGCGATATCACGGACCCTCACTCTTCCCATTCTTCTGCTCTGCCCTGCTTGGCGATTATTTTCAGCCTTGTGCTTTTTGTCTCTTGCTCACAAGAAGGTTACCATAGCTCCAAGCATCGTGTCTGAATCCAAAACAAGAGGGAGAAGTGGCAGGGAAGAAGTTTTCCTTTTGTCTCTTTCTTGGTTATGAGGGAGAAAAGTTTTCTGAAGACCCAATAGACTTGTCTTACTTATAATTGGCTGGAACCATGTTACATGGTGACCTCTAGCTGGAAGAAAGGCTGAGAAAACAAGTATTTAGCTTTTTCATCCTCTATTATTGAGATGAAAGAGAGAAAGGACTTGTGAATAACTGTGGAGTCAACCAACCGTGAGTGTCTGTCATAAAGTTCTGAACACATTTTCTAACAGAAACATAGTTTCGTATGATGGGAGAATTTTTATAGCATTATATGAAATAAGATGAGTTAATACATTTAACCTAACTCCTATGTCCTGTGATAAATATACTCTGAATTTTATACTGTTGACATTAAAATGTACTATTGGAAAAATTTGCTTATATGTTGGGGACTATCCATAGTGTATTAATTTTTATTTAAAGATAAAAAAAATCATTCCCCAAGGCCTTTAAAAATGTTCATTAAAGTTTTGTTGTCAAAATATTTAAAATTGTATGTTGATGAATTTTCTGAGTGAACAGGAGTATACGGAATAATTCTCCTGGGATTAAGATGTAATGGTATATTTAGTCCCATTACAGAGAAACATTAAAAAAAATCCCGGATGGGATCTTGATTCTTTTACACTGAAGAACCTGATGCCTAAATAAGACTCTTACAAAAAGTTGGAGAAAAAACCATGGCTTGAATCACATGATGGTTTTGGGTTTACAAGCCTAGGCCTATTCTCTGAAAGAAACTGTTTCCTTCTGGGTAATTTGAGTAACTGTTATCATGAATAATGAAACCTTGCACTTGAGAGGAGAGGTTCAGTTTTTAGGTTCTTCCATGTGAAAACTGAATGAACATTTGTTAGCATATATCCCAATTCTCATAGGTGTTTTTTAAAGACTAAAAAGAGCTTTGATTATGTAGTATCATTTTTAAAAAGCTATTACATACAAGAAATATGTGTATATTTACATATATATGCATTTATCTATGACAAATATTTTTAAGTTCAGCAAAGTTAAATTGAGTATAAGAATCTTAGTAGTGTCTTGGGCCATCAGATCTTTAATGTTCCCTCATAGAACTCTTACGAAGCAAGTAAACAGACCTTGGGCCTGTGTACAACATACTCTGGCTTCTGGAAGATTCCATTCATTCAATGAAAATTTGTTGATCCCCCTGCTTTATGTTGGGAACTGTGCTGGGCTACACGGGGTATAAATTGGACCCAGTTCATGTTCTCACCTGTGTTTATAATCTGCAGGGAGATAAATATACCAGGACTGGGAGACAGTGGAATGGGTGTTAGGCTAAGTGAGCACGAGGCGCCATGTTAGCTCGCAGGAGGCTTGAGAGATGTTGTTAAAGACAGTTTCCTGGAGGAATTTACGTCTAAGAATGGCCCTCAAAGAGGAGGGGTGATTTTCAAGTAAAGGCTAGAGATGGCAGGAGGTAGACATGGTGGCAAAGATTGTTCCAGGAAGAAGAAACAGCATGTGGGAAGGTCTGGTGACAGTAGGACCTTGGAACTTAGAACAGTGTTAAAAATACCACTCTATTATAGGCTTTTGGAATTGAAACATTTAATATTTTTCCCTGGCACCACTAATTTTCTTTGAAACAACATTATCGACATTTCTCCACCCTCTTTAGATCTGGAGGAGTTCTAGAACTCCTATGATTTCTTTTTGTTTCACACTACTTAAAATCCTTTCAGTTGTTTTCATCACACACAATTCCCAGCACTGTCTTTTCCTTGTGGCTAGTTTTAAAAGAGAAAGCTCATGAGATATGCATGTGCCTCGTCCTTCCAGCTCTGTCAGTGCCCCCTGGAGAAACTGTGGTTCTGGATCCTTGATCACCTCAATTCCTCTCTCCCAATCAATGCTTATTTAATTTAATTTTTAAAGGGGTTATTAGTTAGCTGATGTGTCATGTTCTAGGAGTCTTTTTTTTTAACTTTATTCATAACTAATGATTTCTAGAGGACCAAACTTTCTTTCCCCCTGAGGTCCAAATATCTTACACTTCAACTGAGTGAAACAAGTTTATGTAACAATTGACTTACCTGTATTATTGGTGGAATTTAGCCTTTTCTTTTTATTATCCAGTTTGAAACCTTTTGCAGATTTTGATATTTTGAAAGTGAGGTAGATCTCAGAACATGATTACAAATATCCTGATTAGTTACTTTAACAGTCTTATCAACTCAAGGCATTAGAAATGAAAGAAATACAAGACAAGAACAGACTAGTAACTCTGCCATACAAATGGTCTATCAATGTTTCTTCTTTATATATTCTGGAAACAAGTTCTGTATTTTGCAAAGATTTTCTCCTGGTCTATTGCTTGTTTATTAATGGTGTCTCTAATGAGCAGAAGTTTTTAATTTGAATAAAATCTAGTTTGTCATTAAAAAAATTCGTCCATCAATGTTTCTAGGATGGCCAGTGCATATGAAGATACTCTTTCCTTAAATACTGGAGTCTTTACTGAACATTTTATAAAATCGGAGTTTCAGAATATAACTTCTAAAAAGTCTACAGAAAAACACCTCACTCTCAATGATTCATGTTCTTGGAAGTCATTAAAAATATTGGATGCTTATGGAAAAAATATAAAGACCCCAAATAATGGTTGAACAAAAGTGACAGAGTAACCAAATTCACATATACGTGATTAGCTCTTGTAAGAAAATATTAAATATGATCCAAGTCTAAGAGATGGAATTAAGCATTATGTAAAGGTGATAGGTGGAGTGTGAGGGCAGAGCAGGATCCTACAAAGGAATCAGAAAAAGTCAGCCCCAATGTGTCAGAACAAGAAGGAGAGGAGAAAGTGGTATTTTGTCATTTTAAGAGAGAGAAGGGAAAACATTATTTGTGGCTAAATACATTAAAATGCTTATTTGATGTGCAAGAATTGATAAAAATCAAATAAAAGCAATCAGATTTTGAATAAACTGTGCTCAGATTATCTGACAATTTTATGAAAGAGACATAGGAAATTCAGTTGCTTGGAGCCTGGCCATCCAAAGTGCATCTTATTTTGAATAAACCAGTATCAGCTTAATAAGAATTGACTGGAAATGTTTGTCACATGACAAATGAAAATGATTTTCCTTTTTGGAGTGTTGTGATGAGCATCAGGAGAAAATAGAACAGAATGTTGAATTTTCATATTCCTGAGCCTGGATGAGTGGTCCCCCAGCAATGGCCAGCTCTGGGTAAGTGCTTTCAATTAGATTTCAGTTTGTAATGCCTACAAGCTACTTCCTCTTGGGTCTCGTAATTTCATGTCCCTGGTACTGTGGGGATGTAATGCTATCTGGGTCACATTACTGGCATACAGGATTCAGTAGTGTTAAGAAACCTTTGAATGCATGATTACTGGTAACCGTAACAAAACTTAGTGCACGCATGCCTGGGAGATGTTATTTATACCAGCACTTCTCATCAACTTCGAGCATCAGAATCACCTGGGGAGTGTTTTAAAATATAAAGTCTGAGTTCCACTTTAGACTAGTTGGACAGAATCTCTGGGAAGGGGGGCTTGGCCTTAACATTCTCAAAAATCTTTTAAAGCCACACACTGCCATATACTATGCCTATGGATGCAGCTATGAAAGACTTGTAAGATCTATGTTTGTGGGCAGATTGTCTAAGTAAATAGTGCATAGTCATATGCAACACACATCCTGGAATCTGGAAAAAAATAATGTCGGTTATACTTTGCATTCCACGCTTCATGCACCATCACTCTGTTCCTGGCAGAGAGGCCCATGGAAACTTGCGGCTGTTAACATATTATTCCAGCTTGAGTAAAATGTTGGGAGAAGGAGGTCTCTTCTCTATGAAAGAGGGGACAGTTGAGAGAGTGGTTTCAGGAAAGCACTGAGGGTAGCTGCTATTTTTCTCCAGGTGTTTGATCTGACTGACGGCCCCTGTCTGAACTTCCTAGTCATTTGCCATTTCATTAGCTGCCAGGTTTTCAATTTCTGCCTCTTGGAAGTTACACCGCTTTGAACAAGTCCCCACAGTAATTGAATTTGCCACAGAAATAGAACACTGGAAAATTTCATTTTCTTCTTCCCTGCATGAAGGCAAGCAAGCAGGCAGGGCATACACACATATTCCTGCTGGGCTGCTCCTCGCTAGCCCGCCAGCTCTGGCTCCGCTCCCTTCCCCCATGCATTCGCCAGTGCTCACTCCCATCCTGCTCCCGAAGCAGGTATACAGTCACACAAAAAAGGCCTGCTTTCAAATCATCTCAGAGTGCATCAGCCTGTCACTTTGTAATTTTCTTCTAAATGCCTTCCACAAATAATGGTTTTCAAAATGAGCATTAACAGGCTTGATTACATGAAATTGTCCTTTTAATTTACACCAGGATTCTATTGATCACACAAGTGCAGATTAAAGTGTTCAATGAAGCCCGTGATGAGGTATTAACCAGCTAAGGGTCCTCCAGGGGCCGCCAGGGAGGCCAGGAATATGCTAGAAGTGTACAGTTATTTCCCCATAATGAAGTGGCACTATGCGAAGGCATGAATCGCTGGCAGGAAGAATAGATCGGAGATGATGAGCTCTTCAAAGTCATTTCTCCCTCACTCATTCAGCCTCATGCCCAGATCCTCTTGCGATTCTTCTGCATTACTTGTCATGAAATGCTAGGATTTACTTAGCCAGCTGATGCAATTTTTATGACCTTATTGCTTTTTCACCATGGTAATAGTTTTGAATCAATTTATCAATCCAGCGGTGCCATCAGACATATTGCCCTGAAGATCAAGTCCGGGTCATTCCATCAATTCACTGCGGTTTACGAAGATAGAGAAAAAAGCCAGGCCGTGCGGGCTATCAACTTCAAATGGCTTAGTAAACATGCCTCGGCTGCTTTAACTGCTTCGCTTCTGACTCTGGACCTTTGTGCACACGGACAAGACCACCCAGATCAACCCAACAGATCTTGATCTCAGTGGACACAACCCTAAACTAAAGGGGCCTGGCAGAGCAAGAAGCATCTCTGGAACATACCCAAGCAGAGTGCTTGGGACAGAACTTGGAAGTCTGGCTTGGTCTTGCCCGCAGAGTTGACTGTGGTCTGCTACCCAAAACACAAAGCTTTTGTCTCATTGGCCAGAGGACTTAGCCGTCGGCCGAGAGAAGAAAGAGGAGTGTGAGATGTGCTTCCTTTGTAATAGGTTTTGCAGAGGGCTTGGGATTCGTAATCCAATCCATCTTCTCTCCACGGGGGATGCTGGTCAGTGATAATGATTTCAAAAGATGGAAAACCTGTAAGCCATTTTTCACAGGATGAGATGTCACTGAGGGCAGGGCACAAAGAAAGAACAGTACACTTACTGGAAGAGGTGAACACTCCTTGCCCAGGGAAGAGAAGGTCAGGGGGTCATGGGTATCAGTCTGGCCACGGAATTGGGTTGCTGTTTGCGTGGGTAAAACACTAGGTGGTTCTTGGGAATTCAGTTCAGTTATTACAGCAGCTGTATCCAGAGAAGTCTCCTGGTCTATTTGCATATTCCTAGTATCAAAATTTGAAACCTTATAGCCCAGATTCTGGTAATAAATTGTTTGCAAAAAAGAAGTAACAATGAATTTAAATATTATTAAAATATTACTGTTTATGAGGCCTTAATAGAGATTAAACGCACACGATCAGCTTTGTGCTTTGCTTGGAAGCTGCTGTATTTAGCATTTAAAATGAGACTTGTCAGATCCTGAGCTTATGTCAATTCCATAAAAGTTTAATGATCTACTTCCAGGTCTAGCAGTGTTTAGGGTTTATTTACAGTCTTTATTATAAAATTTGTCCAAAATATACACATTCCCCAAAGACTTCTGAGCTCTGAGGCAGAAATATAAATACACAAATAGGAAATACAGCAGATGGCAAAATCTCTGTTTGCTAGGCAGTTTTTTCCTCTTTAATCTTCGTTCTCTCATTTTACTTTTCTTCTCTATTTGGAAAATACTGAAGGAGGCAAGAGAGGGCCTTCTGTTCCTGAGGAACCATGTAGGGGAGTCTGCTGAGCAGGTTGAGCATCATGTGAAAAGTTTATTGACGTGGAGTCCACCTTTCCTCTGCACAATTAGAAAACTTGGAGTTGGAAATCGAGGTAAGAAAGCAAGAACCGTGAAATCACGGAATGTGAGTGGGAAGAAGCTTTAGAGATCATCTAAGGCAATTCTTTTATTTTACATTTGGGGGAACAGCAAGATTCTACCAGAGTTGGCTGGTCATGTGTGCTGTTCTAATCGTAAAACTCAGGTGGCTATTCAGTGTCCATGCTGAAGACACGTAGACGTCTTGCCTCAACATTGCTTGAATTCCTCAAGTCCAGTAATGGTTATATCCACTTCCACCATTCTTCTAACATAGCAGTGTCTTATAACTCATCATCAGTTAAATTAGGGGTTCTCAAAATTGAAAGGATCTCCAGATGCCCTGGGGTGCTGGTAAGAAACACAGACTCCTAGGCTTCATCTCCAGAGATTCTTCTTTCCTGCGTCCACAGTGGAGCTCAGGAATTTGCATTTTAACAAGGACCCCAGCTGGTTCCAGTGCAGGAGTTCCAGGGCTCACATGGCTTTAAATGATGACTTTGCCACTTAATTGGTTACGTTATCTAGGACAAGTGACTAGGTGTCTTTAAACCTCAATTCCACGTGTAAAATGGGCCTGGGGGTACCTGTCTTATAGGACTGCTGTGGCAACTTGTTTGTGATACTATACGAAAAACACTCAGAATGCATTTCCGAAGGGAGTACCTTCACTGCTCTGTGCCTGTAGTTTAGCTCAATACAAAATTTTCTGTGTTATAGTCAGAGATTGTTAACATCTACATTTGAGTTAAATGTAAAATTATCATACAAAAACTCTGTAAGTTTAATCAGTAGGATTCTCAATAAATGTTTAAGTATTCTTCTGTGAAGTGAGGCAATTCATAGATTATTGTGAAATAATCACTTTCTCTCTTTTAAGAAATCAGTGACTTAAAAAAATACATCAAAACTTTAATAACAAATGACACACTTATGGACTTCTTAGCTTCCAAATGGAGGCTAAAATGGGGGAACCTAATGTGCCAATTCAGCTACATGCTCACCCTGCTTCTTTGAATCGCAGTTATAGTCTTACACTGAAACACACCTCATCTCCACATGCTTACCGCCTCATCCTCTACCTTCTCCTCAACAATTGGCCATTGACTCTCACTTCATCCCTTCCTTCCTCCCAGACCTCTTGGCTGCCTAACATTTGTGTAGCCCTATGATAGGTACATAGAACTTTGTGCCCAGTGATTGTGACCAACAATAAGCATTGGAGGAATTTAGATGAGGTAGAGATTGCTTTGGGCTGGAACTGTTAGGAAGGCCTTTTGGAGGCAGTGGGAATTGAGCTGGTTCCTGATGCAACAAGGTAAATTGGAGTTGGTTAGGAAAGGTGCTGCTTAACTGGAGGTAAAA
This sequence comes from Vicugna pacos, assembly GCF_048564905.1. NCBI lineage: Eukaryota > Metazoa > Chordata > Mammalia > Artiodactyla > Camelidae > Vicugna > Vicugna pacos. The sequence continues at coordinate 78,201,462 of NC_132988.1, forward strand.
AAAAAACAAAAGAAGCCAGAGATTAGAAAAGAGTGCTCTCTAAATGAATGGTTTTCAAGTTATGGTCAGTAAAGCTCTTAGGTTATACATAGGCACTTCAGGCATTAGGAATGGATTTTTAAAAAAAAATGTATTTTAATCATTAAAGAACCCTATAATGTATACACTCACACTTTCTATTTGCCACATTATAATACACTTAATATCACTTTTATGTTCTCTTGTGGTAACAGTTTATTCATTTCAGTCAAGCCTGGAATAAAACTTCTACCACCATTTTGTCTGTATTCAGAAAGCAATATGAGATTGGTGAAAGAGCTAGTATAAAATTTATGCCTTTTTCAGCCTCTTATCAGTGTGAGTCAGGATTTTTTTCTCAGTAAAGTACAACAAATGAATATACATGCTGCATTTGCAAACTTATACATGTCTGTTGCATGCTTATTTGATAAGACCACAGCTATCATTTGACTAATTTAAAGTTTCTGTAAATTATCTCATTGATCTACTTAGAACTTTAATCTATTTTATAAAGTGTCTTTTGGGCAGGAGTCATCTATGAAAAAGCAAACTAAAATTCTGCTGCTAAGAAGTGAAATAAATGAAAGCCACAGTTCAAGGTCATCTAGGGTCTACTTAGTCTTAACAGAACGGAGTCAAACATATGGAATATTTAAAGTGCTTATTTACAAGGAATTTTTGAGCAGTAAAATCACACATTGATAGCTGAAAAGATCTGACAGCTTGCAGGGAATTGAAGGGGAAGAAGATAAAGCCATAGAGAGTATGTTCAAGACAACTAACTGTCCGACATACCTGGGAAGGGGAAAGGGTCTCGACAAGAGTTATGGTAAGAAAAATAAAGGAGAGGGAAATACTATTAGAAAATAATGACTGGCAACTCAGGATATTGAGAGATTGAGGAAGAAAGGACAAGAAGCTAGAGACACCCAGATTTGGAAAGGATTTTTAGAAGAACAGGAATAGAGATGTGGGAAGAGTCAGGTTTGAAGAGATGATCATGGCTTTAGTTTTAAATGTTTCACTTTATTACCAAAAGTTACCTCCTTAGGAGTTTTATCTAAATGGAATTGTTCACGAGGCAGATGTGGGCATGGGAACAAGTCCTGGAGAGGCCCTGTAGATTGGGGGTTCCTTTGTGAATGGGTGAGGAGTGAGGCAGTGAGAGCAGACCAGATCTTGGAAAGGCAGTGGAAGAAGATGTTGGGCTTTAGAGGACACAGACCGTACTCTACTGAGGAGGGGCAGAATCACAAAGGGAGAAATGAAAGTTGTCAGCGAAGGAAGAGCAGAGCCAGGAAGGAAGCAGAGTGCTGACTGGTGTCAGAGCAGAAAGGAAAAAGTGACGTGCAGGAGTCTAGTCAACGGTGGAGCCTCACTTGATGTGTCTTCTTACCAGCTGCAGATCTGTGACTCTCCACGGGTTGAGTAACAGAGATTCATGTTCCACTTTCCTCCTTTCCTCCTGTGTCCAGTTTGCAGTTGAAAGTGTCACATGTCTGGGTCCCCTTTTGTTGACATGGCCTCCTTAAGGTGAGAAGGTGATCTAGAGAAGACTGAGACAAGACTGGCTGATGTGATATGAAGATTTTCTGCTGATCTCTTGGTGCCACTGGCACCATGCAAGCAGGTCATCCACTTCTCAAATTCAGCTCTAAAGAGGAAATTTTGATTAGGTTCATGTAGACTACCCTTTCAGCCTCTGCCTCCATTGTCATAACAACTCACACCCCGTAATTAGGAAAACAAGCAAAGGGGGCCTGCAGATTCAAGTGTAGCCGCCATTTTGGAGAGTGATTTCATCTTGTATCATCTCCTGGTTTGTTCTCGACATTCTGGAAGAATATCCAGAGAGATCCAAGCACATTTTACAATATGGACAAAGGGGTGAAGACTGTAAAGAGTAGTAAAATCATGCTCCTGAGAGACAAGGAGAAACATGAAGTCTAGGTAGGTTTAAAGAATCTGACTTCTCTTGACCTCTGCACTTAGGCTAAAGGTCCAGTAGAACTTCTCTCAATTTCTTTTGAGTTTTGTTCTTTTTTTAAACCTCCCAAATACCATGTCCTCTGCTCCAGATAATGAGGGCCTGGCAGTAGATTTCCAGAAGAGGTGCCCAGAGATGGACTGGGACATGTGTACCAATGGAAATGCTTGTCGTAGGCTTTAAACAACATGGTCCTTCAGAGCACTGTGGAAACATGGCACTCATAGAAAGAAAACTGGACATCAGGAAGAGCTAAACATAATAGCACCACCAGCTGACATTTACCGAGACCTCACTATGCGCCAGGCCTCATGGTAAGCTTTATTATTATTATTTTTTGGTGTTTTTTCTTTTTTCTTTTCTTTTTTTTTTAATTGAAGTGTAGTCAGTTTACAGTGTTGTGTCAATTTCTGGTATACAGTCTAATAGTTCAGTCATATATATACATACATATATTCATTTTCATTATAGGTTACTGCAAAATATTAAATACAGTTCCCTGTGCTATACAGTGTAGACTTGTTGTTTATCAATTTCAGATATAGTAGTTAGTATCTGCAAATCTCAAACTCCCAATTTATCCCTTCCCACCCTCTTCTCCCACTGGTAACTATAAGTTTGTTTTCTGTCTGTGAATCTATTTCTGTTTTCTAAGTAAGTTCATTTGTCTTTTTTTTGATTCCACATATAAGTAATATCATATGGTATTTTTCTTTCTCTTTCACATTTGACTGTCCTTTATGATTGGATTACCACATTCTGTTGATACACACACATATTCAAGAAATCAGTCATCTAAGTTATAAATAATAAGTAGTCCTTTTTTTTGGATTCCACATATAAGTGATATCATATGACATTTTTCTTTCTTTTTCAAGCTCACTTCACTTAGAATGACCATCTCTAGATCCATCCATGTTGCTGCAAATGACATTATTTTATTCTTTTTTATGGATGAGTAATATTCCATTATATATATATATATATATATATATATATATACACACACTCACATACCACATCTTCTTTATCCAATCATCTGTTGATAGATATTTGGGTTGTTTCCAGGTCTTGGCTACTGTAAATAGTGCTGCTATGAAAATTGGGGTGCATGTGTCTTTTTGAATTTTATTTTTCTCTTGGTATATGACCAGGAGTGGGATTACGGGCTCATATGGTAAGTCTGATGGGAACATAGTTTGGTGAAGCCATAATGGAAAATAGTATGGAGGTTCCTCAAAAACCTAAAAATGGCAAGCTTTTAATGGAAATGGTTTCTATGGGCTAGTTATTATTCCCATTTTACAGGTGAGAAAATGATACCTAGAGTCTAATTAATATGTTCAAAATCACACAGCAAGTGACTTGGTGGAGGTAGGATTTGAATTCACTTCTGGCTGACCTCAATGTCCATAATTTTAATGCTTCTGCTGAAAAATCTGTAGAAGGAAATAGAAAAGCACATAAAAGCATGGGTTGACAGACCATTTTAAGGGTCATAGAACTGAAATTGTTTATAATTACACAATTCCAATCAGCCACGAGACCCTGGCTTACCTAGAAAGGTTTTATCTGCAAGATGTAAAAATTTCTTCCTTAGGTTATCACTGTGCTTTTTCACTGTGATGAGATCAAAAGTAATAGCTTTTCTAGTCACGACATTTGGAATTTGGCTGGAGGATATTGGCCTTTCCTGGACTACAAGCTCAACAGCTGTTCACATTTACACAGCAGGTGAAAATTTATATTTCAAAAATAGTGGCTCATAAAGAAATAATACGGAACAATGACAACTGCAAAAAGAAGGAATAATTATATTCATGAAAAATGAACTGGCAGGTGACACATTATTTTTTTAAGCAAAACGTGTTGCAGCATTAAAAAATGGTATCTTCAATTAATTCAGCCTAACATTAAAAGAATAGGTCACCCATACCAAAAACTGTTGAATAAAGCAAAAATGTTAGAAAGATATACTCTCTGATGTTACTCATTATGAAGAAGGGTTATCTGCTGGTCAATACACCTCCATTATTTCTTAGTTAGAGGTATTACAATTGAAAGAGACAATGGTTATAACAACCTAAGGTGATTATCACATAAAATATACTTCATTGGACATACATAAACCAGATCATAAACCAGAGTTGTTTCTATAGAGCAGAAGTGGTTACTTCAATACGAAATTTTTAGCGCCCGGGCCCATTTATTTCACCTATGAACAGACTAACACATATATTGCTTTGGGGTTTGCAAAGGACTTTCACATACACTCTGGGTCTAACAAACACCCTATTAGGCAGATGAGAAAATTAGGATGTCCAAAGGTAGAGTTAATAAGTAAGATTTAAATCCAGGTCTTCAACTAGGTTCTCTGCCACCGACTTCTGCGCCCTCTCCAGTATGTTCTTTCCAGGAACAGCTGGGGTTCCTCTACCGTAAACTGCATGTGTAGGGACATTGCCTAAGCTGTAGATGGGGATAGTCGGGGGTAGCTAAGAAATAACCTCACTTCATGCTCTGTTTGGAGTTGACTAAGGAAGAATGATGACATACAGATGCCCAGGGATGGCTAAAACTTTTATGCTCCTATGAACTGATAGTTGTAAAATCATTTTAAACGTTTATTTAGAGGAGAGGGTGAGCACTGAGCACATGAGTGAGGACGGAGGGGACTACTGGTGGCTTCTCCAGCTGTCATAGCCTTGCTGTTCCCTGGGTTTCAGGGCGTTGGAAGGAAGTGTCGCCACTCTGGCGTTCTGAGAACAAGCATGCCCTTTGGATGGTTTCATCACTAGCATTCTTTTCGACCACATAAAATATTCCCCTTGAGAAGAGTTCCGGTAAACTCACTGCCTCTTTTTTCCCCTTTCTCTTTTATGCCCCAGTAATATATATATATATATATTTTTTTTTACTGAAGTATAGTCAGTTATAATGTGTTAATGTCTGAGATACAGCATATTTCAGTCATACATGTACACACATGTACTTGTTTTTATATTCTTTTTCATTATAAAAATACTAGAAATTGAAGTGCCACCAATGCTTATGGTGGATTGAGTCCTAATTGGTGTTAAAAACAACTTTACGTCAAGTTTTAGAAAGCATGTAACATTGATTAATTCAAGGTCCAGTGCAAATGCCTTCTTCTTTATAAAGCCTTTCTAACCTTTTTACATTAATCAAGTTTTCAACAAAATGATTGACTAAAAAACCCTCCTTCTCTTGAGCTTGCCTCACTCTTTTAATATGATTCTATTATAAAATAAAAAATCAAGAGCCACGTCTAATTCTTTTATGATGTCTAGTGCCGATCATGGTACCTAGTACATTTGAGTGGTTCAATAAGGGCCTGTGAATGAATGAATGAGGTTGGAAAGTATGGTATTCAGATTACAAGTGAAGGAATCCTCACTAACACTGATAGGATGAAAAATTATATTGCTGAAAGGAACCTTAGGAAAATGTTCTAATTTGAAATCTTCCTGAGAAAATGCAGTCTAACATTTTGTAACATTCTTGGAAAGTGGTAATTCAGCCTCTGCTTAAACACTTTTAGTGAAGAGGCAGCTTACTAAATTTTTGGATAGGTTAGTTGTTACAAACTTCTCCCTGTGTTGAGCCCAAAGACTCCTTATTAACTCTACTCACTGCTATTAGAAATGTCTAATGGCAGGTGGATCAATTCCTGCCTTTATTTATTTAAACACAGCTATTATGTACTCTCAACATCCATTTTTTTCCCCTTAAACGTGTTGTTCTTCATTCTTGCAACCTTTCTCCATGCTTACTGGTTTTGAGATTTCAATCACCCTGGTTGCTCCCCTCTAGGTAGATGCTGGGTTAATGATGACTCCTCTTAATGGTGTCTATGTTAAACACATCACTTCTGGTCTGGTTTCAGCCGTAAATAGTCAACAGAACTATAAACTTCTTTTTATGCACACAATGTTTTGCTTAGCACAGCCTTAGCTTTGTTAACATTTTAAAACTTATATTGAGCTTGTCATCAATTAAACTTCTGACTCTTCTTTGTATGTGCTGAAATTTGTACAGTTTTTCACTATTGGGTTTCGTCTTATTATATTCTGCCCATTATTTTAGCCAAGTAGTGATTTGGAATCTTAACTCTATCATTCAGTATCCAACATAGTCTCTATACCTTCCAGCTCTGAGCCTTTGAAAACTTGCTGTGTGTAATGTACACAACCTCACGCAAATTACTGATGAAAATATTAAATATGACAATATCAAGATTCATGTTTGTTTTGCTTACTGTTACATTTCTGATATCTAGTATGGTGTCTGGTAAATATGAGGTATTTAATAAATACTTTTGAATAAATGAATGAATGGTTAAATAAATGAATAGCCGAGTTCTTCCTCTAGGTTAACTATAGTCACCCAATCAACACTTCTTAAGTTCTATAATTTTACCAGGTATAAACTACCTATAAAATTAATAGCTAATATTCTTCCATAGTTCTCCCAAAGATAGCATGAAAAGTGCTGTTTCAAATCCACCAAAATACTTTTTTGTAGTAGATATTTCAAGAAACACTGGTTCCAAGAGATAGGCAAAGAAAGACGGGGTGAAAGATCATAAGTATTTGGGAGTCTCCTTATTAAACCCGTCTGGAGATCTGATACACAGTATATTACTTAAGACTCCAAGAGAACCTAATAAATAAATCAGTTTAACTTTGTTAAAGTCAGAATCTCCCAAGCTTATGTAACGTGGAATCTTCTTTTTGTTCTTATTAATAGCTATTAATATCTGGTAGAACTAGTGTAACTGGAACAGGTTTTGGAAGATACTAATACACAAACTTCTCTCAATTAAAGTGAAAACACAATTTGTCTGAAATGTTTTGCTATTCTTAATCCCGCATTGACTTTTAACAATCACCCATTCACTTTTCATGTGCTCACAAACTGGTGTTTCAAACAAGCAGAATAAGATGTTTAAAAATTTGGCTGGAGTTGACATCAGGCTTATAGATTTATAGCAGAGTTCCCACTCTGGCATTGCATCAGAATTATCGGTTAGGATTTTAAAGTAATCTACGTGCCTGTAATTTGGCTTGGAGTCCATACTTCCACAGGTGGATGGGGACAGAGATACACAGGCAGAGCTGTTAACTCCTGGGGTGTGGTTTGGGGGCACCCACTGCTCTTTCCTTGTTGGAAGCTGAGATAGCCCGCTTTCCCCATCATCCAGCACTGTTCCCGTTTTCTACCCAACCCCTCAGAGACCTCTAACAATGGCTGGCAGAGACTCAAACACATTTAGAACAAGGCTCTCTGTTGTTCTTCCCATTTGTCTTGGTCTTCAATTCTCTCATCCCAATATTTGCTCTGTCCTCTCCAATCAATCCTTCTCCTTGACACAGAAGATAAAAGCAAAATAAATATTGAGTAGCTCTGCTTTCTCTTTGTCATCTGTCAATATTATTATATTGATCCCAGGAATTATATCTCTGCCTTCCAAAACTAAAACAGCCTCTTTGTTTTCTATGGTATATTTTGCATGTTTCAGTACATTCTTGAGATTTAGCCTTCTTGAATTTTTATTCACTCTTCTTAAATATTCCCATGTCTCCATTCTTCCTTCATTTTATGTATGTACACAGATGTAACAATTTTTGGAATGAAATTTTATATTGGTGTCATGAAGGAAGCATTAAAATATTTTATGTTCCTTATTAACACTACCAGAAAGCATTAAGAACTCTGTTTATTCGTCTATCATTGTAGCATTATTTTCTATATCCTCTATAGGAAGAACAGGGGATAGAAAAACTGGAAAAAAGAGAATGGATCACAGAAATAGAAGCCAATGTACAGCTTAGGGGAAAAGAGTTGCTTTAAAATCACTGTTATTGGCCACCAAATAAATAGTAAGATTGCTTATATGATATTTTTTTACCTATCAAATGCACCCCCACATTGCCTTCAGTCAAGATCAGAAGTTGTTAACATGTATTACATTATTTTGAGTCCCCCTGAGTCCTGTGTGTTTTATTCATTTCCTATTTCATTCTCTCTCTACTCATTTTCCTTCACTAACTTCCACCAGATACCGGAATAATTCTTTCTTGTCCTTCACGTATCAACTTAGACATCATTTTTATGTGCAGCCCATCCTGACGCTAAAGCTGGGTGTCTCTCCCTCGTGTCCCTATGGCAGTGGATACTTCTCTATTCCTACCATTAGTAGTCTGTTTATCTGCTTCCTTTCTCACATTAGGGCTTGTGTTTCATTCATTGTTTTATCTCCAGCACCCAGGACAGCGCCTGGGATACTGTATTCAATAAATACATGTTGAAAGAAAGAAAGAAGAAAAAAGGGCACTTCTCTCAGTATCTTGATCTTCTTGATAAAATATTGCTTTGGGTATATCAGCAGCTTGGAGCCAGGAAATCTGTGGAAGGAAAAACTCTCTTTAAGCATCCTCAGCAAAAAATGCAAACGGATGTTCTCAGCTCTCTAGCTGCAGATAATATGAGAGACAGGAAGTATATTGTGTGTTTTTTCAGGTCCCAGCTGGAGCTGGCAGTGCAAAGACTTTCAGAAAATAATTTTGCTATTTGTAAACTGAAGGAATGTGATATGGAAGTAAATGAGGAAGAATAAATAGCAAACTACACAATGTGGTTTTTATAGTCACTTTTGGGGAAATAACTACACTGTAAAAAGGATGATAGTACATAAGGGAAAAAATCGTTAATTTTTATCCTCACAAAATAATTCAAATCCAGAGCTATTCCATTCATTAGATGATGAAATCTGCTCACCGCAGCTTTTTGAATTTTTTTGTTTAGTTTATGTGAGTTTTCCTTCTGCCATATTCATGAACTCATGTGGTGTAGTTACCCTTCATAAGGGAACTGTAGCTTGATTTCACCACCAGAAATAAATAAATTCAGATATAGGTTGGAGTAAAAATGTGCAGCACTTTCCAAAATGTACATACTTAATATTAGTACTTAGAGGAAAACACAAAATCTTGAGACTTATTATTATTCATAAAATATGACTTTACACTCCTTTTAGGTTACCACAAATCTGAGGATCTGATTATTTTTGAGATTTGTTTTAAGCCTGATTCATTTTAAGTTCTAATGATACGTAGGAAGTGACCCATTTCATTTAGGATCCTTGCAGTGAAACAGGCTGCTCCATGCAAGAACTCCCACTGCCATCTATTAACTCAGGAACCATGCACTCAGGTCTCTAGCATTAGGGAATCCACCCTCTCTGTGGCCTCAGCTCTCAGCCCAGAGACTGGTACACAGGAGGAGCTCAATAAATGTTTATAGACTAAGTGAATGAAGGCTTTAGTTGTTCAGTGTTTGTGCATCACAGTGGATTCTTGCTGGGGTTATTGTGGTACCTCCAGGGTTCTGTGTAACTTCCACCCCAGGAATCAACACAGGTTGGGTTTCTAGTCGATAGTTATGTCCCAGGCTCTTCCTCAGTCTCTGGTTTCTCTTGGGGGTCCCGTGTCCATCCTGTGACCATTGGATTCAACCTGCTTAGAGAGATCTGTTCCTCTCAGGAATTAGGAAAGCAAATTCTATAAGGTTCCCTGGGAGGGCTCAACAGCTAAGTGATGCTTCTAAGTGCTGTCTGTGTTCTCTCACCTGTGCCTGGCTCCCTGCTCACCTGCCTAGCTTAGATTAGATCCCCTCTCATGTATTCAACATGGACTCTGCTCTCTCCATGAGAGCAGAGGGGGTATGCATTTCTTTCACCCTTTCTTTTCGACTTAGGAGTCTCTTGACTTTGCTCCCTCTCTGATACCCCTGACATGGCATCTCGGTGCCTCTTTTGCCCTCTCCCTTCTTATTTTCTTCTTTCTTGGGCTCCATAACTTTCTTTCTGTTTCATCTCCATCCACTGCTGCATCCACTGGCTCCTTCAACACTCTCTTCTTACTGTCACACAGCCTCCTTCAAAGTCAGCTTCTAGTTGCCTTTGTCTTCTGGTGAACCATACTGAATTTGTGCTGTAGCCCTTTTAATACACCTGTGAAAGTTTTACGATATAAAATACATTTGCCTTTAAAAATCAATGTTCATCTATTTCATCTACCTGCAAAAAATACTTTAGAAATCCTCATTTATAGTTGATCACATATAGTTGTGGTGGCTGTTCTAGTCTAAGTTAACTCCTCCTAATGCATCATCATTATTTTGGAAAGGGGGCATTTTATTACATTTTCTTTGAGAAAGGTCACATTAAGAGGAATTTCTTTGAAGTAGATAATTCATTTTTTAAAAAAAATAGTTATACAGGTTATAGAATAGTTTCAGAGATCCCAATGCAATTTTCTGAGATTTAATTAATATTCTAAATTAGTGTCTGGAATGCTTTATGTGTGGGCTGAAGAGAAGAGACCATTGAAATCTTGGTTGGTGCAAGGATTTATGGGTATGTAAGACACAGGGAGTTTATTACTGCCGCTATATCTGAGGTGGATGCTTTCGGAAGCAGAATTTCTGGCCAAAAGCTACATCACATACTCTGGCAAATATGCTTCCTTATTTTGTCTCTTGATTCTTCAGTCCAAATGAATCCAAATTAATTGCATTTTTATTGATTTTATTCGTTTGGCTGAGCAGGGTCATCAGAAGGGGATCATTTTTATTTTTATCTTCATTTTGAGATGTATCTTAAGGCCACTTGTAAAAATAAAAAGCACCAGATTAGTGGCATTCAAGATATCATTCTAAAGTCTGGAGTAGTAAACAGGGATTTACAGGAAAGCTGCAGCCAGGAACGAGGTGCTCACAACACTGCTTTCTCTTTTAGAGCAGCCGCACGCTGGCCCAGTACTGGCTTCCTCCTGATTTATTTTCTCCTCCTAGAATATGTGTGACTAGATTTCACATCTCAGACTGCTTGGGCTTATCCAGACTTTCCTGGACTTTCTCCCTTTTTATTCTCTTAACCATATTGAAACTTGGTGGGAAAAAGTAAGTGAAAAATGATAACAGGTAAAGATTTAAAAACCTGATCCCCAGAGAGAGTTAATGACTATTAGATAAAATATTCATATTAAAAGTAGTTAAAGGAAGAGAAAAAGACTGGGGAGTACCTCTAGCACTCCAAGGAAGGTGGGGGTGGAGATTAGGCTGGTGAACGACTGAAGAGAAAAAGATTTGGAAATAAGTGGGAGGCCACAGAGGCCAGAGAAAAGTCATCTTGCTACTTTAAAGGTGCTTTAAAGGGGAAGTGAGGAAAACAAAAAAATGCTTGCCTAGGCTAAGGAGAACATGTTTGTAGGAGACAGAGAAAGGGAGAGAGAGAGAGAGAATGGAAGAGAATGGTATTAGAATGTCAGTATATACAGAGGAAAAAAATGCATTGGAAATAACAGTATTTTTTCCCTCCTCCTTTTTTAAGTAGACCAAGTAGGAATTGGCACATCCAGTGAAGGATGTGAGGACAGTAAAGAAGAGAGGACAGTAAGAGGGCCAGCAAAGGTATTCAAAATAGTGTCATCTAACTCTCTGACCATCTATTTAGCATCTCAATTGAGTCCACCTTAGGTTGTCATCCTCAGACAGATACTGAGACAAAGATCTGTGTGAATATTGGGAAGTGTTCCAGGGAGAACTAAACGGGGTTTTGGGAAGTTGGAGCTTGAAGGAAGGGAGGTTGAGCAAGACGCTGGGAGCAAAGTTCCAGAGGGGGTCTAATCCCTCAAGGGCCTCAAAGCCAGCATTGGTCGCATCTGAGAATGGTCTGATTAGAGCAAGGGAGTTTTGATGTTTCTGCTTCTAAATCTGGTTTTCAACCTGAGATGATTCATCCCCTAGGGAACATTTGACAATGTCTGGAGACATATTTGATTGCCACACTGGGAGAAGTGTGATACTGGTACCCAGTGGATAGAGGTCAGGGATATTGCTAAGCATCCTACAGTGCACAGGCTAGATCCCTCCCCTAACCCTCCTGACACCCCCTACCATAATTAATTATCTGGCCCCAAGTGTCAGTTGTGCTGAGGTTGAGAAACTCTGGTCTACACCTGTCAATCACTTGTTCAGGGCTACCACCAGGATGGACACTTAAGGTACCATGAAACCTTTCTGGTAGTTTGAGGGCTGCAGGTGCTGGCTGCTGGGAGTGAAAAGTCAGTGAAAGTCCATGAGCTTGAAGATGGCAAAGAAATCATAGGGAGCATGGGCGGATCACTGACAGGATACGTTACAGAATCCTGGCAGACAACATCTCTGTCTTTCCCAATCTCACAACCTTCTGTAGCTCAACAGTCATCTAGGTTAATATGCTGGGACTGCAAAGCACTGTCTTTTTTCATCTATGTCATTGTGTAACCAGGAATCAAAAGCTACAAAACAGTGTCGTTAGGCTGGATAAATAACTTGAGCTACCTCCCTCAATGCCAAGGCAAAATGTTTTTTGACATTCTCTTTCTGACTTAAATAATGAGCCGCATTTTCACTCATCTTTTGCTCTAAGGCCAGGCTAATATCTTCTGAAAGTATTCTAAATTGATACTCAGTAGCTTTCTAAGGTCATTTAAATTCCTAATGAAAAGTCACTCAAGGCCATAGTACAAAATAAATACATTGTTATTGATCATGCAATAAGGTATTAGGCTAATTTAATAAGGCCTCTCCCTGAGATGTACTTAATTCACCAGTATAGTCATTTCTCAGCCATCAGAGATTCTGCTGTTTTTTCATGGCCTAGAAATAGTCATCTCTGATTTGTCCTGCTCCATGTTGCCACCTGGATATTCCAGGATGCCGTGTCCCTGTTAAACTTCTTTTCCCTGTCGGCAAAGTACAGTGACAGAATAAGGATTCATTACTCTTGAAACGACCCTTTCCACAATATCCTCTTTTTATCTCCTTAATCAGCAAAGTGGTACTCTGAGGACTGGCGGGTTCACTGCCTAGAGGCACATTTATTACCAAGACACAAGCTGAATAATTGTGTATTTACCAACTTCAATTTAACCTCACAACTTGGCTGTCCCTTCTGACAAGGTGAGGAATAAGACCAAGGTGTTCCTCTCCCTGTAGCTCATCAATAACTATTCTCTCTCAGCCAAAACTGTTTTTATCATCACTCTGCCATGCATGAGTTGATCTGCTTTAGCACACAGTTTTTATCTTCAAAAGAAAAAGGTTTTGTTGTCTTGATCAAAGCTTTAAGTCAACTAAAAATAGGGCAAAGGATGGTCTGTCACCCCCCAACCTAGGAAAAATGCATGTCCATATGCAAGAGAAGAAAGGGTGTCTTTGTTTCTTTAGGGAAGAGCTGGCTAAACGCATGTCCCAGGTCAATTTACCAGTTGTCTTATATGAAAAATATATTGAAAAAATTATTGTAAAAATATGATATTAAAAAACGTGTGTGCTCTTGGACCTGGCAATTCCTAAGGAAATAATAGAAGTATGCAGAGACATGAGTATAGGTGGATTTATTGCAGCTTTGCTTTCTTTTTTTCTGGGGGGAAGTAATTAAGTTTATTTACTTATGTTTTAATGGAGGTACTAGGGATTGAACCCAGGACCTCATGCATGCTAACTAAACACGTACTCTACGACTGAGCTATACCCTCCCCACCCCCTAGCATTACTTTCAATTGAAAATTTTAAACAAGTAACTGGAATGTCCATTAATAGATGACCATGGTGAATTCATACAGTGAAAATTAAATGTACCTGTTAGAAGGATAAGATACGTAAGTCTATGACTATTGACATGGAGAGGTGCCCATGATATACTGTTAAGTGAAAAGAGAAAGTTTTAAAGATCACCTGTATAGAGAGTTCCCAGTTGTATAAAAGAAGATTTTATTTGCATTAAAAATCTGGATGGTCATTTACCAAACTGTTAACAGAGTTTTCTCTGAGAGGCAGGATGACATTGATATTCAACTAGGGACAATTCTGTTTGGCAATGTCTGGAGACCTGTGTGTTTTTGTCAGAACTGATGGTGGTGCTACTGGCCTGTGGTGGGTTGAGACAGGGATGCTGCTAAACATTCTGTGACACACAGGACAATCCTTATTGTGCCAATAGTGCCAAGTTTTAAAAACCCAGGATTAGAGAGATTTACACTTTCTACTTTTATGCTCTTTGGTGTTGTAATTTTGGGCAAAAATCTTGTTTTCCTTTTATTTTAATCAAAATTAATAACACATTTCCAGTTTGAGAAAAAATCCCTGATAAACACAGCTCGTTTCTTTGTAAATTTCAAGTATAACACAGATCAAATTAAGTAGCCTATCTTGAGGTAATTCTTAGGTCATTGCAAATTGTGGATATTGTCAACAAACATTAAAATATTTATCATAAAGTTGTATCTTTTAAGGATGTAGAATGGAGATGAAAGAATTAAAGGAGAAATTAATTGAACTACAGGTGAATGTCCTAATTCCTTTTAGAGTATAATTTAATGCAACATACATGTCATCTCCTTTCTTACCTGTGGGCTATCTTCCTTGCCTGTAGTTGCTATGTGTTCAGAGGTTGCACACTTACTTAAATAACAGTCAAACAATGATCTGTACAGAATAATGTTTATTGTAGCACTGCCTATAATAGAAAAAAATTAGAAACAACTTAAGTGTGTGTCAGAAGGGAAATGTTTAAGTAGATTTTGGTATATTTATATAATGAATTAGTAGGCAGTCATTAAAGAGGATGAGGTGGATCTGTATGTCCTGACACAGAATGAGATCCAGGACATAACTGTTAAAGGAAAAGAACAAATTGCAAACTAATAAGTTCAACATGATCTTGTATTGTAAATAGATTCTACATACTGTGTGTATGTTGTGTGTATGTGTGCGCGCACACACACGCACACAAGCATGTGTATAACTGTGTCTGTTAAAAATACAGGTAAAAATTTAGTAAGAATTCACACCAGACTTTTAAAAGGGGTTACCAAGATCTTAGAGTTGGTGGGGGGATTATGGACGTGAGTATGGGTGATTTCACTTTATTGTACTTTAATACATACATACATACATACATACATACATACATACATACATACATACATCATCCCTAAACCAGTGCCTACCAAAGCAACTGTAATTGTTTTTTGAACACTATTTTCCAGTAAAAAAAAAAAATCAGGAATCTGACATATAAATTAACTATGTAAATTGAGTTTTCATTGAAATTTTGTTCAACATTTACAAATTATTAAAATATATTAAAAGGATGGGTATAGGAATTTAGTAAATGTACTGGATTGCAGAACTTTTGCCTTTTTTCATCTAGGCACTACTAATGGGCTGAGGTTCTGTTTATTAGAGGAGATACTTAGCATGGTGAAGCAGTAATAATAGCTAACACATACCCAGTTACACTATGGGCTAGGTAGGCACTGTTCTAAGTGCTTAATTGTCACAACAAACCCATTAAGTGAATTATATTTTATCCTCATTTTAAAGCAGGGCAAACTGAAACACAGTCAGGTTAAGTAACTTGCTGAACAAATAAGGAGATCCAGGATTTGAATCTAGGGAACCTGGTTTAAGTTTACTTGGATGAATCTTTAAATGATAGCAAAGTCCAGATTGTCTAACGCAAAACTCAGTGTGACCGGTCATGCAGTGTGATAATAAAGCCTGGTGCTGCGATGTCACAAAAGCCAGACTGGAGCCTCGCTGCAAACTCTCCTGCTTCAAGCAGCACTAGACCATCAGAGTAGAGGGTTCTTTTATGAGCTCAGAAAGTGAAAGGACGTGTGTGAACAAACACTATCACTTACCCACTCACATTCCAGGTTTGGTTTTAGGAAAACTTTTTGTTCTTTTATCTGACCTGGTTGAGGCAGAGTCTTGAGCAGCACAGAAGGTAATCGTGATTTAGAAAGACTTGGGTAGAGCCTCCCGGTAGGAGGAGTTGAACCAGGAGGACTCTGTCATCACCCCAATCAATATTCCTCCTTGTCAGTAGCAACCCCAGACTGGCAGAGACAATTTTTTTTTCTCTGAATTCGGTTCAGCATCAAAGTACTAAATGATGCATAGAATCCTGCAGCCAGCCCTCCAGGCTTAAATGTCATAATCAGAGACAGGGCAGGCGCCTTTCACCTCGAGAGTGTGGAGAGGAACCACAGGTTAGGGATCTTACTTTTTACTTTTTGCAAGGGCAGTACAAACATACTTCTCAAAAGGCTTTCACAGTTCCCCACTGTGAATAGAATTTCTGTAACTCTGTAGCTTCTGGAGGCAGACCATACAAAATACATTTTTTTTCTCCACCCTTCTGCTCTTCTAAGCTTGCCAGGAAGATTTAATATAAATCTGTAGGTGGTTATATGAACTGAATTGAAAAGAGGAGCTTAAAGATGGTTTATCACTTGTTAGCCATGGAATGGTCCTCCACATTCAAGAACACCACACTAGTGTTTGTTTTCTACTTCAACAAATGTTGGTATTTCTGAATTTCATCTTATCTTTTGAAAAATATAATTACCATGGTATTTTGTCATGGAAGCTGGAGCTGACAAAGACAGTGCTTTGATCACTTAGCCATATTTCTGCCTATTGAATGAACTTTTAGTCAATACTCTCATGATTATGCTAAGAAGATTTTATTTTCCGTTCCAATAGGCCAGTTTGAAAACCAGCCTTGTACTGGTAGTGTACTTGTACGACTGTAGAATTGTGGCCCAGTATGAGAGGGTGTTAGATAGACAGTCACTATGACAATTACTGCTGACCTTGGCTCCCGTTGCATATACAGTCTCCCCTCAGAAAATGCCCTTATCCTTTACTGCACAATATTTTAAATGTTTTAATGCGTCTTAGTTTTGAATCTCAGTTTGTCTATGTATTTTGACATATGTGATCATAGTAATTTGTCTTTGACTATCTAGAAGACTGGGGCCGTAATCATCTTTAATCAAAACTTAGCAACACTGAAAAGTTGTTCTAAGAAGAAACTTTATAACCCTAAATAATTTTGTTGTTAGAGAATGAAAAACAAAGGAACTTTGTACTCACAAGGTAAAAAACCCCCAAAAAACTCAAAAGGAACTGGGAAGAAGATAAAAGATAAAATAGAAAACAAGACAAATGAACAAAAAAAGAAGAAAATATAGGAAATTCAAATACCTGATTCTTTGATGAGACCAATGAAGTTGATAAACTTTTTTGAGAGTGATTAAGGATAAAAGACTACAAGCAGGTATATGCAATGCCATAAGCGAGAGAGGTGACCTGAACACACACATAGGTGCGTGTAAAGTGGTACCAGAGAACACTGCATTCAATTTCATGACAGTAAGTTTGAAAATCTAGGCATTTCCTAGCAAAATATAAATCACAAAAATTGATTCAGGAAGAAGTGGAACACTTGAGTTGTCCGATAAATCTGGGGGATATTGATAACTGAGAAAAGACTTAACGTAAAAAAAGCTACCAAGACAAGATGAGTTCCAGCTGAGTTATATCTCACCTTAAGGAACAGAAGATACTTGTGTTATTGAACTTATTCCAAGCTATAGAAATGACTGGTAAGCCCAATGAAATGTGTAAAGCCAGAATAACTTTTTAAATATCAAAATCTGATAGATTAAGATGACTATAGACTAATCTCTTGTGAAAATCTAGAAGATGAACTTCTAAATAAAATGTGAATAGATTTTTACATGTTTATTTCTAGAATGTGAGGCTAGTTCAATATTAGAAAAATCTTAATATGTAATACACTAATTAATTATGAGAAAATTCTGTAAGTCAACACTGACAGGCATTTGATAAAATTATGCACAAATTCTTAATAAAAACACTAAATAAAATAAAAATAGTAGGAAACTACCTAATGCAACAAAGGCTACTTGCTTTTAAAAAGCAGCTATTATTCTGAACATTAAAACCACTTCAATTAAAATTAGTGAAATTAGTGCTGACAATCAGTCTCACACAATTCAATCCTGAAGAGTTTAGGTAATGCGGTAAGAGAAGAATAATAAAATAATTGCAGTAAACATTAAAAATAAATAGAATTAACTCTTTTTGTTAGTATAAAGATGTACCCAGAGAGTCTAAGAAACTCTAGTAAAATGATGTATTGGGTTAATAGGATAATTTTGTAAATTGACTGGATATAAGACAAATTTACAGAAATCAAGTTTTTCTCTATCTAAAAATTAAAACTTAAAACCAACAATTAATTTATGATAGTAACTAGAACAATGAAGTATTAGGGAACATATTTAACAAGTAAGGCCAGGACCTGTTTTAAGTAGACTGTAAAAAAACATGGTAGGCCATAGAACAAGATCTGAGCAAACTGGAAGATTTCTCATGTACTTGGTTGGAAAATTTAATGTCATACCTTCTTATTCTCACAAAATTGACATGTACATTTAATGCAACTCCCCTAAACATCATAGCAGATTTTCCATAAGGTATGAGAATTGGATATAAAATTATTAAAAATTTTATGTAGAAGAATAGATTTCTGAGAACAGACAAAATTAAAAAATAAAAAATATAATAAAAGAATAGTGAGGGGGAGAAGTATTAATAGATATTAGAACATACTAAAAAATCACTCTAATAGATATGATTTTGTCATAGGAATAGATAAAAAGATTTGTGAAACAGAATTGAGAATACAGATCTAGATATGACTCCATATAAAAACTTAATATATATTTAATACCTAAAATAAATAGGATGTTTAATAAATGATGCTAGCTCAACTAGAATAAAATTGGAATAAAATTGAATTTTCTTATGCCATATATAAAAATAAATTCCTGATAAAGACATAAATGTACAGCATAAAATAATTAAAGCTCTTCAAGAACACCTAGTGGAATTCAGAGTTCCCTCTTACAGCGTCTGTACAACTTAGCCGTAATAGCCCTTCAAATGTTGCACCACTTTTCAGATGGCTTTCTCACCCCAAAACATACAAATAAATGGACTAAAAGAGGTGATATTTCAACATTATGGCTTCAAGCGAAGACACACCATTTACCTGACACAATAGTTTCGGTCAGAGAGAGCATGATGATGTGTAATAGATTTGAACCATCTGTCTTGTTTGGGTGAACCCAAAATAGTTTGCCTTGCATACACCCATCAGAAGAGGAGGGGAGGAGGCAGTATTGTCTACATATTTCAGTCTGTTCTGCACATTGACTATGTCCACATTTTGAAATGTTCTTGCTTTCCTTTTATGTTAATCTAAAGGTAATTTTCTGGCAGTTTGAATACAAGATAACCGTGAACCTTCGTAAAACGTTTAAAAATTGGTGAAGACAATGGGAAAGAAAGAAAAGAACAGAGTCTAAAACATGTATATATATATTATTTACTTATTCCTGTTTTCACTGTTTAATTAGCATATTTTTCTCTCTGTGAAAATTACTTGGGTGTCTCCTGGATTGTAATAAGAGACATCGTTATTTTTCCCCTTAAAATTAGGGAAAATATATTTTTATTGTGGTAAGAAACACATAACATGAACTTCACTCTCTTAACAAAAATTTAAGTGTATATGCACATCTTTGTGCAGTGGATCTCTAGAAATTTTTCATCCTGATTGACTGAAACTATACCCTTTAAATCATAGCCCCCTATTTCCACCTGCCTCCAGCTCGGGCCACCTCCATTCTAGTTTTTGCTTCTATGAGTTGAAATATTTTTAATACAATGAATTTTTGACCGGATTGGCAGGATTTTAAAACAAACTGAGGTTTTAAAGTGAAAAACAGGCTTATATGTACAATACAGCTAGGCATGAAAGTAAGGTAAAACCATATTCTTAATATTACCTGTAAACCTAGAAGCTAGAAAAGAAAATTTGCCAATTTAAAATTTATGTTTAGGAAAGGTACCCACAGACAAGGGATTGATTTTATAATAATATTTGCAACACAGATGGCAAAGAACTGTCATTTATATTATGTAAAGATCTCTTTCAAACTCACAAGTAAAAGGACAAGTCATACAGTGACAACAAATTGGCAGAAGTTAAGGATGTACTGTTTACAGAGGAACAAATGCAAACAGCTAACAAGCATAGAAAATGTGCTGAAACTTCCTAGCAGAGAGGAAGATACAAATTAGAGTAAAAATGAGCCATCATATCGCACCTATCAAATTGAAAGAATTTTAGAAAGTGAAAACTAGTGCTGGTGAGTTTCTGGGAGAAGTTTCTTTCATGCATTGCTGGTGAATCTGTGAATCACAGTGCCACTGTGTATGAATCTGTACACATATAGGCGTATATATGTATTTCTAAGTGCTTGTATGTGATCAAGTGTACGTGGAGAAAAACACAGATGACACACTGGAGGTTGTTCACACAGGTTAATTTGGAATAGGGCTAAGCGGGAAAAGACTGCTTTAGAAGAGCACCTAAGATATGATAGGAAGGATGCCTCCAGAGCTAGTTAATGGACAACGATGCCTTAACTAGCTTAAACAATGAGTATATGTATTATTTCATGTGACAAAAAGTGTTAAAGTATGGTTGGCCCCATTTGATTAATTCCAGGGATAAATTATGTTTTCAAAGAAATGTACCTTTTGTCTTTCTGCTCTGTCCTCCCCAGGATGTGAGCTTCGTTCTTGGCTGTCTCTCCCCAGGGCCGCAAGATGATGGTCAAAACTTCAGGCATCACAGGCAGTCATAACGATGTCCACGGTTTGTGTTTATTTTTCAAAACAAGGAAACGTGTCCCAGAAGCCTGCCCCCACATCAGAGGACAGCAGGGTCTATGGAATGTCCAGGACTGGTTTTGATCCCATCCGAAGTCTCAGATCTGCCCTAAGACTTTGGATGGACTCCCTATTTCTGAAAGGTGGACCTCTGAATAAAACTGTGTTTCTATTTGCACAGAAGCAGAGAGAAACAGCTATTAGGCAAGCAATAGTGCCTGCTACATATGACCTAATCCAGCATGTATCAGTATAGAAATACATGTGCTTATATAGTGCATGAAGATATTCATACAATTAAATTTCAAAAAGAGAGCATATGTTCTCACTGAGAAAAATTATTGCAGCTGTTCAATGTATAATTTTAGAAATGCGGTACAAGGGCTTTTCAGAGCTTTCAAGCTTCGACCCAAATGGAAAAAATTTGCTAGAAAACATGTAACTCCACTGCTACAACACATAATAGTACAATGTTTTTGTGTCACTTAACTGTGTAAGAGGTTAACCTTTTGCTTCACCCCTAAACAAGCAAGCCATTAATCTTCAAACAATACAAATGGTTTCCCCTCTCCCTCTTTTTAAAATTTATTTAAGGAAATCTTGGTAGCGTCTCATCAATCCCTATGCAATGGATAAGATTATGCTTTGTGAACCTATTGTGTTGACTTTTAAGATAAGAGCTTTTAAGGATTTTTAAACCATCAAGCAGTATCCATCAGAACAAATAAATGAGAGGCCGCTCTATTCTTTTGAGACAGGATACATTCTGCGACCTATCTCTTCGTGACCTACAAGGCTTTAGGAGAAGAGCTTCCAGAGTTTATTGGCAATGCCACTATTAGAAAGACTTCCCTCTCTCTTCCAGGCTCTTTGGGGGTCAGCCTTAAAGCAAGCATTAAGCGAACGGCTAATGGAATTAAGGGTATAATAATAGAAGGATATAGTGAGACAATTGTATTAACAAGAAATAAATCATGTTGAATGTAAGGTAAGTGTTTTTTAATTGATTGATGGGAAGGATGCTCCACAGGTTTTGTCAGGGACTCACAGCCATTTACCTCCCCATCTACAGTAAAAAGCCAAAATGTAGAAAAAAAGATAAGAAAATTATGCGGTGGGAAGATAAATTATTCAGAGAAGATGGCCATTTTGTGCTGACATCACTAATGTGAAAAGGCATTAAATCTTTGACACTAGCTTCATTCCTTAGGAGTTGTGGGGCTAAAACAACGTTTTGTACTAGAGATAACTGAAGAGTCTATTCCTGGAGCTTCCCTCTGTGTCATGAGTGGCTTCCAAGGTGGCTGGGTACCTGAGGAAACAGCCAGTTCTGCGAAATAACAGTCTTGTGCTTTGAAAGCTAGAACCTCTGTTTATATTCTTATAACCATCTAGCTGTCAATATTTTTCATCCAGTTGGCAAAGTTTACATGTCCTGATGTCAAAGATGTAGAGAACTACATGAGAGGCATTTTAAGTAGTTTTGGATATAAAAAATTTTGATGCTGAATTTCATGAATAGATGCCTTTTATTATACTCTCATGGTTACCAAGTCCCCTCTTTTATCCTACCATAATCCTCTTTCTCTTCAGCTGTTCTTACTGCTTAGTTACCAGGACAGCCCATTTTAGACCAGCAATGCTCTAGAGACTCCTTATTGTAAGATGCAGATATGAAGGAGTGTGGGTAGATTCCGTCTATGTGCAGGCAAGGGGCTGTGCTTCTTGTTACAACTGCTTTGAGGGTTACTTCAAATATTCTCCCTTACTCCCGTTGCAATTTCTTGCTGCCTCAGGTTACTTAACTAGGTTTATAAACTGTAATCCAGGAAATGTGTTCTCCATAACGTTGGAAACAACGTGTAACACATATCAACAAAGAAATCAATATCCCTAAACTTTGGCAGTTCTAGTTTTCCAATGAGGTTTATCCATTTGTAAATTATTTGGTCTTTTTAAAAATTTTATTTCTCTTTTTCTATTGTTCGAAGGAAGTAGGGCTGACAATTACTGGACACCTGCTATGCTCCAGTTACTGAGTTAGGCATTTTATAGATGTTGCTAAAAGTTTATTTCTTATAGTCATTCTTTGCAGTAAATATGATCATTTCATAAATAAGGAAACCAAGCTTAGGGGAATTAAGCTTAAATTGCTAGTTAGAGGTAAGGGGTGGGATTAGAACCCAGGGATGTGGGAGATTGCAAAGCCTGCATTCTCCACTTACACCAGACTTTGGCAGCGACATTTTGAAGCTTTATGAAATATTGCAGTTGGGTGGAAGGTCTGACTAGGAACCTCTGAGATTCTTCCAAAGGTAATTGTGATCAATTGGGTTCTCTGGAAGCAGATGTTAAGAAGTTTGGGGTGCAAAATATTTATTATGGTGAAAGAAGAGGAAAGGAAGCAGAATGGGGCAGAGGAAGTAGTTAAACTGCAATGCTAGTCCAACAAAACTGTGATCAATGCTGTGAGGAACTTTGGAGTAAACTTTGCATCTGAGCATCCTGCAGTGGGTTGAAATGAGCAGTCCTTTCTCCCCTGACCTTGCTCAGAAAGCTCCAGGAAGGAACTGAACAAGAGTCAGCAAGTCCTTCCTTAAAGGGGATCTGGACAGCATATCTCTGTGTCTATCACACAAGTAACTTCAGTGTTTCTATAATGGACTAGTAAATGGTTTCTTTTGTCATTGTTTTGGTTGTATTGTCCAATGGAATAGGGGATATGCGATGGTGAGTTTCGATAAGGAGCTCAAGCTTGAATTCTTTGCAATAAGATTGCCCTCTCTACATAGCCTTACTCATTACATAGCCTTGCTCATTACATAGCCTTACTCATTATCCCTGTTGATGTCTATTTCTTTCCATTGCATGGATCAAGTTGATCGAATTTCTCTTTGGCATTACTTACAGCTTCCACAGTTTTGAATACTCAGTCCTCTTCTTGACTGACTCAATTCTCTGTATCTTACATATTTACTGATCTCAACATTAATCTATGGTTTTGCTCAATTGACTTTCATTCCTATTACAGATTTTAGCCGATAAGAACATTATTTTATAATGTAAAATACATAGTGTGTACCTAGGGTGCAGTGTATAATATAAAAATATCTAATGTGCTCTCCCTAAGTAATTTTTATAATAGCCTGTGTGTGAAATAAGCCTGTCTAGTTCTCTGGATACATTTCATCATGAATTTGTCTGCACTGTACCTTCCTGCTAATTGCCCTTCAGCCAGTATTATAACCAGGTAATATGACATAACCACCACAGTTCATCCTACTGATAGCGTTTGTGAAATAAAGCAGGAGCCACACTTCAGTTCTTCGAGGTTCACCACTTGCTCGAGGTGCACCACTGTTTATGATGACCTTCTAGAAACTTTGTTACTGTAGCCCATCCTTTTATTTGTCTTCATTGACTTTATGGTCAGTGTTCCCCTTGTGGACTCATCAAGTTTACATAAAGTTTCTGACAAAGTTCTTCCAACACTAATAATCTCAATGGTTGTCTTGATAATTCAATATTTCTTTCTTAAGAGTATGTGCCCTCTCCCATGTGTCTTCTTGGAATACACTTGTGATGGGGAGACTGGCAACCTTCCTTCTCCTCCTGTTCCATGACAGCTAAATTCTGAATTATGTGAATGTAATCATCCCAGTCCATTCCCAGGGTAGCAAATGACCTTTAAGACTAATGCAGCACTATATGATTCTAGTAGGATTCAGGAAGACAAGGAAAGAAATGAACACTTTTGTATATAATAATGGTAAAAAAAAAACTGATTCTAAAGGTGGAATTGACTCTTTGTTAGTGGAGGAAAGGTTCATTTCTGTTTGGCTTTAAACGAGGGTTTCTCAACCTCAGTAATTACTGACATTTTAGGTCAGGTAGTTTTTTGGTGGGAAGAGAGGCTGTCCTGTGCATTGTAGGATGTTTAGCAGCATCTCTGATCTCTTACCTATTAGGTGCCAGCAACATTATTCCCCAAGCTGTGACAACCAGAAATGTCTCAAGCATTTCCATGTATCCCCTGAGGAGCAAGACTGCCCTGGATTGAAAACCACTGGCATAGAACACACTCCTCAGGGCTGGTGGTTGGGTAGAGGTTAAAAAGGAGGAGTTGTGGAATGATTTGTGAAAGGAAGAACCTGGGGGAAGGGAAGGTAAACTCAAGTCTGTAGTAGGGCGCATTGTCCACAGAGAATTTCTTTTCGCTCATGAAGATCTGAGTCTTAAGTTACCATCCCACTGGAAATTCAAGAGAAAAGTTCAAGTGTACTAGACCTTTAATCTTTTCCTTCCTACACTGTAAATATTTTTTAAAACTTCCTTAACATTTTAATAGAGATATTTGCATTTTCCTGAACAGCAAGCACAATGTCTTAGAGACAGTCCAATTCAAAAATGAGAAGGAACTCATGGATTTTATTAGGGTGGGAGTTTAGTCCTAAATCAGTCAACTATGGTCAAGGGAAGTTGTTCTTTGTATCACGTAAGTTTCTATTGCAGCCATGTGGCTGAGAAAAAGAAGCAGTTCCTAAGATAAATATAATAATAATTTTATTGGGTTCTTATGCTATACCGGAAACCTTATTACCTGTTTACCTGTATCATTTCACTTAATTCCTAATTATCTTATGAGGAAGGTACTGTTTTTAATTTCTCAAGTTTATAAAGAGAAAACAGAAGCTCAGAGATGGTAGTTACTCCCCTGTAACTTAGGAAGGATGTGGTAGAATTGAGATTTGAGGCTAGGTAGCTTGGCATTAGAGCCCATGATCTGTCTCTACAGGACTAGACTCCTTTCCAGAAGGTGATAGGGTGGTGCTAGGTAGAACATCCTGTAAATGTCTTTGCTATCAAAAATCCTTAGTTCTGAGTTATATTAGGAAAAGAAGTCCAGAATTATTTCAAATACAGTAATAAATTGCAAAGGGACCAAATCATTGAACACATGTCCTCTTTAATTATTAATGAGCATTGTATGCATAAATAAGCTATGATACTTTTTATTAAAAAGCTAAATACAAATATAGGTTTTGGGTTATATGTACATATCTTGTGTAAAATGGCATCTTAATATTATAATGAAAACTTCAAGTTGCTAATAACAAAAAGGGAAGAGGAAGAGCGTAAAGACAGCTTTACCCTTGGGTTGCAAAGCTTCTGACCCCTTTGTTGGTCTTCAGTGGGTTTCCCTCCTTCCCATCATCTTCCTTAGACATTAAAAAAAATCATTTAAAATCACATAGCTTACCTTCCAAGAACAGAATACAATCCCATTCACTTGGCTTTAAACCATGGCACTGTAATATCCTCTACCAATTTGTATCCCCATTTTTGATACTGTCATTATCTCCCACCATATAAAGTTCCTTGAGTTGTTAACTTACCTGTATGTTCCACATATGTTTCTAGTTTTAGAGCGAATACAAAGGCTCCTGCTCTAACCTACAGCCATTTCTTTTTCCCTCTTCCTTTCTCCACATGACATCATCAATTATCTGCCTTCAGAATTTGACCTTAGACCATAGTCTATGAATTCTTGTTTTCTAGTGTTCTGAAGAGAGGTTAGGTCAGCTCTTAAGATGTGAGATGGTAGTGGGGATTGAATTAAGCAATGGGACTGGGAGGGGAGCCTTGAGAAATGTGGAGATGTTGTCAAACAGCTGAACTGGAAAAAGCACTATGAGGAAATGAGAGAAGATAAAACGAGGAACAGAGAGGCTAGGGAACAAAGATGTGGGCCCCCATCACCATGGTTTCTGATTTTGGGGAGTCAAGGACCAAAGATTTTAAGGTACTTCAAGCAGTTTGGAAATGGCTGGTCATGGCTATAAAGCTAGCTAAGGAAGCAGGTAAAGCCATGAAGGGAATGGCAGACTGGGAGAAATGGGATGGTGTGTGGCAATATAAGAGATGGAAAATCAGAATGTTGAGGCCTGGAGGAGGGCATTCCAACTATGAGATACTGGAAGTGGAATGAAATTATCCCCTACCCGTGCTTAGGTGGTGGGAAGCCCTAAGTTTTACAAGAGGTTAAGGACTAGCTGGAAGTTATCATTTGGGCTGTTAGACCCATTTCCCAATATTCAGAGTTACTCTTGTCTTTTTCCTTAGCGATTTGATGAGAAAAATTATCCTGAATTTGTTACATATTTGAGATTCCATTTCCAAGCCCATCATCCATTTCTCTCTTGAATGCTGAAACAATATACAATGGGATCAATTAGAATTTTGTTTGTTTGCTTTTAAATGGAGGTACTGGGAACTGAACCCAGGACCTAGCGCATGCTAAGCATGGGCTCTGCCGCTGAGCTATGCCCAGTCCTTCTAAATTTTGAAGTTGAATTTCCAAGTTTAAGTTCTGCTTCCTTTATTAGCAGTGTTACCCTTAGCAATTTACATGAAGATTTTGAGCCTCCAATTTCTTCATCTGTAAAAAGGATACAGCATTAACTTCCTCACAGGAAGAATCTAAAGATAAAATAACACCTGTGGAAAAAATTTTGTGTATTATGAAGTTATTATTGCTTTCCTTTAATATGTCTTTTTTTTGTTTTAAGGTAGGGTTGGCCGACATTGTAGAGTTGTCTTTCTTATTCTCCTCTCTATCCTCAGTGTCATATATACAGACTGGACCATAGTGAGTGGCAAACATTTGTGGAATGAATAAATGATATGAATTAAGAAATGAAATTTACAATAAAACTATCTGATACATAATTGAGCATGGCATTAAGGCTGGCCATCTTGGATCTAACCCAAGGAACTTCAGCAATTTTTAAGTACAAAAAGAATTTTTATTTTAAGATATACCAGTCTTCTAGGCAAGAATCTATAGAAAAAAAATGTTAAAGTGAAACTTCTGAATGCTGTCAAAAAATTTAAAATCCTTACATGAAAGGCCCTGAAAACTGTTTACTAAAGTTTTATATCTCTTGTAGCTTCTCTTTCTTCCAGGGGATCATTCATTACTATGGGCCAATCTGGTGACATCTCAATTCTGGCTGTTATACTTATTGACCATAGCGATTCTTAATTTTTTCTGGCCACTTTATAGTATAATTTTCTGTGAATTAACTTAGCTTTGCTATTAACTAAGGATTTCATATCGTCAATGCTATTTTGCCCCTTAAAGACAATAACCCCAGCAAGCTCTGAGGTGCTATTCTTAGTTCTCCTTTGAGACAACTCTCTTTACATCTTTTGACATATTACTAATTTACAGAATCACTTATGGTCTGAAAGTATTGATTTGTTGGACTTCTTGAGATTTCTATGGACAATTCTAACCACAAAGATTTTGTTTTTAGCAAAAGGAAGATTTGGTACAAAGAATTGAAATAGAGATGGTAGCACTCTAAGCTCAAGTTAGCTATTTTTTAAAATGAAATAACAAACTATATGCAATCTTACAGGAATGTTTTAATATTTAATATACAAGATCTATAATTTTTCATTGGTAATTGAAGCTAAATCTGAACCATTAAAAAATTAACCACAGCAATCTGAACATTCCAAATGAAAGATGATGTCTACTGTTGAGTAGAACTTTCTGTTGATTAATGCAATGATGGGAATGGAAGTGGAGGAAGTTCCCTGAATTTTAATGTATTTTCAGATGAGATTTTGCATTGCCTAAAATCTGCAATAGTTGGTTTATTGAGCTATGGGCTTGTGGAATAAAGAAATTGGATTTATATGATGAGCTAGTAAATCTACTACTTGATTCTGTTTTATCAAAATAATTTATATATTATATTTTCTTTTAATACTATGCAGAGAATGTGAGGTAGTTGCTGGAATCATGGACTTTAGAGTTAGCCCACCTGGGTTCCAGTCATATTAACTATATATAGTGGAGATGAGAATAATAATAGTATCTATCCCAAAGGAGGTTGTGAGGATTACATTTATTAATAAATTTAAAACACTTAGAACAGTGTCTGGAACAAAATAAGAGCTAAACATTGGTTATCTATTGTTATTTTGTTTATGTGGCATGTGAATTAAACCTCTGCAGGGCTGGTTTTCTTTTGACCAGTTTAGCTTTCTGCCCTCTTCTGTGGATTGGAATAGCCATGTGTCATTTACTCAATTTCATTGTTAGGCTGACCAAGAACATGCTTTCTGTCCCTGAATTCATAATATTGATAGAACCAGATTTGCAAGTAGCTATTACCTTACAATTTACTTCTAAAGTCTTTTTTTGTAGCTAGTTTGTTTCTTAGATATAGATGCTACAGAAACCTATATTGCATTGTGCTAGGGTCATAGCAAACAACATTAATGAAAACTATTTTTAAGTGTGGTAAAAAAAAATAAAAGTCTTTTTTGAAGCCCAAGATAATTCAGCCAGATAAGGATTATGGAAATCGGGGAGTACTAAAAGATATTTAAACATGGCTAGATTATTCCAACAATGAAATGTTAGTTGCAATGAATATTTACTGAACTCGATGGTTGAGAGAGCTTAAACTCTTAACAAATGCCTAACACACATTAGCCACTCTGTACATTTTTGATATTAATATGGCATGCTCTGGGCTAAATATTTTATACGTCTTTTTCTCAAATAATATGACATTGTGATGAAGTAAACTGTTTCTGCCTTTTACAAATGCGGAGACTTAAGCCTAGAGAGGTTAAATAACTTGCCCAAGATCCTACATGAATAAGTGGAAGAACACAGACTTTAATGCAGGCCTGACTCTGAAACCCAGCCTCTTATTCACATACATATTGCTTCCTAATGCTTTGCAACAGTTTGGGGAAGACCTGGAGTCTGCTTGGCAATTGTGGACAAAGTGGTATGAACATATAGAGACCTCATGTAAAGCAGTGACGTTGTAAGTGCTTTGTTGTGCCTATGGCAAGTTTCTTAGCTTTTCTTAACCTCAGTCTTCTCACCTATAAAATGGTTATAATAATACATACCACATAGGATTATTGTGAGGATTAAATGAGGAGAAATGTACAAAACATACAACACATGTTAAACCTTCAATAGATATTTTTTCCCTTCTCCTTCTCTTATGCTAAACAATGGCCATTTATTGCATAAACTATAGATATAATGTTTGTTGAACTCTGTCTTCCAATTGGCAAGTCACCGTTAAATCATTTTAGTCATATGACAAGAGAAAGAGAGAGACGGGAAATTCAAATAAGAGACTCACTCAATAAGGGCTACTCTAATCACAGTCCTAAAAGGGCTGCACTCCATTTCCCCACCGTTCAGCCAGGTATGGATCCATCTGGGGTCCATTTGGGTAACTGACAGATCTTTAGAGGTTCCAAAGCTTTAGTCATGGAGCCTAGGCTACCGGAAGCCTCTAGTACATGTTTGTTGCTTCATTGATTCAAAGACGATGAAAGGAACAAGCTATCAGCCATCTTGAATTTACATATAAAATCAGTTTTTTAATTTTAATAATCAAATTGTGGGAGGTTGTTTATTTTTCTAGCTCCTGTAATTTTCCAGCACATTGCTCTTTGTTTAGACTAATCAGAGCACTTAGGCAGTGAATCGTTAAACCAATCATCTGAGTGTCTGGATGCATTCTATTTAAAGCTAATTTTCAAATTTGAATTTAAATTGCCAAAGATTAGATTGGGGCATCATAAAGGAACTTACATTGTCATTAACTATTTGCTTGATTTCTTAAATGTACCAAATACTTTTAACAGTTTCTGTGCAAGTGATAAAATTCAGATAGGGATTAAAAAAAAATAAGACCAAATTTACTACTGGCAATACAGCAAAAACTATTTTATCATTTATTTTAAAAAGTTAATATTCTGATTAATGATGAAAATTGAAATTGGTGTCTTCAGTGATTGGTATAGGTTTTTCTGGTGTATAAGATGACATTGCATCCATTTTAAAAAATGCATGTATAAAACTTTTTTTCCTTTCTTTTTTTTTAAACAGTTTTTTATTGAGTTATAGTCATTTTTTTAAAAACATTTTTTATTGTGCTACAGTCATTTTACAATGTTGTGTCAAATTCCAGTGTAGAGCACAATTTTTCAGTTATACATGAACATACATATATTCATTGTTGCATTTTTTTTTGCTATGAGCTACCACAAGATCTTGTATATATTTCCCTGTGCTATACAGTATAATTTTGTTTATCTAGTCTACATATGCCTGTCAGTATCTACAAATTTTGAACTCCCAGTCTATCCCTTCCCACCCCCCTCCTCCTTGGCAACCATAAGTTTTATTCTATGTCTATGAATATGTTTCTGTTTTGCATTTATGTTCTTTTTTTTCTAGATTCCACATATGAGCGATCTCATATAGTATTTTTCTTTCTCTTTCTGGCTTACTCCACTTAAAGTGACATTCTCCAGGGACATCCATGTTGCTGCAAACGGTGTTATGTTGTCATTTTTTATGGCTGAATAGTATTCCATTGTATAAATATACCACATCTTCTTTATCCAGTCATCTGCTGATGGACATTTAGGCTGTTTCCATGTTTTGGCTATTGTAAATAGTGCTAAAACTTTTTAAGAATACATTTTAGAATTAATTTTTTTCAGAGCTCTAAATGAGCTTGGTGCCTATTTTTCTAAGCAGTAGGAAGTTTGGAACTAAAAGTAAAAGCAACCAAAAAATTTGTGGCAAACTTTTTCTATATGTAGGTAGTTAATCTCTAAGAGTCCTGGTGCACCTCCTGTTCCCATACTGAATCTTCCACACAATTGGTTTGTTCTGTTCCTCCAAACTGACATCCAATTATCTGAATAATAACTATTGTTTCTGAGTATTTACTATATGTCAGTTATATTTCTTAGTTTTTTCCATAAATCAAATCATTTAAATACACAGCAACATTATAGATATTTTTCAGATGAGGAAACTGAGGCTCAGAGAGCATACGTAACTTGCAGAATGCTGTGGTTAGCAAGTAGCAGAGCTAGACTCCCACCCCAGGTAGGCTTGGCTCTAAGGTTGTGACTTGCTTCTTTATTGCACAGGCTGAAAAATTCAGGTGCTGACCTACACTCAGCATTTCAGGGAATTTACCTCACTTGTATAGATCCTCTCCAGTGACATCTAGGAGAGGAAGAGAAGCAGACCCCCCTTTCCTTGGGTCAGGTCTGGGTTGGCTGTGTATCTGCTGGCATAACCAGAGCTTGGACAGCAAGTTCATTCTTCAAGTGAGCTGCATTTGCTTTCTTCTTCAGCAGGGTTTACACCTCAGCCTGCCCATGTTAAACCACCTGTCTCCCTTTTCTTTTTTTGGGGTTTTGGGGGATGATTAACTACTTGATTTCTATGAAGACAAACCAGTTCATAATGACAAAGTGGTTGGCTGCCTAGAAAAAATTTCTCTGATGCTGTGTTTAATGTCTGACCATTCCCCTCCCTTTTTCAGTCCTGTGAATTGAGAGCCACTGTAATGATGGAGCAGCAGGGATGACAGCACATGGGGACTGTGCCAGTCGCTACAATAATGGCCCTGCTACTTTACTCAGCCATCAACTGGTTCCTGGTGCTCCTTCAGGGGAGCAGCAGGCCCTGAGATCTCAGCCTGGGAGAGAGGTGCAGAATGAGGCGTCAAGCTGGGGATGAAGATTAAGCTCTGAGTGGCGCTCCCGCAGAGGGTTTAAATGGCGCCAATTTGGGATGGATTTGTCCTGGAGGTCTGCTGCATTCCACCTTCTCTTTTAGTGAACACTGGTGATTACCCCTCAGTGGCCCCGGAGGCAGCTTCCCACGTGTCAGATACAGGTGACTCCATCAAGACCTCGTTGCTATCAGTTTGTTTATGGTGGGCTGCTCACCCTGCCTCCTCGAGCCCATCATCTTCCTGAGCCACTTATGCCACTTGCGCTTATGGTCCCAGATTCATGCTGAAATGCTTTGAAAATGCAAGGGAAAACAAAAGTTTAACCCAGTGGGTAGGGAAAAATCACTTAGACAGCTTTTGACTTAAAAGCCACTATAAAAACTTATGTCATTATTATCCCTAAGGCTTAAAATAACCTCATTGCCACCATGCTGGGTAAAAGGTGTTCAAGTTCACAGCATGGCTTGCCTGACACCAGTCAGAGCCACATCCATGAGAAAGCACCACAGATGGATCAGCTCCTGGTGCAGTATCTCAGCCCTGCCTGCTTGACAACTGTCCAGTGAAGCTTTCTTCGGGCCATAAGTAGAAAGCTGTTTATTTAACTTTTCTGTGTAAGATTGAACTCTGGGATTACTCATTGTTCCAAATCCACTCCATGGTAAGTCAAAAACAAATGGAATCTGAATTAAGTTTCATAATATCTCTGGTATTTATGCAATTCCTGTGAAAATGTTGGAAACAGATCCCCCTGGATGTTTTTGGCTCTAGGTTGTGTTGTATAGGCAATAGCTGATTATTTTCTCATTAAATATAGTACTAGCTTTCTGTTCCATTTGCTCCCGGAAAGCGGAGAAGCCGCAGAAATGGAGCAGATACTCTTGGGAGATGAATGTGAGGACACAGAACTCTTGCCCTCTTCATTTATTCTATTTACAGCAATAGATTCCTCAGATCCTTCCAATGGGAATGAAACTGGAGATATATTAGGAGATAAATAGTGTTTCTATGAGGAAAGGTCAAGAAATATAGAGAAGAAAAAAACGAGGAATTAATTTTTTTTGCTATATGAATCATTGTTTTATAGAAGTTGAGCCTGAAAATTTTGCAACAGGAGAACTAAATAAAAGTGGCATTCATTCGTTTATTCAACAAGCATTTATTGAATGTCCCACTGTGTGCCAGGCACTAGAGTGGATGAAAAGGCTCAATCTTTGACTCAAGGAGGGTACAGCTCTGAATAAATGCACATCAAATGAATGGCACACAGTTAGCATCCTGCATTTATTTCTTCCCCTCTCAATCTCTGCCTCTTTGATATATATTATTTTTGCCCAGATAGGACACTGGAAACTAACTACAGTCATCCCTTGGTATCTGCTTGGTTCCAGGACTCCCAGGAAACCAACATCCAAGGCTGCTACAGTCCCTTACATAAAATGGCACAGTATCTGCATATAACCTATGCACACCCTCCCATATACTTTAAATCATCTCTAGATTACTTATACAAT
This sequence comes from Vicugna pacos, assembly GCF_048564905.1. Lineage (NCBI taxonomy): Eukaryota > Metazoa > Chordata > Mammalia > Artiodactyla > Camelidae > Vicugna > Vicugna pacos. The sequence continues at coordinate 78,235,268 of NC_132988.1, forward strand.
GTAAATGCTATGTAAATGGTTTCCAGAATGTAGCAAATTCAAGTTCTGCTTTTCAGTCAGTTGTGGAACTTTTTTTTCCAAGTATTTTCATGCAAGGTTGGTTGAATCTGCAGATGTGGATTCCTCAGATACTGAGGGCCAACTATAATAGAATGGAAAAAACTGAGTCGGGTCTTAGAAACCTTAGCTTTTCCACTTGCCAGCCTCCTCCACCCCACCCCCCTTGTAACCCAAACCACACAGTTTTTGACTAAAAAGTTACTATAAAGTTTCCATAAAAAAAATGCAAAACGGTGTAATAGGAGCTCCATGCTCTGACACACTGTCTCAGGGGCCTCTTCAGTCCTGCGCTTGGAGAACCCAGGCAGTGCTGGTGTTGCCTCAAAAGATGGACCTTTCCATCTGGGGCTAGATTTTTGTGTTTTGAAAAACCTTACTCAGCTCTCCTATTTTATTTGGCTTTGCTCGTATTTCTAAAGATGTATGACTTTATTATCATTTTGTCTCCCTGCTTCTATGCTTTCATCAAGCATTTGTTTTAATCATCAACACTTTGGCTGATAGTAACAGAAAATCTAACCGTGGCTTAAAGAGATGGCGATTGTTTATTTTACACAATAAGAGGCTCAGGGGTAGGTTACATGAGGCTGGTGTGATACTTCAGTGATGGCATCAGGCACCAAGCTTTTCCTGTAGTTTACTCTGCCATTCCCTCTGTGTATGCCTTTATCCTCTTGCTTATGGCATCATGGTTACAAGGTAGCTGTTGCTCCTCCAGGCCAAATGTCTGCATTTGGCAGAGGACTATGCCAGCCAAATATATCTTCTAACTTTTTTTTTAACCAAAAGATACCAAAGTTCTCCCAGAGATCCCACCTAATAAAAGCATATATCTCACTGGTCAGAACTATATCACATGGTCAATAGCACAGGCTGGGACATTTGAGGGTGGTGGTTGGTGTGATTGGGAAAGGCAACTCGGAGGTGAATTAATATCAGACCTAAAGTGATGTTGGTACAGGATGATGTTCTCTCATCTAACCAAAAAGTAATTTCCAAAAAAAAACAATACTTTTTTTTTTTGAAGAAATTTATTAGGATTTGTAAAGTAGTAGTTTTTTAAAGATTAAGTTGAAGCATACTTAATGTACAATGTTGTGTTAATTTCTGGTGTACAGCATAGTGATTCAGTTGTACACACACACACACACACATATATATATTCCTTTTCAGATTCTTTTCACTATAGGTTATAACAAGGTATTGAATATAGTTCCTTGTGCTATACAGTAGGACTTTGTTGTTTATTTTATATATAGTAGTTTGTATCTGCAAATCTCAAACTCCTGTTTTATCCCTCCTTACCTCTTTTCCCCTCTGGTAATCATAAGTTTGTTTTTTAAGTCTGTGAGCAGGCTTCTGTTTCATAAATAAGTTCATTTGTGTCATTCTTTTAATGTGTCATATTATCATATATGATTCTGTATATAAGTTACATCACATGATGTTTTTCTTTCTCTTTCTGGCTTACTTCACTTAATATGACAATCTCCAGTTCCATCCATGTTGCTGCAAATGACATTATTTCATTCTTTTTTATGGCTGAGTAGTATTCCATTGTGTGTGTGTATACACTTTGTAGTATATATATATACACTACAACTTTATACAATTATCTCTTGATGGACATTTAGTTTGCTTCCATGTCTTGGCTATTGCAGACAGTGCTGCTATGAACATTGGGGTACATGTATCTTTTCAAATTGGAGTTTTCTGCAGATATATGCCCAGGAGTGGGATTACTGGATCATATGGTAAGTCTATTTTTAGTTTTTTGAGGAATCTCCATATTGTTTTCCGTAATGGCTGCACCAAACTACATTCTTACCAACAGTGTAGGAGGGTTCCCTTTTTTCCACACCCTCTCCAGCATTTATCATTTGGGGATTTTTAAATGATGGCCAATCTTTGTGAGATGATACCTCATTGTAGTTTTGATTTGCATTTCTCTGATGATTAGCAATATTGAGCATTTTTTCATATGCTTATTGGCCATTTGTATGTCTTCATTGGAGAAATGCTTGTTTAGGTCTTTTGTCCATTTTTTAATTTGCTTGTTATTGAATTGTATGAGCTGTTTGTATATTCTGGAAATTAAGCCCTCGTCAGTTTAATAGCAGGTTTCTTAAAACTAAAAGAACATAAGCAAACATTCTTCAAGTTTCATCATAGATGTCTATAAAAACCAACTGAAAATAGAAGATAAATGTGAGGCTGGTGAACTTAAAAAAAGATATTTGAGCTCTGGTTCCTATTAGACTTGCCCTGATTTCTTTAAGGTTTGAGGGGATTTCAGTTTTTGTAATTTTCTAGCATATAATTTTCATGTTATCATTCTTGTCTCATAACCATTTGCCTCATTTCATTTGCTGATGAAATGAACCGCTAAGTTTTCTTCAAAATGAGACAGGAATCACAATGATTTGCCTTTAGTTGTTAGATTACAATGAAGTGAACAAGAATATCTAAATTCTCTATTTTTTAACATTATGCCAGATGCCTTAGTTATAAAAGCACTTTTACAAAACTTTATTTGCCCTATTAAATTTACAAATGAAAGATTTTTATAACCTGTATAGTATCCTTTCCTTCTCCTGCATCTGACTTTGTCTTTCTTTGGACCAAGAAAGATGGTGCTTTAAGGCTCAGAGAAATTAAATTTGAGAGTGACATCTTCTCGGGCACTCCAATCCATCACATCAGAGAACCCAATTACCTTAGTGATCATTGACTAACTACTGGTAAGAGAATCTCCAAAATGTTGTCCTTCCAAGCCAAGGCCAAAGTGCAAATAAAGCTTTCAACTAACCAAAGCACCCTACAGTTTCAGCCTCTATTTGCAAAGAAATCTTTTAAAAGTCTGCTTCTCTACTTTACTGCTAACCTTTTCAACAGAAGGACCGATTCCAGGGAGTGATCACTTGTCTGCTGTGAAGAGGTCCTAGTGATTGTAATGACTGCCGCATAATAATGTCCTTACATGTACTCTGTCACCACTGGCCTCACAGGAGGAGTTCAGGGAGTCAGTCAGAGGGGGATAACAGAGTTTTCTCTAGGTCTAGAATAAAATAAATTCTGGGCCTCTAAACAAAGAAGGCAAGGTGAGTCTTTCCTCACAGGACATGTATACCTGCAGCCATGCAAATTCAGACCTGTAAGACTAATGGGTTTATAAGTAGTGAGTCACTAGGATTGAAACTTCCCAAATCTCAGCTTTGGTAATATTTGTTGTTGTTGTTTATTTGCTTGTTTGTTTTTCCAAAGACCAAATAAATCACGTTAGGAGTGAGTGAGAGAAGAAAAGAGGCTTAAGAACAGCCTTAAAGCACAGTAACACTTCATGGTGAGGAAGAGAAGGAATATTCAGCAATGCTGTATTTCTTATATTTTAACATAAGCAACAGTGAATTGTCTGTAAACTCTCAAGACTTTACAGTAAGTCGGTAAAGTAGGTCCTTATCACAAAGGAGGCATAGAAAAGTGCAATGACGCACCCAATCCCTAGAGCAAGTGGAAGGTGGAGTTAAGCTTAGAACTTAGGATCATGGTTTTATCTGTTGAGTACTACATTTTCTTACTTGTGATCAACAAGTACGTCACTGAATCATCAAAATTCCCATCATCACCTTACTTCAGGTCTCTTGAAGAACATTGATGTTCATAAAGTCATTTAACAAAGACTTACTATGTCTCGGCTTGTTCTGGGCACTGTGTGAGGTGCTGGGCAGACGAAGATGAATCGGACATGTCCCTTTAGTTGTGAGTGCCTTCAGGCACTCATGTATAGAAGAGGACTGTGTGGACAGACACTTAGAGCAATAATCGAAATACAGAGTGATCTGGATCCTATGAAGGACATGTAGACCAAACATAGTGATGGGGTATAGTGTAATGGTGAAAAGTATGAACTCTGACTTCAGACTGCCCAGGTTCAAGTTCTGAACTCAGCTTCGTAGCACTGTGACCTTGGGCATGTAACTTAGTCTCTGTGTCTTAATTTCCTTATTTAAAAAACGGGTATAATAATAGTACTTACTTCTTTTTTGTGGTGATTAAACAATGAAACTTCTCTCAGGTACTTATAACACTGACTGCTACCTATGTGAGTGCTGTGTGAGTTTGGACTATTATTATCATTATTATATGGAAGCCCCAAGATAAGAAAGGTCAACTTTCTTCTGGTGGGGAAAGTTTCATAGGAGAGATGACACTTGGTCTGGGTCATAAGGAATGAGCAGAGGTTATCAAAGAGGGAGAGGGACACTCCAGAAAGACAGAGAAGCATGTGCAAAGGTACAGGAACTCAGGGTGGGTGATGCTGTCTGCATCTGTGGTGGGAGGGAGAGACGTTGAAGGTGAAGTTAGGGTAAATATTATGCCTTGTATTCCATGCAAAGGAGTTTGGACCATAAAATCCTGGACATGAAGAAGAAACTATGCATGAATTCTTCCAAATAAGAGTCACATAATCTGATATTTGCGCTTCTGAAAGCTCATGGTGGAACCATCATAAAAAAATAGATGGGAAAGGTGTGAGTCAGAAGGAAACATTCAACCAGCATTTGTTCATTGCTTACTAAGTTCTGGGCATGAAAAATAAAAATATGTGTAGAAAATTGTCTTTTCTTTGAAGATGTGGAACCTATCTGAGGAGGCAGTGGGTACACACACTTAAATGTAGTGGTTAGGTAAGTGTTATGCTATAGCAGGACTGAAGCAGTACACGAGCGCTGAGAAGGAAAATTAATTCTACTGCTAGCGAGGTTGCAGTCGCTGTGGGGATCAGGGAACACTCAGGGCGGTGGCATGTTCACTGCATACTCACAGGGTGTGCGCCTGGACTAGAACACGTCAAGAATGGTTTGAGAGAGCATGTGATGGGAGAATCTGCAGAAAGGAAGAGTGACAGTTTGAGTGACATGTGAATTAAGTTTGGCCTTTATTTAGTGGGGAATAGGGAACTGTCGAAGATTTCTGAAATATGGGAAACACATTATAGTTGTGTGGAAAATCTCGGCCTTTAGAGACTGACAGGCTTGAGTTCAAATCCCAGTGTAGCAATTTGCAAACTGTGTAACCTTGGCAAGTTCACAAAAGCTTTCTAAGCCTCAATTTCCTCTTGGGGATGATAATAGGACCTACTTTGTCGTGTTGGGTTTAGTGAGGATTAGGTGAGTAAATAAATAACTAGAAAGTACTTGGAACAGTGCCTGGGAGGTACTTACCACTAAATAAATAATTGTCATTGTTTTAATTATATCATTGCTTTCGAAAGATGGTTCTGACAGGGCCACGGTAGCAGAGAGATTAGAAGCAGGAAGACTGGCCAGGAGGGTGTACAAGTCCAGGCAGGTGGAATGGGCAGCAGTGGGTGGGGGCAGTGTGACCAATCAGGCAGGATAAGAGGTGTTTGAGGTACATTTCAGTGACAGAGGGGACAGGCTGGGACTGATGGGAAGGTGGTGGGAGAGGGGGTGGGGAAGAAGAGCAGAGAGAGAGGTTACTGTTAAAGATGACTCAGCTTTTTCATCTGGGTGCTTAAATGGATGATGAAACCATCACTTAAGATACAAATCAGAGGAAACTAGGTTTGGACAAAAAAATAAAATGGATTAGATTTTTATGAGTTACATGTAGATAGCTCAATGAGGGTTTGGGGTTGGAGACAGCTGGAAACAGGTCTAGAGAAGAGAAGAGAAGAGAGGACTGGACTGGAGATATTTTGAAATGATTTGTACATAGATCAAGAGTCAGTAAACTTTTTTTTTCTGAAAGGTGCCAGATGGGGGATATGTTAAGCTTTGGGGGCAATATAGTTAGCATCTGCTGAACTACTCGACCGCCATCTTAGCACCACAGGAGGCCAAGCACAAAACCTATATAAGTGGGGCAGCTGTGTTCCAATAAAACTAGGCTAGATCGGCCCATGGGGTGTAGATGGCCAGCCTCTGCTACAGGAGGTAAGGACACAGGCGTGGAGGAGCTTGGGTGAGGATGGGGAGTAGCCCGGGCTGGAGCGAGCTGACGCTGGCGCACGGGGCAACACCAGCACTCGGGATAGGTGGGTGGACAGGCGCCAGCGACGTCACGGTTAGGTAGAGGCTGTGCTGGCTGTAGGCTTCCTGGTAGCACAAGGATTTGTGTTGAAGACACTGAAACTAAACATTCACCCCCTATTTATTTAATCTTAAGGGAAGGCCTGTCAGGAGGTGGTAAAGAAAGGAGGACTGATGTTTTAGCATTTTAACAAGGGTGGTAGAATGCCCACTTCACGAGATTTAACCTCACGTGTCCTGAACAAACTCATCATCCCTCACTTTTTTGGTCTTACATTTCACATTCCACCCCTCCTTCCCTCCCAACGTGGCTTCTTCTCCTGTCTCACTCCCCACCCTGATGTGCCCACCACAATACCAGGTGGGCACAAGGATAATCATCGAGCCAGCTATTACGAGCCGTGTAAACAAATGACAAATCTTTGGGCACAGGAAAGGTAACAAGAGGCTGATCAGTAGGTCTAGTTATCTTTCCTTCATGTTTATTGCAGTCTGGTGCAGTTATTTCTAAGGGCCTGACATTGATCGACAGCTTCTATTAAGGCCTATCCAGGGCAGCTGGATTGAACAGATACATTAAATAAAGCAGTTATTGCTTTTCATTGCCTTTCCGTAAAATATCACTGCTAAATAGCTTCTGCCATCAGATGCAGTTAGGTACATGGTTTTAATTTGAGGGACTGCTTTATAACATGGCACAATTGACACTGGCCTTTGTTTCCCCTACAATAATGATTGTGTACATCCTGCAGAATTGATGGGCTGTCCTTTGAGGTGGTGTTGGGAGGAGGCGGGAGGACCGGGCTCTGGCTTTGTTGTTCTCTCGCTCTCTCTTTTTATACATGCCAGGTTTGTCACTTGTTTGCAGCACGGGCAGGAACAATGTCAAGCGAGGGCCCTTATCTCAGTATGTTGTAATGTAGGGACTGTAAGCCTTCGCCTGGAGACGAGATAAGCTCAACCTTACAAGCCTGGAGGAAGCCAGGGTGGGCGCGGTGCGTGATTGAGACAACAATGGAGAGCTGTCGGGCGCCTGTTACAGCTCTTTCTGGTGCCACAGAAATATATGCATGTGGAATGGTGCATAACAAGCATGAAAATAAAAGTCTGGAATGTTCATCTAATAATGATGTATTTGGACCAGGATTATGCTGCCCAATGATATTCTTGTTTTATCTCCGGGCTAAACGCTGGGGCAGCTGTGTGCTTTGGCACAGTCTTCTGTCCCTCCTTTTGTGTGCTGCATATTAATCCTTTATTGAAGTAATTAAATGTGTGCTTAATGGCAATGAGCTGGCAGAATGAACGTACAATTGAATTAGCAGTTATGATTGGGAGCAGGCTGCAAAATGAACTAAATGCAATTACTGTAGGCATTTCTTTCTCCAAGTCGAATCTGGCTGCATGACATGACTTAATTAGAGGTGGTTAGATACACTTACTCCCTGATCCTCTAGTGGGCTGTCTGAATTTCAGTTAGAGCTCCCACCCACCCCTATAGTGGCCCCTGGCCCCATTCAGACTCTGCTCAGCAAAGACTGCTTCCTGATCCAGCTCTCCTGCTATGAAGATAAGGCCTGACTACTTACAGACAAAACAGGAGCTAATGGAGACATCTTCAGCAGATTCTCCCTTGGTAAAGTCTCTGGTGATCACTGGTCCAGCTGTTTGTCCAGGTGAGTGAGGGCCAAAGCCCCAGCAGGACCTGGCATGCTCTGTGAACTGAGGGGGCAAGTGCTCCGATATCAACTACAGAACTTTCCTCGGAGAATGAACTCCGCTGTAAACCCTTAGCTTTTCAGCCACTGAAGTGACTTCTGGATAGAGGGCCCTGGAGTTCAGAAGCCTCCAGTAGAGGGGCCCTGAACAGATTGTTGAGTTCTTGAGGGAATACCTAGGCAAGCACTGAATGCCGGCAACACGTGGAGGTAAGTAAGAAGAAAAGCTACTGTGTTATGCCGTCTCCATTTAGAGCTTTTGTAACGGCTCCTAGGCATTATGTTAATGGTTCTTAATCCTGGCTGCACCAGAGAATTCCCTGGAGTGTTTAAAAAATACTGATGGCCAAGCCCCACCCCTAGAGATTTAATTGTCTGGATATTGCTAGTTTATTAAAACTCCTAGATGCTAATTATATGAAGGAGAAGCACTAACCTAGCTAGAATAACTTTACTTCAAAATTTTATTACTTTGCTTCCTACCTCTCTTTTTGCAGTGTTCCTTGGTGCTCTGCAATATTTTTGGGAAGGAGAGGGAACTTGACCCTCAGGTACATGAGTAATGAGTGATGAGTGGATGTCAGCAGATCATAATGGAATAACAGATAAAGTTGCCTTCATCTTATACACAAAGCTATACGTCCCTTTCATCCCTATGTTGAACCTGGGGCTACTTCGGAAACGTGGTGCTAGGATTTATAATTCTATCAACTCCTGACCTACCAGCTCTGTCCAACAAGCCGGGGCTCTCATTAGTCGTGCCCCCCTGTTTTGCTTAGAGTTATTTACCAGGAGGCCAATCAATATTCTATGAGCAGACAGTTGGGATGTACAACTCTCATCAATCCATTCCATTTTCTTTTCACAAAATGGTGGACGGACACAGGAGGGACATCTCTATAAAACAGAAGGCAAAACCCGTTGCCACTTTTGAACACCTAAAATACACATTTTGTTTTATTTTCATTTGAGCGTCGTGAGGCAGGGTCCCTGGTCAGCGGGAGCTCCTGGGTCTGTTTTACAGCCTTCGTTCTCTTTCTCAGGGCCATAAATGAAACCCTTTCAGCCCTAATGACCACAATGACTTTCCTCGATCATGTTATTGCTACTTTGGCACATTTATTGCTTTCACATGCACTAATGGATGAGTTTGGATATGTTAACAATTTATATATCATTTGATCCTAAAAAAGAAACCCTACCGAACTAACTTAGCCCTCACGATTGAGTAGCTTTTAAGGAGTATAAATGAATTTAATGCCTTAGAAAGAGCTTCTGTAAATTATGAACATGACACCTATTACATTAAGCTGCATTAAGCATTAATACATCTTCATTACTGGCAGGTTGCCCAAACCTCCAAGGTTGAAAAAGCTGCCTGAAAATGTTCAATGTGACAGTCACCTAGACCAAGATTGATGGTTCTTTTTTGGGGTATGTGAGGGATGTCTATTGACTAGGTCCCTCTTCCACTTCCAGACAAAGAGATGTAAATGATGTCAACCAGAGTTCCCCAAAGGCTGAATTTCATGGCCAGTCAAGAACTTCTGTTGTGCTGTTCAGTTACCACTGCCGGGAGAGGTTCTTGAGTAGGAAGATGCCAAGTGTACCAACATTTCAAGCTAAAAAAGATTGAGTGGGTGGCATAATGTTTCTGTCTGTGAGACTTAACATGTAATTCTTACCATCTCACAGAATGAAATTAACAATATTTATTGATAATAATTGCTACCTCTTCTTGAATATTTACTCTGTATCACCACTGCGAAACTCTTTGTATACTTTCTGCCATCTAATCCTCTTAGTAGCCCTGAGAATTAGATATTATTATTTATTGTCCAAGGGTGCAGTATTAGTGTTTTAGGGCTGCTGTAATAAAACATCACAAACTGGTGACAAAACAACAGAAATTAATTTTCTCACAGTTCTGGAGGCTATACATCTGAATTAAGGTGTTGGCAGGGTCATGCTGTCTCTGAAGTCTCTAGGGGAGAATCTGTTTCATTCCTTTCTCCGAGCTTCTGGTGTTGCCGGCAGTCCTTGGCATTTCTTGGCCTGTTTGTAGATGCCTCCTGCCAATGTCTGCCTCTGTCTTCACATAGTTCCCACCTGTGTCTGTCTGTCTTCTCCTCTTACGGGCGCACGAGTCTTACTGGATAAAGGGCTCACGTTACTCCGGAATGGCCTCATCCTAACTAATTATATCTATAAAGATCCTATTTCCAAATAAGGTCATATTCTGAGGCTGAGAGACAGTAGGAGAGAAAAAGAGAGAGAGAGAGAGGTGTTTTGGGTGGGAAAACAACTAAACAACTGTGACACTTGTAGTATACTCTGTGTGACTAGAACAGTGGGTTACATCTGAAACTGTTAAAGTCTTACTAAATGTGGACACGTGTCTTAGACTCTCAGCCTCTAAAGGCACAGCTCTATTCTAGGTGATTTTGGGTGGAGTCATAGGTCAACACCATCAGTAAGTGCAGATCTTAACATGTGCCTTGAAAAGTTTAGGAGAAAACCAGTTAGTTTGACCCTAAGTGTGTATGGTCCATGAGCAAAGAAATGATTCCTTTTGATGAGGGCAAAAATCTCCATCTGAAATTGGTTAAGCAGAGGTCAATGCATTTGACAAAGATTTATTCAGTATTTGCCCCACTAATGATAAGAGGATGGGTTCCCTGACTGATAGGAAGAGACAGAGGAAAACTAATCAAAGGTTCCTGGTGCCCTGTTGGAAGAATGTGTAGAGCATAGTGTGGGCACAAAGGGGGAGGTGACTGGGGAGCTAGACCAGATTGCCTGGACCCACTGGTTCAAATTTTGGTTCTACCAGTTCCTGGTTGCCAGTTTAAGGTAAGTTATATATGGTCTTTCTTTCTAAGTCTCAATTTTTTTCTTTTTAAAAAAAATTTAAAAATTTTAATTATTGTTTATTTTTGGGGGGACATAATTGGGTTTAGTCATTTATTTTTTAATGGAGGTACTGGGGATTGAACCCAGGATCTCGTGCATGCTAAGCATGCACTCTGCCATTGAGCTATACCCTGCCCCCTCTAAGTCTCAATTTCTTAATGCATAAGTGGGATAATAGTATTGGCTTTATAGTGTTGTTTTGAAAATTAAGTGAGAAATCACTTGTGAATTAGTAACAGCTTCTTTGTCATTAGTGTCAAACCCACTCCAGTTAGTTAAAAGATAAAAGGGAATTCATCAGATAATGTGACTTGAACATCTGCAGGTACATTTGGTCTCAGCCACAGAATATCAAGATGCTCAGTGATGCTGCCATGATACTGTCTTCATCTTTTGGTTCTGACTTCTTCATGTAGACTTCACAGGTGTTCCTAGTGCAGTGGCAAAAAGGCTGAATAGCAGTTCTAGACTTTCACCCTAACAGTGGGAAGGGAATACTACTTGTTCCTGAAAAAGCCCTGGGTAGATATCTCATTGACTAGTCTGATTCCTATGGCCCTGGGAATGTTATCTATTACTTATTGTCTATTACTGGTATTTAAGCCAGCCCTACTAGGTGCTAATCCTGTCCCTAAGTAAACCTGGGCTTCCAAATATGGAGGTAGTTATCAATAGATAGTGATGAATAGCTGAATTTGAGATAGAGAAAGAAAATAACAAAAAAAGCTCAAGGTGTCTATTTTGTAAGAAAAAAGTCCAAAGAGGCAAAATTTCACCCATATCTCATAGCTGTTTGTGTCTGTAAAATATAGAGAAGAAAAAAGGAATTATTGAATTGTGTTTTGGGATAGTCATGCTTTTTCTTCTTAAACTTTATTTTTCCATGATAGAAGGAATAATAATATTTGACAGTTATGTAGTACTTAGTACATGCCAGGCACTATTCTAGCTGGTTTTTTATATTAATTCATTCAGTCTGTGAGATTGGTTCTCTTACTGCCATTTCACAGAGTGAGACACTTGAGTCATAGAGAAGTAAGGACCCTGCCCGAGGTCACTCAATTAGTGAGTGACAGAGCTGGGATTCAAATCCAGGCAGTGTAGCCTGGGACAACTTGCTCTTTACTGATACACTATATATGCTTATTTCAGAAAGTGTGAAAAATATACAACAGCAAAAAGAAATCCCTCATTATCCTGCTGATGAAATATAACTACTAATAATTTAGTGTGTTTCTTTCTCCTCTTTTTTTTAATTCATAGGTTAATTTTTTTCTGGTTTTGTGGAGATATAATTGACATGTTACACTGTATTGGACCCAGGTGTACAACATAGTGATGATACATGTATATATTACAAAATGACTACCACAATAAGTTTAGTTAACATCTGTCACCTTACATAGTTACAGATTTTTTTCTAGTGATGGTAACTTTTAAGATTGACTCTTACAGCAGCCTTCAAATACACAATATAGTATTATTAACTATATTTTCCATGCTATACATTGCATTCCCCTTTTGACCACCTTCACCCATTTCACTCCCCCATCTCAAGACCCCACTTCTGGCAACCACCAATGTGTTCTGCATATCTGTGAGTTTGGTTTTTTTAGATTCTACATGTGAATGAAATCATATACTATTTGTCTTTTCCTGTCTGACTTATTTCACTTAGCATGATACCCTTAAGTTTCATCCATGTTGTTACAAATGGCAGGATTTCCTTTTTTCCCCCCTATGGCTGGATAATATTCTATTGTATATAAATATCACTTTTTTAAATCTATCCAGTGGATGGACACTTAGGTTGTTTCCATGTCTTGGCTATTGTAAATAGTGCTGCAGTGAATGTGGGAGTGCAGGTGTCTTTTTGAGATAGTGACTGTTTCCTTTGGATATATACCCAGAAATGAAATTGCTTGATCATATGGTAGTTCTATCTTTATTTTTTGAGGAACTTCTATACTGTTTTCCATAGTGGTGGTGCCAATTTACCTTCCCACTAACAGTGTACAAGGGTTTCCTTTTCTTCACATGCTTGTCAACACTTGTTATTTCTTGTCTTTTGATAATAGCCATTCTAACAGGTATGAGATAATATCTCATGATTTTTATTTGCATTTTCCTAATGATTAGTGATGTTGAGCACCCGTTCATGTACTTGTTGGCCATCTATAGCCTTTTTTGGAAAAATATTTATTCAGTTCCTCTGCCCATTTTTAAATCAATTTTGTTTTGCTATTGAGTTGATTATATATATATATTATTAACCCCTAATCAGATGTATACTTTGCATCTATTTTCTCTTATTCCATAGGTTGCCTTTTCATTTTGCTGATTGTTTCCTTTGCTGTGCAGAAATATTTTTAGTTTCATGTAGTCCCACTGGTTTATTTTTGCTTTTGTTGCCTTGGAAATGAATATTTTTTAATTTATTAATATGTGTTTCCAAAAAGATACTGGAAGACAGGGAACATGTTAAGATATTACGATGTTCCAAAGCCAAGCACACATGATGCACCACTGGATACTCAGTAAATGTTTAACAAATGTGTGAATAAGCAAACAATTTCTAAAAGGTTTATATCAGTATAATATACTATTACACAAAATATTGAGGTATGTTAATTCATCAGGCTCTTTTTGAAAACAAGAACCACAGTTTTCTTATCTTTTTCAACTTAGTAGGCAAAAAATAGTTTTTCATTTTTCCTTTACATCTTTATTATTCAAATTCCTTAATTCAACAAATACTCAATTGTAGGTTTACTGTTTGTTGGACACTATTTCAGATATTGCAAATATGGTAGTTGACAGGATTTCTTAGTAAGACTCACATACCTGACATACCTAATTCATAGGCTGGTTATGATGATTAAATAAAATAGTACAGGAAAGTAGTTTATGAAAATGCACCACAGATAAGGATTGGAGTGGACAGGTAAAATTGTATGTGTGTATTACTTCCCTTGGCAGTGTTGTGCTGCTAGGGAGTTGGAAATTGGAGTTTAGGGGCCTATAAGATGGAGTGGCTCTGATGAACACCTCAAGCTTTCATTTGTACTCCCTCAATAGACACACATTAAGAGTAAAGCCTGCATTTTGAGGGTGAAGGCAAACCAGAAATAGACCAGCCCTCACAATGACAGATACCTAGCCTTGACTGGAACAAGGTAATCTGCCTTTACTCTGCACATTAGAAGAAATTAGATCCTTTCTGGTGGTAGATAATATTATCTTGGACCTAAAAATGTTCATATACTATATTCAGTGAGCAATCACAAATCACCAAGAGTGTCAAAAAACAAGATCAAAACTGAAAATCAAAAGAAGAAATAAAGACTAAAAGCAGACTCATAGATGACTCAGAAATTGAAGTTATTAGACATAGACTTTTAAATAACTATGATTGATATGTTGAAGAAATAGAAAAATAGATGATACATTTCAATAGAAGACTAGAATCTATAAAAAATAAATCAACAGAATATATTAATAAAAAAGCTAAATGAATTCCAAGTAAAATCTAGAGTTGGTTAATAGTGATGTACCAATATCAGTTTCTTAGTTTTTGACAAATGTACCATGGTAATATAAGATGCTAACAACTGGGGAAACTGGCCAAGGGATATACAGGAACTCTCCAAAATTATTTACTTATCATATATTTCAAACTATTAAAATATTAACTACATGAGGGTAGGGATGTTGACTTATTTTGACTATTGCTGTTTCCCCAGCCCCCACCATGAGTGCCTGACTCATGCTCGGTATTCAAGAAACAATTTTTTATTAAATTAGTGTATGTTTTAAAATTTTATTATCTTTATAATTTCTTTATTCTACTTGCCTTTGGTTTATTGTATACTTTTTACAAATTCTTAAGTTTGATGCTTATTTAGATAATTAATTTTCACATTTTCTTCTTTTCTAATATATGTTCTTAAGCTTAAATTACTCTCTAATTTCTACATTGTCATAATTTTAATATGGAATATTTCTAATACCGTACTGTTGTAAATATTTTCTAATTTCCATTAGAATTTCTTTTTTGACCAAAAACTGCTTAGATTTGGCTTTTTAGAATTTCCAAACATACAAGTTTTTCCTAGTTATATTTCTGACTTTTTTGCAATATAATGAGAGAACATTTTTTGGTTAATATTTACTTAGTATATATTTTTCTAAAATTTTACTTTAAAACTATGCCATCAATGTCCTTAGCTTTTGTGCATATCTCTGTTAAATAGCATTTAGTTGGATTTAAAAAAAATCTAGTCTTAACAATCTTTGTTTTTATCATAGAGTTTAATCTATTATAGATACATTTAGATTCTTTTTTTATTATTTGATTTTGTGTCCTCTATTTGTTCTTCTTTTACATTTTCTGTTTTTTCTTTTTTTATCCTTTTTTTGAATTGATACAGTTTTTTTTTTCTCCACCCTTCCTTGCCCCACTTTCTGCTAGTTTGGGGGTTCCTCACTCTGTATCAGCTGATCTTTTTTCCCCTCTACATTTGATAATAAATTCCTGACCTGATGCCCCAACTCCCACTAACATTTTTTTTTGGTGTATTTCCTATAAGCAATGAAAGTCTTCTACATAATTATGATATGATAATAAAAAATCAGGAATTAACACTGATACATTATTACCATCTAATCCCCAGACCACATTTAGTTTTCACGAGATACTCTAAAATGTTCTTCAGATGAAAATGATACAGTTTAGAATCACATGTTCTCTTCAGTTGTCATGTTGCTTTCATCTTCTTCAGTTTGGAAAAGTTTCTCAGTCTTTCCTGGATTTTCATGACCTGAACACTTTTGAAGATTTAGGATGTTCCTCAGTTTGGATTTGTCTGCTGCTTCCTCATGACTAGACTCAGGTTATGCATCTTTGATAGGAATACCAAGAAGTGATGCTATGTTCTTCTCATTGCATTCTGTTGGGTGGCATGCCATTTTGTTTGTCCCATTACTGATGATGGTGTTCACTAGACTAAGGAAGTGTCCACCAGTCTTCTTTGCTATAGCTATTCTAGGCCTGGCATCAAGACTAGCTGGAGAGACTTGCAAAGGCCCAGAAAACACCAGGCAGGATAACTAAATAAGTTGTCTATGTACAGGTAATCAATAGCTTATCATTCTCACAAGCAGTACAGGTTCTTTAAAATACCTTAGTTTAGAAACTTTCTCTCCTCACTTGTATACTACTGTCCAGTTTTTCATTTTCTTTGCATTTTTATATCAGTTTTTTTCAGGTAGTATTTGCATGGTGCATCTTTTTCCTTCTTTTAGCTTTTACTTTTCTGTATGTTTTAGGTATGTGGTTTGCAAATAGTTATATGAAGTTTTTGTTATTTTTTCACTTCTTTTACCTTTAACCAATGATATTAAATATACTTTGGAATTTTTGTGGGAGTTTATCTAGTGGTTGCTTTTATAACAAGTTTATATTTAATTTCCTCTTTCTTTTGATAGCATCTACTGACTCCTTATTATGATTAATTACAGAGTTAGCACATTTCCATTTACTACATATCCTCTTCTCCCTCCCTTCTAATACCTGGTTTTGATAAATTACATTATTTTAATAGTTTTTCTCTTTCTATTTTACATATGCTTCCACCGTGATTAGCTGTTTTGCCAGCCTTAAATTTTATCTTTTCATCCCTGGCTTTTCAAAAATGAGGAAATTAGTATACTTGCACTGTTTCCCACCTTCTCTTCTCCTTCACTCTCCAATGTGTACTAATTTTATCATTTCTACACTGTCAAGGTTTAAAATATTTACGTTTTTCTCTGAAATCATTGTTCTCACATTTATTTTCTTTTTGATTCTGTAGCTAAATTGATTCAATTATTATTGGCAGTCTTTTTGCCATTGTTTCTTTGTTCATCTTTTGATTGACTGAAGTTCCTTCTCTAGTAGTTTCTTCAAGAAATTCTTACATATTAACAATGTTTACCTATTGCCTTTCACTTGAACAAAAGTTCACCTGGGAGTAAAATACTTAGGTCACATGATTGTTTCTCAAGGAATTTATAGGCATCACTCCACCTTCTTTTACCCTTTAGTGTTGCTGTTGTTAATATTGTTTTTGGACAGTCTGGTATTTTTCTCTTTCTAGATGACCTGATCTGTTTCCTGGACGCTTAAGAGTCTTTTTAATTTTTATTGAACTTTGACATCCAGTATTTTTACCTAGACATTTATCATGTTCATTGTGGCAGATGTTGTAGATTTTTTTTCATCCAATTTCATCCCAACTCTCATTAAGCATTCCATCTACCAAAGAGTTCATATTCTAGAATTCCCTGAAGCTCAGATTCTGCTTGTAATTTAGCTGCCACAAATGACTCATGTGAGATTCAAAAAGTGGCAGAGGGTCAAAGGCAAAGTTTCTTCTGCTGCCACCACTTTTGCTGGAAAACCCAGGATTGCAAGCATTTGCTTTATTCTTTAGCAGCAGTACCAGACATGTCAGTGTCTGGTCCTTTTGTTTAGAGGTGTCAAAAGACTGTAGGTGGAATAACCATTGGTTGGCATGGATCATAGCTGATTGTTGGTGATAACAGAGCCAACAGTGATAGCAGTGATTTCCTGTTATGGATAGAATGTTTGTGTGCCCCCAAAATTTATATTTTGAAATCCTAACTCCCAATGTGATGGTATTAGGAGATGGTGCTTTGAGGAGGTGATTAGGTCATGACGGTGAAGCCCTCAAGAATGGCATTGATGTCCTTATAAAAGAGACCGCAGAGATCTCCCTTGATCCTTCTGCCAGGTGAGGACACATGAGAAGACAGCTACTGTGAACCACGAATCAAGCTACCACCAGACACAGAAACTGCTGGTATCTTGATCTTGAACTCCCCAGCCTCCAGAACTGTGAGAAATAAATATTTGTTGTTTGAGTCACTCAGTGTATACTGCTTTTGTTATGACAGTCCAAACGAAATAAACACAGCCTTTATCTCTGGATTAGGGCAAAGGTGGTATGCAAACTAGTGTTTGCACACGAGGTGGCTCTTTTACTGATCTGCAATTTCTTAATTATGGTAGAAGTTGCAGCCCCCCTAGATGGGCTAGTTTTGTGGTGGTATTCTGGAAGTTATCCTTGAAAGGTTGGACTAGAGACTTCTTTTAAAAAGCCCTTTCAACTTTTGTGTAAGCAGGTAGTCCCCATGTATTACATTCTTCTGAAGAGAGCTGGAGTGTTTAATTTATCTGCAGTTGAGCCTGTTTGATATAATTACTCTGCATCATATTTTCCTGGGACTTAGTGTGCTCTTTCAGTCTGTCTAAGACTCAAGTCTTATTCCTGTGAAGTTTTCTTAAGTTAAGTTGATATATATATATTTTTTTGAGGGTTCAGTTCTTCAGAGACATCAATTATCAATATATTGGATTAATTTTGTCTGTTTTAACCATAACTTTTTCTTTCTAAACTGTTTTAACCATTTTTTCATTTTTATTTTGTTCTGCTTATTTTTATCCCATCTTCCATGTCCTTTATTTTTTTTGTGGCAGTTTCTACTATTCTCTGTGCTGCTTTCAATGTGGTCTGCATTTTTGAGATTTTTTTTTTGTTTTACTTTTTTTCTGAGATCTGCCAACTCATGTTTATGTTTTTTGTCTTTCCATATCTTCTTGAACTATTCTATTTCTGTCTTGACCTCTTGTTTTGATTATTGAACTTTTTAAACATTGTTATTGAACTGTGTTCAATTGAACTTTTTAAACATTGGGCAATATATCTGGTTATGTCAGATCTAGATAACATTTTTCTCAGTGTTTCTTTGTCATTATTTTAAAACATCTTCTTTTTCTTCTTATATTTTTGCATAGATTCTGTGCTGATTACTTTTTTCCTTCCTTTGTCCCTTATTTAATTTTTATTTTTTAACATCTTTATTGTGATATGATTCCTGTACAGTAAACCACATATTTCAGATGTGCAATTTGATGAATTTCGATAAATATATACATCCATAAAACCACCACAATAATCAAGATAGCTAACATTTCCATCACTCCCCAAGAGATCCAATTTTCGAATTCCCAATTTATCCCTTCCCACCCCCTTATGCTGATTACTTTTTAGAAGTTATTCTTTATTTTTTAAAGTCTTAAATTTTTCTTGGAAACACTATTTGCAGGAGTTCTGAGTAGAGGGCAGGCTAGGACAGCGTTCCTGATTTGCCACATAGAGTGGTGTGTGTATCTTCTTCCAGACTTTATTGCTCCCCAGCTGGTAGAGATGGACAGCTGTATGTCTGCTTATGACGTTGTCTCTCTTCCATCTCTCCTCCTGATATACTGTTTTGAACAAATATCTGTGCTCTTCTGACTTCTTGCTTAGTCTCTTTTTGCCTGTTTCTCTCTGTTATGAAGGGACACTTCCACCACCAGCCTTTACTTCCTGTTTCTGTTGAGTCAAACAAGGGAACGTCAGTTCTCTCTCCTTAGGTAAGCTGTTCTCTGGGGTTTTGTCTGAGATTCACAGCTGTAGACATTTTTTTCTTATAACTGAGAAAAAAATGTCTCCTAACTGAGCTTTCTTGATTTCAGCAGCTGTCCTCACATATTGTGTTTTAGGGTCACAGATTTCTCCTGGTTTTATAGAAGGTGGCGTGTGCATTCCTGGTTTTTGTTTTCCTACTTTTGCATTGGTTTGTGGAAGTTTTGAATAGATTTAAGAGCCAGGGTACTCTCTGTGTTACGATAAGAGTGATGCATTAGTAAGGAGTGATCATAAAGACTGGAAGTGAAACTAGCTTCAAAACACATGTACTAAAATCCATCTTATCATTACATATAAAGAAATTACTTGTCCTATAATATAACAGAATTTGGGGAATGGTGAGACACTTTGTATTTATATTCTCTTCTTTTTCTCCTCTTTTCTTTAGGACTCTAGGTGCCCAGAAATGAGTTGATCTGACTCCTCATTTTGTTGCACAGATGTGACCATCTGTCCAACCAAGCCTCTTTTATTTTATTTCATAATTTCCCTTTCATCCATGGTCCTCTCTCCAATTCCTCTTCCTTACTCTGCCAGCACTTTATTTATTCAGCCAATCACCGTTATATAGTTTTAGATATGTGTATATTTAAAAAATATATGATGTCATTTTGTGGGTATTTGCTTATTAATTTGCTTTAACATTAATGGGCTATGAATCTCATTTTGTTTCTCATAGTTTTGCCAAAGACTTAACTTTTCAGATCTATTCATATCGCTCTGTTTATATTGTCCAGCTTCTGACTGCTTCCAGGATCCACCGCGTGCAATTACTCTGATTTACTTACACATTCCCCTGGTGATGAGTAAACTTAGGTTGCCTTTAACTCTTTGCTTCCATGAACAACAATCTAATGGGTGTGTTTGTCTTCATTTGGAACTTGAATACAGTATATTCAAGATAGCTCAAGTCATTTAGAATGGCTGTAGCATAAATTTAGGGATAACATGTGCATAATGAGAACAGAGTAGGCGCTTGATAAATAGCAGTGATTATTACTGCTTTAAATTTATCTATAAGATGAGGAGGCTGGATAACTTCATATCTAAGTTATAATTCTGTGTTATGAGTCTCTGGCGTGAAACATGCTAACTGCAGTTACTTCAGTATAAGTATTTTGTGTACACATACTTATGCACTTACCTTCAGGCAGGATTGTTTCCATACCAGAAGAAAAATCTGACCACGTAGTAAGGAGTGATTGGCTGGTCGTTTTTTCCCATGAGAAGTTTATGGTCCTTCATTAATTTAATTTCTGCTTGGTCATTCAGTTGAAATGAAAATAGTAGCATATAAAGCTAGTACTTAAAGGGCTTTCTAAGTCTCTGTTTTTTTTTTTTTGAAAATAGATTAGTACATCAATGCTAATGTCCCATTACAAACAATACCATCGCTTTCCATTTTTAGAAAATGTACCGTATATGAAATTCATACATTTAAAATATATTGCATGTAGACACATGGGCTCTGTTTTCTACTTTATAGTAGAGAAATGAGTAAGAGTGGGTCTTAGTCGGTCAGGACCTTGCTCCAGCGGCTGAACTTCTAGGCAATGCCACTGCCTGATGGATCGTGAACTTGTTTTCTCCAGGTCTTGGCTGAGCTCAGATAAAAAGAGAGAGAGCACTGTGCTGGGAGCCACAAAACTAAGGTTTTAATTTTGACTTTATCACTAACTAGCTATGTGACAATGGGATGAATCACTTAAATTCTTAGAGCCTCAGTTTTCTCGTTGGTAAAATCAGGATAATTCTTGATAATCTCATAGGGCAATGGGACTTAAGCATATCATTTAAGCCTTTGAACCTCTCATTTTTTTGCAATTTGAAGAAACCTGGATTACTCTTTCAAAGTTTTATTTTAATGCAAGAAATCTAGAAACCACATTATCTGTAAGAAGATATTATATGTGAAAGTAATTGCAAAACTGAAAAATACCACACAAAAGGGATGTAGTAAACGTTCAGGCATGGTTAGTTCTCTTTGCCTTTTGTTGCGTAATTCATACTGCAGCATCACACAGCACAAACCATGTAAGTGCCAAGTAAACAGATTGCTCAAAGTACTCAAATATGCTGGGAAAAGCTCTGATGATGACTTACGGAAGGTTTTTATTCACTTATTAATCATTTCATGTCATTCACATTTTGGTTCTATACCAGCTGGTGTTGCCATGAATCTTCTCTGAGCTGGCCTTGTATTTCCTAGCTTCTACCTCCTGAACTAGAATAAAAGATAACTGCAGAAATATCATCACTTTATATACAATAGATAAACAACAACAGGGTTATAGCACAGGGAACTATATTCAATTTCTTGTAATAAGCTATAATGGAAAAGAATCTGAAAAAAAATTGTGTATATATATATAACTGAGTTGCTTTGTTATACACCTGAAACTAACATTATAAACTGACTATACTTCAATTTAAAAAAAAGAAACTAAGAAAAAAGATAATTATAGCAGACATTTAATAAACATTTATAAATTGAACAGGTTTGATTTCTATTTTTTTCACTCATTAAAACTTAGGGTAGCCTCATTTTGAGATCTGTTGGAGTTAAAGATGTCATATCTGTGAGCAGCTTAGTTACCACAGTCAGTTATTAAGTGTCATCCATCCATCCGTTCATTTAATGTTGACTGAGTACTTATCAGGTGCAGGCACTGTGCTGGGTTCTGTGTATCAGTGATGAACAGGGGAAGGTCTCTAATCCCTCAGCTCACAGGCTAGAGATATGTCGAGAGACACACATATTTACAATACAGTGTCCTAAATGTTATAATACCTAAGTGGATATAAAACAGTAAAGGCATCCAGTTGAGGAGCAGTAATAGTCTGGGAAGGCCAGGGAAAGCTTCCAAGGAGAAATGAAGTCTATTTGTGTACTGAGAGCTAGAATGGAGTACAACTAACAGAACAGTGGGGGAAGGACCATTTGATGAGAACCTTGAAATGTCCCTCTGGAAAAGCATGACCAGAGTCATGGAGTAGCTAAGGAACTTAGCAGGTAGAGCTAGTGACTTACCTTGAGGGTGCAAGCGAGGCAATGCTCATAGTATGGAGAGCATGAGTTTGAGGCTCAGTGGTCTGGGTTTGACTCCAACCTCTGCCACTTTCTAGATGCATGTAACCCTGGGAAGTTACTCAGTCTTTCCGTGCTTCAATTTTGTCATCTGAAAAGTAAAAGTTAGCTGTGTATACTTTATAGAGATAATGGTTTAATACAGTTTGTTCATTTACTCATTTACTCATTCAACCGTGGGCTCACTGAGTGTCACCTCTGCACCAGGCACTGCTGCTCCACAATCCTTCAGATGAAAGATGATGGGGTTCTGAATGGAACAGAAAGAGATGAGGATTGAGAGGAGTGGGGGGATTGAAAGACATTTAGAAGAAGGTGTACCAAAGCCTGATGCCTGATTGTGTACAGAGGAAGTGGCTTTGACTGATATCTGTTTATTGTGTGAGCTTTTGGGTAGAGGAAACAACTCTCTGGAGATCTGGAAATAACTGGGGTAGGAGCCAGCCTCCCGAGGGAAGGAATGTGGAGCCTGAATATGGAGATGATAAAGCCATGGAAGGCGCTGCCCAGTGGGTAGAGTGTGGTGGGCATACTTTTTAAGCTATTGTGGAGGAAAGATGGCCAGGAAAGGGAATTGAGCAAGAATTTTTCTTAGAGGAGGATTAAGGAAAGACTGATAGCTAAGAAGAGATGGTCAAATGTGTGAAAATCCAATAAAGATAAGAAGTAAGTAGAAAGTATAGATTTGATTAGGACCTTGAATGCTGTAAGAAATCTAGGGAACTACAATTTCAGTGAAGAGGTGGAAGTGGAAGCAGGGTTGTGGTGAATTAGGGAGTGAATAGGAGATGAAGAAAAGGATAGCATGGAAGGAGGCTAGTGTTTCAGGCAGTGGCTGTTAATCAGTCATGATTATGGTCCCAGGGAAAGTACTGATCCTACAATAAGTGGTGCTTCCCATCCTGCACGCCATCTTAGCTCTGTGGTCCACCTGGCCAGACAGCCCATCACCACTTCTGGTCTGACAGGTGGAGGATCACTACTGATAGCTTTATTTCTCTCAGAATGTGGAGCAAGGTCATCAGAGTGAGGGGAGGAGGGGAATGGGGCAAGGGTTCAGAATAGCTCTTGAAGGGCAATGAGTGGGAGCTAACTCAGGACAGGTTGAGAAATGGTGTTGAGAATTCAGCTGAGATCAGAAAACATAAATCTGCAGTGGCATTAATGTGTAGGGTTGTGTGATTCTCTCCAGCTGGGCTTGACAGTCTTGGCGTAGGCATAGAAAAGATGGATTGCTGGAGGAATCTGGAGTTGGAGGGGTACATGGCAGAGGCAAAGGGTTGAGGAAATTGAAGGTGCTAAGAGGAGCAAGGTTGAAATGATGCACCATGGGGTCCTGGCTCAGTAGGGAAGGAAACAAAGCCAGAGGGGGCTGATAGTCTAGTGGAGAATGGAAGGATCAAGGGAGTGGAGGTCTCCTTGAGGTCAAAATGCTGATGAAATAGGGTGAGAGAGAGTTGGACCTCCTTCTCTTCATCCCCATTTCTGCATGACTGTAATTACTTAGTGACACTGTCATGGCTCTCCCTAGTGTACATTTTAATGACTAAAAACATTATTACAAATGGGCACTAAATGTGCCATTAAAATAATTCTGCTCTACATTTGAGTATGCTCAACGAAATGTACCAGACTCAACTGACTACTGGAATGAGAAGGAAAAGAGAAATACAGGGAGCTGGCCAAAAACAAAAAACAAAAAACAAAAAAACCCCAAGTCACTTTTTGTAAATTGCTTTAAACGATTAAATAAATTAAGCTTCTGTGGGGTATAGGCACGCATTTCATGGAGTTCCAATTTAGCAATTACTGTTTCTGCAGCAAAGTCAATAAAATATGCATCCACAATCATACAGAGAAAATATGTCCAGGGGACTTCAAGATTGAGTTTTGGTTCAGAAAATATTCTCAGATAAGGTCAACTAATTAAAATATATCAAGTTAAACACTGAACTGTGGTTTGTGAAAACTTTTCTTTTCGATACTTTTATTTTTTGAATCGATTGTAATACATGGTTTAAACATCAAAGTGATATAAAAGGCATATGCTGAAAAATCTCAATCCCACCTGGTTCCTATCCACCCGGTTCCCCTTGCTCCTGTTTTTTATTCCTCCAGTGTTTCCTTTTGCCAATCCAAGCACATACACACATGAATGTTCTTATTCCTGTGCATGTTTTTGCTCAGAGATTTGCATACCATAGATGCTATTAAGCACCTTGATTTTGTTTCCCACTTAAATATATCCAGAGATACTGCCTTATCAGTTAAAAACATTAATTTTTTTTGCAGCTATATAGTGTTCCATGGTGTTGATTGCCATAATTTAACCAATCTTACTTGGGTAGTTACCAATATTTTCCCAATATTTCGTAAAATAGGTTACTGTGTATGGGTCTAAGTGTATCACTAAAGAAAGTCTCAGATATATAATTGCTGAGTTAAAGGGGAAATGCATTTGTAATTTAGGTAGCTCTTGCCAGGCTCCACTCCGAAAGGATTCACATTCCTACTAGTTTCCACTAGTTGAAAATACTCGTTGGGGGTAACTATTTTAATATTGAGTTTATCCACTAACAACACACTTTGAAGTCAAAGTCAGGTGGTTTTTGAAAGACTGTAAGGACATTGTGAAAATAATAAACATCACCAACATAGGACCAGGGTTGGTGGTAATATTTCATCCTGAACCAAATCTATGAGATTTCTTGTGATGACTGATGTAGGCACAGGGTATGACAACATTGCATCACCAACTCTAACATTTGTAGAGTGATTTTTAATCTACAAAATGCTTTGTATAAACCTATTTAACACACATTTATTAAGCACCTACTATATGTTTGACAGATGAGGGATATGAGTATTGCTTCTTTCTTTGTTTTGCACATAAAGGAGCCTTCAGAATTTGTCACAGGTACCCACTGAGACTTTTGAAAACTTTCACATCCCCTTATATATTTTTAGTGTAACTAGAATAGTGGAAAGGGTGTATTTCCATTGTATTGTAAATATAGGCCTTTTAGATAAAACATTATAGATATGGAGCTTCTATATAACATTGTTACATCACCCTTTAAACTGCATCCAATGTAATCTAACCACTGATTTGATATCTACAATCACCTATTTAAAAATATGCAAATGAACTCTTCTTTTAACAGGCTGAACATTTACATCATTTATTTTTCTTTTGAATTCATATTCCCATTTCACTTCCCCCCCAAAATTTTATCTTTATGTAATATATTTTATGCTTAAAAGTCTTATAGTCTATGTCATAATTCTCTGCTACAAAATAAGGATATACATTGATATTTTAATTAATTTTTCCTCTAGCCATCCAGTTGTTAATGTTAAAACATTATTGACTAAATTCTTATTATGATTTTAATAGTACACAATTGGTTAAAAAACAAGTATATTACACATTTTGATAAATAATTTAAAAAGACAACCTTTCACTGAAAAAGTATTTTTATAAGATGGCTAGGACTATATTTTTTAATTAGTTCAACTAAATTTTAGCTTAATTGAATTGTGGATGTCTCAGTGTTGCTAAAATAAGACAGAGTTCAGCATAATTCTTAGTTTTTACTTTTATGAATGAAAATACTGAAATACTTTTTAAGTAAATGAGAAGCTGAGGGGAAATAAGTTTCATTATAACAACATTTCTCAATTTTCTGAAATTCTGATATATACTCAAACCAATAATCAAAAAGTATTTTTAATGATCCATTAGGTGACAATTCAATTAGATCTCCTTAAATGTGGCTGAAAGAAAAGAATCAGAAACAATGACAAACATATATTTTCCAACTGGCTCTTTGTTTGATACCCTCAAGGTCTTTATGCCTTGGGGTCATGTACCTTGGGTGAGATTGGAAAGAAAGAAAAGCATATCTGTTTTGCAAGAAGGGAGAAATGAAAGAGAAAGTGAGAAATAAGAGCTTGTTCTTTTTCAACAAGCTTTCTCTCAGGCAAAATTAGTTTTATGAGAGAGTACATATAAAAACTGAGGATCTGGAAACTAATTCCTTTAAAATCTCTCCTGACTACCCATCCCTTGGAAGACCCTTTTGTGTTTCTAGAGATGCACATATACCAATTTAAAGACCCCTGGAGTAGCTGATCGCCTATGGACCAAGTTCAAAACCAGGTCCCCCGGTAGGCTGACGGCCAAAGTCAAGGAATAACTCTGAATGAGGGCTGCCAAGGAAGTAGGCAGGATGAGAGGGAGGAGGAGGAGACATGCCAGCCAAGGAGAAGGACCTGAAGGAACTTCACTTTGACAATGTCCTATACTTTTTATGTGGTTTGGCATGGGCATCCCAAAGTGAACCAGGTCTTTCTAAAATGACTAGAACAAAACATAAAATCACCAGAAAATGCATTTTATATTACATTGTAATCATGTATCTACGTGCCTACTGTATGTGTTAAGATCTGAATGGCCAAGAATGAGAAGTGGTATCCTAGTTAAGAACACAAGCTGTAGAGGCCCAGGGCTTTGCCTGGAACCCTGATTCCATGAGTTTATGAACACAGGCAAATTACTTAACTGTTGTAAGTATCAGTTTCCTGTGTCTGCTAATAATTATACCTAGCCCATGTGCTTTTGTGAGAATTAAATAAAATAATCTAAGTCAAGCTATGAACACAGTGCCAGGTCATTCCATATTTATTCAGCCAAGAATGCTAATTCAGCTAAATACAAACTAATAGGGGGAGACAGCTAGGCAAACATATAAGGGCCACAAATTGTTGTACAACAGATGTATGAAGTTGGTAGTTTTAATCCCATTTTATAGATGTGGAAGTGGAGGTTAAAGGAATTTAAGCTATGTGCTTAATTAAGATTAGCAACCAGTAAGTGGAGAGCACAAACTTGACTCAGAATGTTGGACCCCTTGTAGCCTCTGCAAGTGTACAGGGGCAGCACACTATTGGGTCTTGTAGAACAAAATACTCCTGTGTTGTTTCAGTGGAGAGACTAATTCTGGATGCTCAGTCAGCACCCACTGCCCGCAGCCAAGCCTTTTGGTCCTTGGCCTGTGGCTGTCTCGCCATCTCTGTAGGCCAGGGAGAGCATCCTACTATGCACGAAGGGCATTCCAAGGTCAACAGAGTGCTTCAAGCTCCATAAAGAAAGCGGCTATATAAATGGAGGTTCTTCTTAAGATAATAAAGCTCAAAAGGCCACTTTTAAAAAGGGAGGTCACCTGGAGGGTTACCAGGAAAAGCCAGATGCCCCAGATGTGCTATTTAACCTTCAGTTTTCATAAAATATACACATACTATAGGAATAGATCTTCAGTTATTTTACTTTTCGAAAATGATGACTCTAACATTGTTTAAATAAATTAAGTCAATTCCTATTATTAGAAGCAAAGTAGCTTGCATTTTACAGGTGCTGAGGCTGGTAGAAATGGATTAACCAGAAGGCTCATTTAAACGTCTCGCCACTCTTGGCCAAACTGTATAAACTCTTTGGAGTAGGATACAGTTCCAAGTGTCTACTGTTGTGCATTCATAGTGGAGAGTGCCTCAGTGTATTTCCTTGTTTTGAATAAATTGTGGTATTAAATTCACAGCCTTCCTTCATCAGAAAGGGAAAATGATGTGACCCTCACATTCCTCAGAGCTGAACTCAAACTTTGGAGACACACTTCAAAGCTCTGTAAATAGTATGAGTAACACTTTGGACCCTTCTGAGGTGGGAGGGAAATTCCCTTTCTGAAGAACACCCAAGTCTTTAAAAAGAAATGGTCAGGTTTAAATATCTCACTGTTTTTCTTGTTTGAGGCTCCATGCTGAGGATTTTATTTTCCTTTGCAAAGCTTATACTGCCCAAGCCCTTTTCTCAGAGGTCAGCTGGCGTTGGTGCGCAGGGCCTGCTCGAAGGTTCGCTGGAGCAAGTTTATTTGTAGTGTGGCTGGGGGTGGGTTGAAGATTCCATTATGATGCGGGGGGCTCCCCAAGTTTGGAATATCAATGGCACTTCAAAGGACTAGAACTGCGAATTAGCAGTCAGGCTTCTTCTCAGGCCCCAGACTAGGATAAAATAACCCACCCAGAGATGTGTTTCAAGGTAGGAAGTGGAGATAATTTTCTTCAAGGGCTCTGATTGTAAAGTGGGCACCCCAGGTCTTCAGAGATGTCCTGGCCCCTTTCTGGGCACAAGGGACTGTCATGGATTTTGCAGAAGCCCAACAAGGCTCCCAGACTGAAATCTGAAATGTAGTACTGGACACCTTCCCAGCCCAACAAACCTCAATTCCATTAACATTAACGCCTACTGAAAAGGGTAGCCTTAGGGAAAGGGTAACTCAAACTGTTTAGCCTAACCTAGTTGTTTCCAAAAGGCCCAGCACTATATTAATCTCAAGGTTTTCTGAGATATTCTTTTTCTTTAAAATCCCATCTGCTTGTCTTTCCCCACCTCTGTCTGTCCTGTAGCAAGAATAGAGGAGAAACAAAGCTAGGGCTTTTCCCTCTGAAGTCTCCAACATAAGTTCCAGTCTGGCTACTGTCAGGCAAGCAAAACAAAACCGAGCAAAGCCTTGAGCCCTCCCAGCGTTTTGCTACATGGTTATGTTCAAGTAGCTCTAGAATGATTATCGGTTCAACTCAGAATGCTAAGACTTTATAACTCTAGGAATTACCACCCTGTGCCCGTGCCTCTCTCTCCTTGCTAGTATTTAAAACAAAAAGAAAAACGTGCACAGTGAAGGGGGGTTGCTTAGGTTGTATTAGTACAAGTATTTATGTAGACCTGGCTAGTGGTCATGGTCATGGTCATGGTTGTTTCCCCAGCCCTGGTGTTCTTCTAATGCCTTGAACATTAGGCTGCCATCTTCCTCTCCTTTAGGAAGGGGCTACACCTTCAAAGACAAGACGGGGGAGTGGAAGTGCCCTGGACTGAGACTTCTCTACAACTGTGGTGATTACTTCCTGGTTCCCGATTTTCTCCTTGCCTTGAGGCTTTCTCTTGGCTGGAGTTGAGTGTCAGCACCCCTACACTGGAGAGCCTCCTTTAAATGGGGCTGCTTCCTGTTTTCATTCATTTATGCTATTTATGTGGCCCTTGGAGGCATTTTGATGTTCAGCTCTTGGTCCAGAATCTCATTTCTTAGCCCTCACTCTGCTGGTTGTACCTGGAATGCTCATTCTCTTTACCTAGCTGACCTCGAATGGGGTCCTGAAGGTCTCAGTCCTTGTCTTCAATCCTCTGGGAAGTTTTCTTGACTCTTCCAGCACATCCTGTGCATTCCCTTGGTGTCCTCTGTCCTCCCGTCATAGCTGCCTGATTATTTACAAGTTACCTCACTGGGCTGTAAGCTTTATGAAGGTAGAGATTACGTCTGTTTCATTCATTCTTATGTCCTGAGTACCTGGCACAGCACCTGGAATCTAACAG
Source organism: Vicugna pacos (assembly GCF_048564905.1). Lineage (NCBI taxonomy): Eukaryota > Metazoa > Chordata > Mammalia > Artiodactyla > Camelidae > Vicugna > Vicugna pacos. The sequence continues at coordinate 78,265,060 of NC_132988.1, forward strand.
ATGCTCAGCAAAATTTTTTGTATTAATTAATTAATTAACTGGTTGATTGATTAATATGAGTCTTCATTCTGAATTTCAGGAGAACGTTAAAAAATTTCTCCGAGTATTTATTTTTAAAATTTCCAACATATTGAAGCACTGACATAATAGCCAAATGAACAGCCAAGTATCCTCCACTTAGATTCAACAATTTAAAATATTTTTCTTTAATCTCTCTCTCTCTCTAGAAATGTATGGTTTTTGCTGAACTATTGGAAAGTAAGTTGCAGATATCATGACACTTTAGTGCTAAAGACATCTGCACGCATCTCTTTTTTAATTAACAGGTTTACTGAGGCATAATTGATATATAAAAACTGTACATATTTAATGTATACAATTTGATGAGTTTGGACATACGCATATACTTGTGAAACCACCATTCAATTAAGGCAGTAAACATATCTGTCACCTTCAAAAGGTTCCTTGTATCCCCCTTTTGTGTGTGTGTATGTGGTAAGAGCATTTAATGTGACAGCTACTCTCATAACAATTTTTAGGTACGCAATACAGTACTGTTAACATTAGTCATGACTTTGTGCCCAAAGAGATGTTTGCAGATCTCTAGAACTTATTCACCTTGCTTAACCAAAACTTTAATCATGAAAAAACTCCCTATCTCCCCCTCCCCCTAGGCCCTGGCAACCACTGTTCTACTTTCTGCTTCTATGAATTTGACTAGTTAAGATACCTTATATAAGTGGAATCATGCAGTATTTGTCCTTCTGCAACGGGCTTATTTCACTTAGCATAATGTCCTCCAGGTTCGTCCATATTGTTGCATATGACAATTTTCTTTTTTTTTAAGACTGAGTAATAGCATCCATCATATGTATATACCACCTCTTCTTTCTTTATTTGCCTGTGGACATTTGAGTTTTCTCCATATTGTGAATTGTGAACAGGGCTGCAGTGAACACGGGAGTGCAGGTATCATTCCAAGATCCTGATTTCTATTCTTTTGGCTGTATACCCAGAAGTGAGACTGCTAGATAATAAAGTAGTTTTATTTTTAATTTTTTAAGGAGCTTTCATACTCCTTATAGTGTTCCACATTTGTACCATTTTACATTCCCATCAGCAGTTCACAAAGTTTCCAATTTCTCCATATCCTCGCCAATATTTATCTTTTTTCTTTTTTTAATAATTACCATCCTAACAGATGTGAGGTGATATCTCACTGTAGTTTTGATTTGCATTTCCCTGATGACTAGTGGAGTTGAGTACCTTTTCATATACCTGTTAGCCATCTGTAAATCTTCTTTGGAGAGATGTCTATTCAAGATCTTTGCTTGTTTTTAAAAAATCTGGCTATTTGTTTCTTGCTATTGAGGTGTTGGAGTTCCTTATATATTTTGGCCATTAACGCCTTTCCAGATATGTAGTTTGCAAATATTTTCTTGCATTTTGTAGGCTACCTGTTTATTCTGTGGTTGTGTACTTTGCTGTGTGCAGAAGCTTTTTAGTTTGATGTAGTACTACTTGTCTGCTTTTGTTCTTGTTGTCTGTTTTCACATGCATCTTTGAAAAAAGCACAGAAAATTTTATTTTTCCTCCTATCACCATACTATTATTATACCTAAGAATAATTCCACAATGTAATTCAATATCCAGTTCATATTCAGATTTCACCAAACGTCCCCACAAATTATCTTTAAAAAATTGAGGTAAAATTCACCAACTCACAAAACATAAAATTAACGATTTTAAAGTGTATATTCAATGGCATTTAGTATATTCACAATGTTATACAACCATCACTTCTATTGTGTTCTAAAATGTTTTTATCCCCCCCAAATGGAGATACACCCCATTACACAGTTGCTCCCTGTTCTGCCCTCCCCTGAGTCCCTAGCAACTACAAATTTACTTTTTGTCTCTATTGATTTACTTATTCTGAATATTTTATATAAGCAGAATTGTCTAATATGTGATACTTCATGTCCTTCTAAATTATCTTATATCTATTTTTAAAAAATTTAAATATGAATAGAAATAAAAAACTATTGACGCAGTACACCTTCCTCTAATGATTGTTTTAAAATCACAAGATTTCATTTTGATCTCAAGCCTGCCTGGGCACCCCCTTATCTCCTCCTCAGTTACAACAAAGGAAAACATCTGTGTTGACTGAGACCTGCGCAGTCTGCAACTCAAGAAAAGGGGCCAATGATTTTGCCCCCAACCTTTTGTGGCTCTTAAGGCTGTTAGGAAAGGCTGAACCTAGGCTATGAACTAGTCTTCATCTTTCCTGTAAAGATGCTGGCCAGTAGGAGGGAGAAGTGGAGACACTCAGTGACTGTGATTGTAGGCACAGCCTATTGTCAGGCTAGCTCGGATTGACACGGGTGGCAGTGATATACTTGTTTAAAAGGAAGTACTTTTCTTTAGGACTAATTCTTATGACCAGAATGAATCATAATTCTACATGATCAGTCTGCATCAGTAATCTTCTTTGCTTCAGTTGTCAAAGTTATACTCTGCAATATTCTTTGCTCTATAAAGGAAAGCACTTTTGAGAGAGAGAGGGTAATAACCACTTCCCCTCTTAACCTGCCTTCCTCATCCACCCTCTTGTGCTTTCCCAGGGCGACTTCCTGTGCTCAGGAGTAATTTCAACCGGCTCCTTCAGCCGAGCACCAGCTCAGGACTCATCTGCACTGTTTGTTACTGGGCATGACAGTTTGCAAGAGTGGCAAGAGGTTCATGGGTTTGGAGGAACTGCTTGGCTTAGCGTTTAACATTCTGAGCAAATTTCCATGGCTTTGAATGGCTGTGTGTGGTTTGTAGGTCCAGTGTGTATGGCAGGAAGGGCAAACACCTGCCATCATGCTCCTACCGCCTTGTTCCTCTGCCCGTGATAGATGTCATCAGTTGGTTGCAGAATTTTTTCGCCTTGAGCTTAAGCACTGTCCTAGGATATTTCTCAACAAAAGCTTCCAGGGAACCATTCAACGGGACTTTGCATTCAGGAGGAAACCTCTTCTTCTTCCCACTTCTGCGGTACGGTCTTCCTAGTTCTCAGTCTGTCAGAATAAACATGGACTCTGAGTGTTACAAATTAAAGCATATCTCCACAGGAGGCCAAGAGTGTTTATGTTTATTGGTTGAACTCCCATCTCCAGTAAGTCTTTGAAATGCTAATCCTACAGCTTGCTGGAGCAAAATTTATAGCAAAAATAATTATGTGAGAAGGTAGTGTGATACATAATTAATATTCAAAAGTAGACTTCTGTAAATTTACATGCCAAGATGCCTCACTTCCCTAGAGATCTGACACTGGAAGTGATGTTTTTCTAAAATAAAATTTATTACGGGATCTGGTTTTTTGAGGTCTCACTAAATAACAATGCAGCATCACATGCCCTGATAAGCATGGAAATCAGTGACGGTTTGGGAGTGGGAAAATCTAAGTGCAAACTGAAGGAGAAATTTGGGTGTATCTTCTAGGGCAGAATCAGTGGAGACCACTTTATTCGGCTTCTTGGTACTTGTGCCCCGGCCACTAAAGTTTATAGTAGCCTGTTTCCTGATAACTGATATTTTCATGGGAGCAAGAGCAAGAGTCTGTGACCTGGAGTGAAATAAAAATGAAGTTTTTAGTCTTCCCAGGAGTCCTTTTAGTGTTGCTAAGTTGTACCTTGGTTTTAGTGGCTGTGTATTTGATGAGTAGTTCATGAAGAAGAAATACAAATTTTAATCTGGTTGAACCATGGGGTCAAAATGGATTCTATGTGAGCGAAAAAAAATTCCCCTTATTTTGGTCCCTTTTTTCTTTTCATCCATTGATTTGTATTATTTTGCTGTATTTTATTATTGTTATAGGCCATCTTAAATCTAGTTTTGGACAAACTAGGTTATACATAAGTAATCAATAGCAATGACAACTACAGTAAGCTGCTGTGTATCGAGTGCTCGCTTTATTTTAGATTCTGTTCTAAGTGCTTAACAATACTGTTTTATTTTAATCTGCCCTCAGTTCTGTGAGGAAGATATTTCTATTTCCATTTGATACAGAGGTAAACTGAACTTCAGAGATGTTATATGCCTGCTAAACAACGGACTGGGGATTTGAACCCAGATCCTTCTGACTTGGAAGCCTGCATCCTTAACCACTGCACTGGACTTCTCCATGTGCAGGTGGCGGTGGTCCTTAGTCACTGTATTTTTCGTCACATGTTGCCTGCGTCCACTGCATCCTGCAATTTGCTTGTTTCTCTGAATCTTCCACTGAGAGGAATCCCATTGGTTTCACCAGGGTTACTGTGGTAAGATATGCTCTGATTTCACTCTATCCCTTCTAGATATTATTACGTTAAATAAATTTAGGAAAGTAATTGATCTGACTCTACTGTATGCTGAAAAGCATTTACATCTAAGTTTGCGTCCTATTAAAAAAACAATAGATAAAACCACCAAACCTTGAGATGACCAATGCCGAGAAAAGTAGCGAAATAACTCTTCATGGTGTATTTACGTTTTCACACCGTCCATTAGCCACTTTGTTTTATGTGGCCAGCAGATGTTGGGACTTACAGCACCTGCTAAGACAAGTTGATTCTTTATGACTGAAGCCTGTCCCATCTTTGTGGGATTTTATGTCCCCCCTGCTGCCTTGCTGGGGCCCAGCGGAATCTGTGCTCTTAGTTCATTAGTGCAGCCAGAGTCTGTGGTGGGTCTCGGAGTTTCCATTCAAGGGGATCTGCTGGGCCTGCTTTGATAGCGCAGCCAAGCAACTGCTGGTTGCAATGTAAAAAATGCCAGAGGCTTCTTTTCTGTGTAGAAAAATCATCTGAAAGCCCAATAGCAGGAGAAAAGCACACGTTTTTTCTTGCAATAAAACCTTAAAAACAAGTTTGGGAAAGAGGGCATAGACAACAAATGTGCCCTGTTTCCGTCAGTCCTTTCCTAGATGAATGCACCTGCATTTGGAAAAACTGCCTTTTTGGTTTTTCCCCATGGCAGAAACTTTTGACACAGGTTTACAAATACTTTGTAAGTGATATGCCAACCTATTTAGTTTTCCTACATCAGAAGTCATGTTGGAGAAACAATTAAGGCCGTATCTCTCCACGAAAATGCAATGAAAACCTGAGGCCACATGTGAGTTGCAAGTGACTTTTCCTCCCTTTGGTTATTTTGGATGATTGTTTTAATTTTCCACTTTATTCTTCCCTTTTCTATGACCATTCCCAGCTAAAAATTAATAATTTCATCTCAATTCTCTACTTCCCTTTTCTGCTTAAATAAGGCTTTACATGAAATGAAGGAATTTTAGACTGTATATGTGCAGGATTCCAGTGAATAAAAAGACAATTCCAAGAATCATTTAAACATTATTTTTAAGAGAAAACACTCATGTAAAAATGTTATGAAATCATAATGTGTGCACTTAAAATGATGATTAGGGAAATTTTTGATTTGTTATTTTCCAATCACTTTTCTCGTATGTTATAAAGTGTTTTTCAAGATACTGATTTAATTCCTATTTTTCCACCATATTTTGCGGCTGGGAGGGAGTATAAAGGGAGACAAGGAAGAGTTGGATAAAAACTTGTGAAGAGGGAATGAAGTTGGTGACTCCATCTTCTCTCCCTCCACACCCCTAATTTGACTTTTTGGGGCCAAAAGGGGAGAATATATTTGAGCTCTGGGGAAATTCTATACAAGTTTAGTAGCCTTGCAGGTTGAGTCCTCCAGTTCTGTGGGACCACAATGTCAGGAGAATCTTAAATAGAGAAGTCTTGTCTTTTATAATTTCTTTTTTATCTTGGTCCCCTAGCATATCCAACGGAGCTAGCCCACCATCTGCATGGCATCCTTCCTCTAGGCTGAGATAAAAAGACACGTCCACTTGAACAAAAGCTGCTAGTTAAATGTTCTTTGGTTGAGATTTGTTTGTGTTTTTAAATAGTAATGGCTTCTTTCTTTTTGTGCCTCAGTCTTTTAGATCCAAGGACTAGCCCTATTTATTTAGCATATAAGGCCCACTGTGTCTTTCTTGTTCACTCCTTAGAAAAATATAGAATGGCAGAGGAGGGTCACATCATAAAATAACACAAAAGCTTCTAGCAGAACTAGGGAAAAAGGAGAGTGAAATATGCTTATGTTGTTCAATGGTCCGAAGGTTTCTTCTAAGGTTGGCTTGCTGCCCTGCCACCCGTATGTCTTCCAAGGGCGATTCTCGTCACAGTAGCCCTCGCCAGAGACGGGCAGAAGTGGCCACAGCAGCAGTGTGTGATCTCAGGTGATGCTGAGGAGCTTTTCTCTGAACTTACGTTTGTAGGAGAGAATTGCAATGGCAATTTTTAGTTTCTCCCTAAGACGGCAATAAGATACTTTTGCAAAATAACCACTGAAACTTTCATTTGCAATGAGATACTTAAATTATTAGCATATAGATTTTTATATTTTTCAGAGGACAGAGAGGATCTTGGCAGTGATTAATTATATGTTATTACAGTTTCTCCAACAAATAAGGCAGAACTAAATAAAGTCTTGTTGAAATGTGTTTATTCTAAAAATAAAATCAAGTTCCAGTGAGTGATTCAATAAAAGCAGATCAGCCATTTCCATTTTCTTTACTTATCAATTAGGAAATGAGTTTCAAAAATAATAATGACTACTGTTGATGATAGTGTGGCAGAGGCCAATCTTTTTTAATTGAAGTACAGCCAATTTACAATGCTGTGTTAGTTTCTTGTGTACAGCGGAGTGGTTCTGTTATATACACATATATATTCCTTTTCATACTCTTTTTCATTATAAGCTATTACAAGGTATTGAATACAATTCCCTACGCTACAGAAGTTAATCTTGATACAACTCTTTGGTGGAGTGGACTTGGCAGTTTAAAGCATTTTACCACTTAAACCAGCAATTTCACTTTTAATAATGTATGCCAATGAAATAGAAATGTGCATAGAGATTTATGACTAATGAACGCAGTGTTTCTAATAATAAAATGTTGAAAATAACTAGTCCCACAATAGGGGACAAGTTAAATAATTGATTGTATATTCATATTCTGAAATACTGTGTTTTTAAGAATGAAATAGTAAAATAATATTCAATGCCATGGAAAGTTTCAGAGTATATTGTTATGTGGAAGCAAAAGCAGGTTACAAAACAGTATCTATAGCTTGATTCTAATTTGTGGGGAAAAATGCATAGGAAAACTATTGGAATGTTGATAGTTGCTAACTTTGGGGTACGTGGATTATGATTTACAATTTTTGCTTTAATTGTGTTTTTATGCATTTTCCAAGTTTTCTGCATCAGACACATTGTTTACTATGTAATTTGAATAGAAGTGAATAAATGCTATAAAAAATGGTCTGGAAGTCTGGTTACCTGGTGGCAAATCACTAAAACTTTCTGGACCTGAGATTGTAAAGTCAGCCTGTTGAATAGATGAGCCTATGGTTAGCTCTGTGAATCTGTGATGTCAGGTTTTTCAGCAGGAGTAACATCTTCTGTTAAACTCTTTGTCATTTTGGCTAACAGATATTGAAGGAGAAAGTAAAAGGCATTATTCATTTTTAAGCATTTGGCGTATTTCCAAAACACTAAGTCAATTTAATATAATTACTTTTTCATAATTATAATTTCAGAAGTGCTTTAACTTTAGTTTCAGCCATTCTTTAGTGAGCTACCTATATTCCCTGGCTGTAAACTTGAGGACTTAAAGGATGGTAGACAAACATTTAGTCATGTTGGATTCCCGCTACTTAAAGAAAGTGTGGAGAACACTTCTTTGAAGTAAATTCTTCTCTGGTAATAGAAGTAATTGCCACCAGTGTCTATTATGTTAGTTGCTTTGCTCACACGAAGGTTCAGGAGGGGCCCATTGGCATAATGGAGTTATCAGTTTCTTCTAAATGGCTATTGGCCACAAGCTACAGGGACTTTTTGGGGAGACCCAAGGACAACAACAAGATGGTGCCTGGAACACGTGGTAGAACTGACAGCTGTGCTTTGTCACAAGCTGCTGATGCATACTGCTATCAGCCTCTCTAGACTGACTGTGCCTCTTGAGTTGCTGTTTGCTCTTATTTCTGCGATGACTGTATGTATTATTCTGATAGGTGATGTAATGTGTAAAATCTTTATCCCAATTTTGAACTATCAAAGACATTATTTTCAATAATATTAAGAGAGGATTAGGATAAAAAATGTTTTTGCTTAGATTTCTCATTCTCCTTCCTATGCTTCTGCACTACATCTGTTGTTTACTCTGCTAGAAATTAGATATATGCATATAATTTTAATTAAATTTTTAGTCAGCCATTTTGGTTTTCATCCTCCATGTCCCTAGACTATTGATTTTTCAGTTCAAGGCCTGAGGTGACATTCTCTGGCACATAACTCGGGGTGTATATTGACGTTTCCTTTGAAGCATGGAAGAGCAGCAGCCTCTAAGATGCCTCTGAGGAGCTTGACTTCTTCCAGGTCCCACCTGGGTCCAAGGCTGCAGGAGATAATGGTAGCATTTTGACTGGACCAGAGCTTCTACTCTGCAGAGTTACAGGAGCTGAAACTTGTCACCAGCTTGACACTTCAGTTACCCCTGACTGACTCAACAGGACTAGGGTGGGGAAGAAGAAAGGGAGGAAAATAAGAATGGTGCTGCGCTGAGGGAGGCAGTCTCATGAACTGAATTATAGACTTTGAGAGGTAGGATAATGTCAAGAAGTGTGAAGTGTCTGAGATTTTGTCCTGCATACACGCTAACCTGTTAGCCTGCCGTAGTTTCATGGATGTCGGGAGAAGACGTGAGACTACCGGAACAGAGACAACAGACCTTATCACTCACAGCAAGCAAGCAGCATGGACTTCATGTTCCTGTTTATTCCCCTTGAGCGCGCCCCACCTCCAAAAGTCCCCTGGGGGCATTTGGAGGGATGCAGATACATGCTGCTTACAGAATGACTTTGTGTCACTGCCTAAGAACCCCGTGCTTAGAAAAGTCACAGTTTTTACAACAGGCTGCAAGCAAACTGTCCAACCTTTGCCTTGTAGTATTTTTATTAAACAGTTAGTACATCTGTCCTTTGCTTGCATGGAGAAAATATCTCTATCTTTCAAGGCTGTTCACTATATAAGCATCCTTTAAAAGGTAACCCGGAACCAAAGCCTGGTTAGTGCTTCTGCTCATAAGATGTGCGGAAAAAATTCTCTCCCAACAAATAAAACCATGAGTACTTGGCTGTGTACAGTAAAAGGCAGATGCTGCCCTTGAAAAGAGAAAATACTGGCCAGTCAAGGACTAAATAGAAAATTTGGCCAGTCAAGGACTAAACAGAGATTGGTAGTTGAATCTTAAGTTCATGTAGCCTAATAACATCTCAGAAGACTATGACCCCCACCTAACCAGCAACATTTTCATGGAGCCAATGGAAAAAGGCAGTAAGGTCCTGGACACTAAGGCTCATACCTCAATGTAATCACCTCTCCTGTCCATTTTGAAAATCTAGTAGAAAAATTTGCCTCATGGCTGTATCAATTTATTTCTCATTAAAAAAAACTTTACTATTTTTTAAATCCTTGACTGTTACACTTACAGATTAAAAAAAAACTAGGAGCAATAACATGTTGTTTATATTAGCAGTTATGATAAAAACACTTTCTTCCTAAGCCTCCTTATAGTTTAAGGATGGAGCAAATGTAGGCAGAAAATTATAACAGATCAAAAGTTAACCCTAGGAGGCACTGAGGCCTCTTCACCACCTTTGAAAATTTCATGCTTTTTCATTCATTCATGTACTTACTGTTTTTATACTCTATTTCAAAAAAGTATTCAAATACAATGACAGGAAATGGAAAAATGTCCATTAAAATAAGAAAAAGAGAACACATAGTTTTCTAAGAAATTAAATTTTAGGTAACTGCTACCACTGGTTGACCAGTAATTGTGTACTGCACTGGTCACTGCAGCATTATTTATGGCAGCAAAAAAATGGTAAAGAAACTAAAAAGAAAATATCCCCAAATAAGGAATAGGTTAAATAGGGGTTTCTCAACATTGGCACTGTTGACATTTTGGGCTGGGTAGTTCCTCTTATGGGACTGTCCTGTGCATTGTAAGATGCTTAACAATATCCCTGGCCTCTACCCTCTGGATGCCAGTAGCATTGACCCCATTGGTGACAGTTTAGACATTGTCAGATGTCTCCTGGGGGGCAAAATTGTCCCTGTTGAGAAATACTGGGTTAAATAAGTATACAAGTTGTACTAAATTTCTAGAGCTGCCATCACAAATCATCACAAAACGAGCATCTTTAAACAACAGAAATTTATTCTCTTGTAGTTTTGGAGGCTGGACATCTGAAATCCAAGTGCTGGGGAAATCAATTCTTTTTGGAGGTTTTGAGGGAGAATCTGTTGCATGTCTCTATCCAAGCTTCTGGTAGTCCTTGGAGTTCCCTGGTTTGCAGACGTATCCCTATAATCTCTGCATCCGCCTTCACATGGCATTCTCCCCTACGTGACTGTGTCTCAATTTTCATCATTTTATAATGATACCCATCATGCATTAGGGACCATCCTAATCTTAATTACATCTGCAAAGACCCTATTTCCAAATAAGATCACATTTAAAGGTAGCAAAGGTTAGACTTAAACATACTGTTTTGAGGGACACAATTCAATGTATACCAGAGACTTTTTAAAGTGACTCTTAAGCTCTTTTGGTGTTTTTGATGCCACAGAAGAATCATTCAATTATTGCTAATCATTTTCATTTAGAAGTAGAGCCAGCACATGTAGGTAGAGCATTTCTCAACTTTCCTTGGAAAAAATCTGTGAAGTCACCATAAGCTTGAATGTAGATTCTTCAGACTGAATTGTAAAATGTCTTAGCTCTATAAATTGGGGGGATCTTTAGTTGATAGTGAGTTTTGAAATTAATAGAAATACTTTTTACTCTAATGTAAGTTTCATTTGATTGGTTCTTCAAAACTTTTGCAGTTCTTGAGAGATGAGGTATGAATGTTTTTTCTAAATATTTGTTATTGAGACATAGTGAGACCAGATCAAGCCAGGAGGGGCTTGTATTTTGACTTCTTCTGGAGAAAAATGTGAAATGGTTGGCCTGATTTTGGCACAGTGCTCCCTATACACATACTCCTGACTTTGGGAAATATATGGTCAGCTCTTATGATTACCTTGCTTGGACTCTCAGTAAAGATAGGAGTTTTCTCTGAAAAACACGGCTTTTAATCATTCTGGGAAAAAAGACTAAGGTTTCCTGGATTCGGGGAGGGAAGATACTACTCTTTCTCTGAAGTTAAATGAAGAGATGGGGCCAGGACTCTGGGGATGAAGATGCTTAGAAATTTCTGTTGGTAGCCTCTTCCATGTGGAGAATCCTGGAAGAACCCATCTGATAGAAAGTCACTCTGTATTGATCCAAGTTAACCGTAAGCTTTCATTAAAGCTCTGTACAATGTTACAACCTGATTTTAGCTAGACTTCGGGGACTTAAAGTAGGGGGCCATTTTCACTGTGGGTGCAGAGGAATAAAGGAACATATCTTCTCTACCCAGCCTCGATCCTCTCCTCTAAGCTGAGTTCACGGTGGCTATGCTGCTTAAAGGCGTGATAGGGCCCAAGTGTCTTTGAGTGTCTGTGCTGGAACAGAGAGTAGTGGTTAGAAGCCAGCTAAAAGGACAGTCAGAGTCTGTGACAACAGATAGGACATTTTTCAGAAACAGGTTGGCATTTTGGGGTATTCTCAGGTGTACTGAGTAAGAAAATCTGATTATTCTGCATGGCATATTGGGGAATTGAATGATATTATTTGAACATTGAAGAAAGAATGACCTCTGAAGGCTGGGGAGCATGGAAACACATGGATTACATACATCATGATGTGCCCATATGATGAAATATCATAAAATGACTTGAACCATATTACTGAAAACAGTTGATAACATAAAACATACTTTTTGGATATAATATGAACTAAGGAAAGAGCATAAACTGTATACAATTCGTTTTCAATTTTGTTTACTAAAATACTATAAACAACTGTACAATGTTGACACTGGTTATTCAGGAGTTCATGGAGGAATTATAAGTGATTTCCCCCTTCATTTAAATTTTCTGTGGTTTTAACATCTCAGTGAACACATGCGAATTTAAGAATCAGCAGAGAGACTATGCATTTGTGGCAAACAAAGTTTAGTTCTGCTGGTCACAGCAGAGGGGAAAACACGGTGAGTAACAGCATTTGTTCTTAGTACTCAAGCTAACGTTTCTGGTGGTGATTACAAGTCCTGAGGAGGCAGGCCTTCTCTCACCCACCAGACACACGAGGAGGCCTTCTACCTCTGGGCCCCTGAGGTTGCCATGTGTCTCACCCTAACTGATGTGAGCACTCCCAGGCCTTCACACTTGGCTTCCACCTCCTCCTTCCCCTAAGGGAAAGTTCGCTTCCTTTGTAGGCCAAGTAGCCACCCAGAAGCTGTAATGGCAGGCCTTACTACCAGCGAAATCCCACATGACAAATTCGTCCTTTGTGCTGATACAATTGACTTGTCACCTCATTTTTACAGCTAATTAGCTCTTTAGTAAGCGATGGCTAGTGTCAGAGGCCATCTGATACCTGATTCTGGTAAATTGACCGTAAATATTACTGTGCATCTGTATTTGCTGTTCAAAACACTGCTTAGTGACCAGATTTTAAACTCTTTTTGTAGGAGACCCTGCTTATTTTTGTTGGCAAGATAAAGTTTCCAGATAATGCTCATGAAACTTATCATCCCTGAAGTTATCTGGGGTTGCTGCTCAATTAGCCTTTTCAATCGGTCATGCCACCCACAGGGCCGGGGTGGGGGCTGGGGGAAGCAGCCACACAGTTCCCAACTTTTCCCAGAGTTTCTTTTGTTTCCTCATCTAAATTAGAAAGTCACTAGAGGTACCCTTGTTCTCACTCTGTCCATCACTATTAAAACTTCAGGAACGTTTTGTTGTTTTATAACAATAACATCAGTAAGGCTAAGAGCAGCTCATAATTACTGAGTGGGTCACTATTTGCCAGGGGCTGCACTAAAAGGTTCATGTGCATTAAATCCCTGCATTCTCACAACCCCGTTTGGAGATATATTTAATCCCTAAGTAATGGACAAGGAAACTGAAGCTTGGAAAGGTAAACTTTTTGCCCAATATCATACAGATAAATAGAAAATTGAGGTTTTGCTCTGGTCTGCCTGACTCCTAAGTCAGATCATTCAACCCCTAAGCTGTACAAACTTATGAATCTAGTTATTAATGTGACTAGATAGTTGCAATACTAATTCTGCATGTGTGTGAATAATCATTTGCTATTGGCCATTTAGAGATCAGTATTATTCAGAGAATACAGAACAGAGCAACAAGAACAGATTAGAGATGGACCGAAGGTCTTGGTTTTGAAGGAAGCCGTAGGTTATCTGGAATGAGGCTGGCAATCAGAGTTGAACTGAGACTAGTCTCTGGAGCAGTGTTTCTTGATTCCACTTGGAAGCTCAGGGGCAGCACCTATGAACAAGGCAAAAGGTACGGCCGCCAGATGAGACAGATGACGAGAACCATCATTTTACATCAGTGAGAGTGGAGAGGGGCCAGATGCTGGCTGTGTTCCTAAAAGGATGGTGAACACATTCTGCATAGCCAAGACTTTGCTGTTTCTAAACCCAAAATGTAATTTCAGAGACTTCCCCCCGCCCCCCTCGCTTCTACTTCCCCACATCCTTCCTGGGAGAGAGTGGGTGATAAGAAAGCCTTCTTGAAAGGCATATTAAAAGGATTAGGCCATCGATCACTAATGAGGTGTCCAGGATTTAGTAACAAGTAGACAGAATCTAGGACCCTAGTTCTGCCCAGTTTGTGCAGAGATGGCAAGAGGAATCAGAGAGCACAGTGGCGGCAATTTCCTTTATGCTGGCTTGATCAGGCACATTAACAGCCTTTGATAATGGTCAAGATATAAAATGAGCAAGATTTTACTTCTTCCTTGGAGCACACCAGAACCGGATGTACCTGACTGCTATGTAAATTCAGACTGTAGACTTAAAAACCTGAGAGGTGAGGTATGCAGATGTGCGGCTGCAGGATCATCAATCAGCCAGCCCCTAAGTGTATTGAACGGCCTTGAGTAATAGAGTCAGCACTGCGTGTGATGCCAAATGATGACACAGTCCCTGACCTTATCTCAGGAGGCAAAGACGGAATAGGGCGGACAAATGAGAGAAGCAGATCCTGCGTCATAAAGTGCCTGTTGAAGAAGAGGGACTATGTAGGGAAAGGAGGTTTGGAAGGCAGCCTGGGTGAGGGGAAAGAGAATTTGACTGGGTATCAAGAGAATCTTATGCTCCATTCCTGGTTTTGCCACTAACTAGTTGTGTGACCTTGAGCATGCAAATTTCTCTCTTTGGGTTCTTCTCAGCTTCTCATCTGTGAAATGAAGGGGTCAGAGATGGCAGTCTCTAAGGTCTCTCCAGAGCCAAAATTCTGATGTAAAGGAGGAATTTCTGTGGGTCTAATTCATTGGAGGAAATGTCCCAGAAATAGGGAGGAAGAAATGGCCAGAGATGGACATGGTGTGTGAGTGTGTGTGAGTGTGTGTGTGTGTGTGTGTGTTTGTGTGTGTGTGTGTGTGTGTGTGTTGGGGAGGGAGCAGTTGGAGGTGTGAGGCTTGTGAGGAAGGGGAGGGGATGCAGGAGAGGGATGGACTTAGAACTGTGCAGGGTAGCAATGGAGAGGTGAGTACACTCAGCTATGACAGCACAGGCCAGTCACTGCAAACCTCACTTCCTTGATGTGAAGCAGCTGCACGATTAATGATGCCAAAAGCAAGGCATCACTTTTGATTCCTCTCTTTCCCTTGCTAATCACATCTAAGTCCACATGAATATCTACTCAGATCAGTTGACTTCTCTCCCTCTCTGTCACCACCAATGTACTGCCAATACCTCTCTTTTGGAAGAAAGCAACAGGATTGTAACTGGTCTCTTTGAATCTATCTACTTTAGAGTTGGTCCCCTAAGACAGAGTCAGAGCATCTTTAAAAGTTATCCCCAGATCCCATCACTCCCCTTCCTCAAGCTGTCTAAGGACTTTGGATTGCACTTAGAATAAGCTCATTTCTCCCCATTGTCATTGCTTCTTCTACCGGAACTACATGACCCAGCCCCAGCCTTCCTCATCATCCTCCTGTCTCCACCTATCACTTTCTCCCGGCCTCACTGGCCCGCTTGCTCATGTAAGGCATTCCTAGTACACTCTTGCCTCAGATTCTTTGTTCTTCCTTCTGCCTAGAATATTCTTCCCCTGTATCTTCATGGTTGTCTTTTTTCTATTTGATTCAGGTTGATGCTCAAAGGTCACTTCTCTAAGGGGCTTTCTTCCACCTGCTGTCAAAGGAGGGCTCCCCCTTCCTAACCCTGCTTTATCACTGTACCCAGTTTCATTGATTTCACAGTGTCATCGAGAATTACTTCGTGCCCTAGTTGGCTTATGGCCTGTTTCCCCCACCAGAATGTAAGCCCCAAGAGAACAGGAGACTATTGTGCATTGTTCATCGTTGTGTTTCCTGCTCCTGTAACAGGCATCCAATAAATGCTTGTTAAATGAATGAAAGAATACTTAAATAATACATAGGAATAACAGTGAAATGGTACTGTGGTTTCAGGCATCATAGATCAACTATCAGGCAAACCTGGGTTCAAATCCCAGTTCTAACACTTTTTCAGCAGCCATGTGACCTTGGGCAAGTTATATAACCTCTGTAAAGCTCAGGTGTAAAATGAGGAGGAACGTGGTGTCAACATCACTGGGTTGTGAGGTATATACTCCACGCAACAGTGTCATGAAAGCCCTGAGCTCAGTGCTGCATAGAACTACCTTCTTGTTTCTTCTTACATTTTGCCATGGTCTTCACTTCTTTAGGCCGTGAAAGAGTGGGTTTCCTCTGACTAGAGAAGGGAAATGGTAGATAATATATAGAGAGATTTCCCTCCCTTCTTCTCTCTCCCTCTATTCCTTCCCCCTTCCCTCTTTCTCTCTCATTCTTTCTTCTTCTCCTTCTCTTCTTCTCATCTTTCCATCTCTCTCATTTATTGATATTGAAGCATATGCATTTATAGCCACAATCTAATATTATAAATTAGATAAATGTAAGTGTGGTATAACTCCTTTTACTGTTGTTGTTGCTATTAAAACAACTATGAAAAAGTGTATGGTAGAATAATATGCTGACTGTTAAATCTGCCCTTCAAATAAAATAATTTTAATATATTAATAATAATCATTTGCTAGTACTTTGGTTTATAAGTTATATCCAGTCGCATGATTTAATATGATTTTATTTGACTTGATATAATTGTTATATTATACACAAGAAAGCAAAAAGCTCAAGGCAGAGGTGGAACTGTGTCCTCCCCGAAAGATATGTTTAAGCCCTAACCTCTGGTGTCTGTGAATGTGAACTTATCTGGAAATAGGGTCTTTGCAGATTAAGTGAAGGATCTGGAGAAGAGATCATCCTGGATTTAGGTTGGGCCCTAAATCCAATGATTGATGTCCTTGTAAGAGAAAGGGAGATTTGAGGCACAGAGACACACAGGGAAGGCCATGTGAAAGCAGAGACAGAGTTTGGAGTGATGCAATTACAAGTCAAAGAATGTCAAGGAGTGCCCACAGCCATCAGAAACTAGGAAAAGCATGAAAAGGGTTTCCTCAGATCCTCTAGAAGGGACCAACACTGCTGGCACTTTGACTTTGCACTTTTGGCCTCCAGAATTATAGAGAATAAATTCCTGCTGTTTTGAGCCACCAAGCTTGTGATAATTTGTTACAGCAGCCCTGAGAGACGAATACATTCAATGAATTCACAAAGCTGCAATACCGAGAATAGAGACCATCCATAAAGCCAGCTGGCAAATATGCATAAGATTTTAAGAGTATGATTTATATAGATTCTTCCAGGCTGGAGGCTGCTCTTACTCTGATCCTAACAAGTTATAACAAACCAAATCTGCCATGCAGACGTACTTTGAATTTGTGCTCTTGCATCTCTACAGCTGTCACCTTGGTCCACTCAATGATCTCTTTTACATGCACTCTGAAATAACCTTCTAACTGGCACTCCTGCTTCCACTCATGCCTCCTATCAGTCCACTCTTCATGCAGCAGCAAGAATGGATTGATTGTCTTGAACCCTCAATGGATCATTTTATTCTAAGGGCAATGAGAAGTCAGGGCCTCATGCCTTCAATAGCTTCCCATTGAAATGATAATAAAATACCCTCTTCTAACCACGACCTCCAAGGCTCTTCATGACCTGGTGTGTGCTTTCTCTCCAAACCCATCTGCAGCAGATGACTTGCTTACTCTGCTCCAGCCTTTCCCACAGATAGTACAACCACAGGAGGGAAGAAACCATATCAGTCTTCTTCATCTTTG
The DNA here is from genome assembly GCF_048564905.1 of Vicugna pacos. NCBI lineage: Eukaryota > Metazoa > Chordata > Mammalia > Artiodactyla > Camelidae > Vicugna > Vicugna pacos. The sequence continues at coordinate 78,282,544 of NC_132988.1, forward strand.
TATTTTCAGTACCCGGTGAAGTGCCTGGCACTTAGTAGATACTCAGAAGATGTTTGCTGACTTGGTAGATGAATAAACAGATGGCTTAAGGAAGGTCTCCACTCCTTTGTGAGTCTCCTTTTGATAAGGCCCTGGAGTCTTTTTGATGGGAGTGTATTTGTTTTAGCTGATGCTTTTGCTAGGATACTTGTCCTATCTGTAGATTGTCAGTGTAGTAGTTCTTGCACTTGAATAGCCAACCTAGGAATCAAGGCAATTGGAATGGTAAAAAGGATATTGCTCATCAAAATGAGAACTGATAAATCTTCTCATTTCTCCAAAAGCTGTCTCTTTTCATTTTCCAGCTGTCTTGTCCATGGCTTCTGAATTGGTTCTTTTCTGTTTGCCGGGACTCCACCCCTCTGCCCCCAACCCCACTCCTCCTGTTTTGCTTTGCTCACTTCTCCTGGGGGCTGATCGTCATAGACAGATTGCCCTGGCTTCCTAGTCAGCTAGCCAGTGGGAGGTACTGGTAGGAGACTGGAAAGGCTGGAAGAGAGTGAGGTCAGGGCATTTCCTCTCTGTTCCATCCATGCTCTGGGCATATTCTCTCACAATGGCGACATCCCTCTGGGACTACAGCTCCTGTCAGGTTGCTCCTCCTCCCTGTTTCTGGCACTCACTGGGCTCTGGGAACACTGTTCTTCTTCTTGCCCTTTCTGGAACAAATTCTAGGTGGCAGCCGTCTTCTGCTATTTGTGGTTTCTGGGCACCTCACCATTCATTGCTGATTCTCTTAACTCTATCCAAACCTTTATAAACAGTTCTTCATTAAAGCCTCTTGAGCCATCTGTATTGGATTCCTTTTTCTGCTGGAACCTAGACTTCACACTCTATTAACCACTAGGGCAGGAAAGTAAGGATCTAGGGTTGGACAACATGTGCTTCTTGTTGACTCATGACCAGTTTGAAGCTCTCATTTTGTCCTGATTGGTTGAAGTTTGTTTTCACTTCTTTTTCACCTTCAGGCTTAGGTAAGAGGAAATGCTCTTTGCCTGCCACATAGGCCAGTATGACTTTAAATTAATTGAATAACCATAACTTCCTTGTCCTAGAAAAAGCCCAGAATCAGTTTCACAGGTTGCCTTCATGTCCTGTGGCAGAAGCTGCTAATGTTGCCCCAGTATCCACGTGTTCCAGCTAGATACGGGCCATGTGATTGGATCCTGGCCCATAGGGGGTAGGTGCCATGGATGCAGGCCAGTTTCAGGGTAGCCTTTTCAGATATCACCTACCGTCTTCCCACTTACTCCCTTGGCCACAGTGACCTTGGAGGCCAGAGTATAGATGGTCCACCTGCAAGATGGAGGAGGGCTGCTTCAGACTTTGATTGACTGGCAAACACACCTTTATTGTGTTAGTCATTGAGAATTTGGGTTATATTTATTACCTTAGACCTGCCTAGCCTATTTTGACTAATACATGTATCATGCAGATTTATTCATTCCTAATATCTTAATATCTAATATCTTAATATCTTAAACTTTGGGGGGACTAAATCAGCAATAGAAAACACCTGACGTATTACTACCTCTCCCTGACACCAGGGCCACAGTACATATTGCTGGTCAACCAGGGCACTCTTTCAAGGTGAGCCCAGGGTGTCTTCTGAATCATTCTCCATGTAAGATTCCAAACAGACTCTGCCAACCAATAGGCAAAACCTACTCTAGTTTCTGTTCTATGTGGTGAGCTTCTCTTTGTGCTCTATTCAACCACTCACTCTATTGTAATTTTGAAGTTTTTTGTTATTTCTTTTCATTATGGAAAATAAGTACTATTTTTACAGTTTTCGTAGTCCACTTTCAGTTCAAGTTGTAGGTAAAGTTTTGTGTGCTACCTTATTAATATTCACATATGGATCCCTCACCCTAGAATTAAATAGCAAACCATAAAGAAATTCCCTTTAGAAAAGTTGACTTCAGTATCCCACTGATAATATATATTTCAGTAAATATATTTGTATTTTAAGTCAGATTCCAGTCCCTGATCTAAATCTAGATTTGGAAACAGCTTTGTTTCTTCACTTACAGAGTTTCATGGTCCCAATATAAAAATAACTAAAAAGTAAAAGCACTGATTTTTGATTCACAAACTCTTCTGATATTATCTGGAGCTACTGAACTCAAGTGAAAAGAAAGTAAATAAAAACTCAGACAGGACCTCAGTACAGAATATACAAAGAATGTACAAATAATCTCTACATCTAGTTTTGCCCTTGTACTTTGTCAGAGAGGAAGCAATTTTCCTCTACCTTCTTGTAAGTTAGTCTAAGAATAAATTAACATGAGACATATTAACAGGAAGAAATCAAACAAAAACTTAATAACATGTATACATGGAAGAGGCCTATAAAACTGAGTGGCTTGCCACAATATTCAAAGCCCTCACCATAAATGCCATCTTTAGCTAAAGACAAGAGAGGATGTTGAGGTTAGTGGTTTGGGACTTCCAAGAGGAGGAAGGCAATTGAAGATATGGTGATGGAAAAGCAAATGTTTGGTAAGCAAATATTTGCTGGGCTATGCAGAGACAGTGGGACACAGAGAGGAAGCTTGGCAAACAGACTTTGTTAGGTTCTTCCCTGTCTACTATTCCTAGTTCATACCATAGTTACCTACGGTGATAGCTTCCTTCCCGGAAGGGTCCTCTATCTACAATCTTTAGGCAGTTGGGGGGAAGTGCAAAGGTTCTTCCCAAGTCTTTTGGCCTTTGATTTTAGCTCAAAATAATCTGCATGCCAAAGAGATATTTTGGGTAGGCAAATTTTGCTCCCTTACAACTTGATATAGGTTTAGTAGAAAATTTTAGTTCTTTCATTATTTCTAGAACTATTTTGCACCAACTTGTCCCTAGAATACATTTTCAGAAAATAGATCCACTTCCCACCATAACAGGAAGGTTAAAGATTCTCCTATTTTTGGTATTCTTAGTTTCTTTTTCAGTATGTTTAAATATCTTTTAAAGTATTTTTGCTTCCTTTCTTAGTATTATAATAAAGGAGAAGTTGGCTAACATTCAAGTGGTCATGATTAATAAGAGTCTTCAGAGCAGAAACTGACATAATTTCATGGAGTGCTTGAAGGACAGAGAGTGGTTGTGACTCTGGGCTGTCTTCACCAGCCAGTCTGTTTTTGGTTCACTTATTTGATGTTCACAAATGAAATAAAAAAACTTGGACTGCTAAAAATAAATTTGAAGTTTACTGTCCTAATCAGTTGCCCAACATGCTTGTATTATAGACAGAATTCAAAATTATCTTAGATAGTTACAGTTTCCCCAGGGTTTCAGAGTCTACTCATTCAATTCCCACAAAAATGACAGCACATTCTGGTCATTTGAAGTTCTAACCTTTGGAGGAATTTCTTATAAACATGGAATCTGTCTTGAAGGAACTGTTGATCCACATTGAGCATGTGTTTACCAATTAAGACTAGGCTATCTTGGGTGATCTTCAGACATCAAAAAACAAGATTGAAGAACCTACATTTGATTATCTTGTGACTCACATGTTCCTGTTCAAGCATTTCCTTTGTACTACTTTCTCTTGCTCTTAAACCTGATTTGGAATCCAGCCCCATCTATAGATTCTGATCATCCTTGTCATCTGACATCACTGATTGATTATTTTGCTTTCTGCAGTAATTTTCTCCCAGGTTTCGTCCCATTTGATATCTACACCCACACACGTTTATCTTCCCCTGCCATAGTCAAGTCTATGCCTCTGGTTGCCTTCTTTTTGAGCTATTCCAATCTTCAAACAGACTGGACTTGGAAACCTAGACATTCTGTTTGAACAGAATAGATCACAGTGCATGATCAAATCCAGAAAGTTAATAATAATGTAAGTATAGAATCACATAATTCTAGGTCCTCAACAGCAAAAATGTGGGCTGCATGATCCCGAACCTGAGGTCACATTTCATGATAGCTAGTTATTTCATCCTGGAATGACTAAGGATGAGCCATTAAAAGTAAAGATACAATTGTTTAACCTTCCTAACTGGCTTCTCCATCCTTGATTTACGGTAGACATAGCTATTAAAAGCAATTTCTCCATGTTCAGGGATTATCATTCTTTATTTAGGAACTCCACAGCCATTTGCACATAGGGAAGACTGGACTTACAGCAATGATTTCAGTTAACATCTAGGATGGACTCAACCATCATGTCCAGACAATAGTAACATTCTGGCATCACCATTTTACTTCCTAACTCTGTGATCTTTGACAAGTTTCTGAATATCTCTGTGCCTCAATTTCTTCACAACATGAACAATAATAATCATTCTAATCTGTTAGATTGTCATGAGGATGAAATGAGATAACCTGTGTGGCACACTTAACACAGTGCTGGTACATAGTGGGCATCAATAAAAGTTAGTTACTAGTATTAGTAGAAGTTAGTAGAGTTGAAGAACTTTCTTAAGATAAACCAATGGATGCCAGATCTTCAGGCAGAATATCCAGATCTTGCAGGCCATTGGCGCTGAGGGTAACTCCAAAAGTACAATAGCTGTCCAATAGCTGTCCGAGATGAGGAGTGAAGGTAGTCATTACCAGCTAGAGATTGCCTTTCGTTTAAGAAAAGAAGCAGAAAAACTAGAAACTCGTGATTCAAAATCATCAGTAATATAACACAATGAGTTAATATTTGGGAAAAAATGAGGTTTTCACCTAAGGAAACCATTCTACCTCTTCCTCTAGTGTTGTTACAAAGAGAGGAAATCCCCACTTGACTATTTATTCATTGTCCACTCCTTTTATGTGTGTTTTGTCTGTGATCTGTACTCTAAACTCCCCAAATCCTTCCATGTTGTACAGTGTAGAAGAGAATTATTTATTCATGCTGAGTAAAATGGAAAAATTGATCAATGGCTGTCATATGTGAGGATCTGTTTTGGAGGTCTCAGTACTTTTCTTATTTTTAGTTATAGTATTTCAAATGGTGCTTCATGCTTAGCTTCTGTTATCCTGACACTTGTATTCAATTCTCCTGTTTAGAAAGTTAGCATGTCTTTTCTCAATCTGCTGTCTTGGGTTGGTGTGGAATAGTGGAAGGAGCATGGATATTCGGACTGACGAACCTGGGTCCAACATCTGGTTCTAACCCTTATGGGTTGGTTGACTTTAAGCAATGACATAACTCCTTATAGCATCAGTTTCTTCCTATGAAGTGCAGGTACTTCCTATACTTCATAAAATTGTTTTAGGAAACTTATACATCACACACACATACATGTATGTGATGTATAAGTAATTGTTGCTCAATGAATGTTAATTTTCTCCCCTTCTTTCTTCCATTTGAGCAGTGTTCTCCTGGGCTCTAACTATTTCTAGAGCCTAGATAATCCCAGAGAATCTTTCTCATGTTCTTCCTGCCATTCCTGGTAGATGAGCTAGTGATAATAGTGGAAAGAGAATGAAAGACAGAGCAACAACTGATGAACGCCATTCATTCTCATCCTCCAAGTAACTCTGGATGCTGGTGACATTATATGAGGATATGACCAGTTCCCGGACCACTCTGGAGCTATTCAAACATTTACAATTCTACTGTGTGGAGTGTGTGCGTATCCAAATAAGGGCAGATGCTACTATGTCTTGTGCGAAGGCTTAATTCAAAAGAAAGGAAGTTATGGCCCTGCCGTCCACTCACAAAGTAGCTGAGGACCAAAGCTCACACATGGAAGATGATGAAGAACTTTTGCAAAGCACCAGCCAAAAAAGAACAAATTACTTAATACAAATCAAACTGTATATAAATGCTTTAAGGTATCTAGAGTAGGAGAGATTAACATTGATTCAGTGACATTTACTGAGCAGTTTTTATGTAGCTGGCACTGTGCTTGGAGCAGGAGATTAAAATAAAAATGAATAAGACATGGTTCATGCTCTCATGAAACTCTCTGTCTAATGAGAGAGGCAAGCATATAACCAAATAAACACAGGGCACACCCTGGAGCACTTATAAAATGCACAGAAGAAATAGTCTTTGAGTTGTTACAAGGACAGTAGGATTTGGTTAGGACAGGGGTTGCAAACTCAAACTCCTGGAGGAGTCAGGAACATAATATAAATGAAAACAACCTTTTAAAAAAATAAAGCAAAACAGCAATTCAGTGCAAGACATTCACTGTTCTTGGTACTTTATTTGTATTCATTTATTTAATTTTTCTTCTTCTTTTCCTTCCTATTATTATCTCTATTCTACTGTTGAGGAGACTGTAGCACAAAGATTGAACAACCAGTGTAAGGTCTTGTTGCCCTGGAGTAGCATAATCAGGACTCAGACCTAGGTAGTCTGGATTTGGTGCCCATGGCATTCACCACATTTATTGCTTTTCTGTAAAAAAGACAACCATGTAAGTTATGTGATCTGTGGCAACTGATACTCAGCCTTAGCATTTAAGAGACAAAAGGGAGTGATGGAGACTCCAACCAACTACTGTTTTTCAGAAATGATAGCTAGATAATTCTCCTTTTCCCTCTAGATAAGCCAGAAATCAAGACTCACCCTCCCACTCCATTAAATATCCAAAATTTATGTTGGGAAACAATTTAAAATGTAAGCACTCTATGGATGGAAGAAAACATGCACACAGGTCATGTGCCACCAGGTTGAGACCTCTGGATTAGGCAGACAAAGAGCATGGGGAAGAGAATTATATGCAAAGGAAACGGGTTGCACAGAGATGTGAGAGAGATTGTGAGTAATATGAGTGCCTGGCATAGAACACCAGCAATGGATGAGGCTGGTGAGGTCTTGGTGCACATGGTAAGGGGTTTACATTTTACACAGTTTGCAAAGTTTGCAAAGTGGAGAGTGTTGTCCCTGTGGCATTTGTTGTCCAAGGTGGATGGATCAAAGAAAAGGTGACTGCTCACCTCCCTGACATTGTTTCTCCCTTAGCTTTGCCTGGCCCTGAATGTCCCAGCCATCCTGGGCACACTGGTAGGATCCACACTTCTTTGACTTCGTTCACATCTTCTGCCTGGAATGTTCTCCATCCAGTTGAAGAACAAATACTTATCTAGGAAGGTTCAATTCAAAAGAGCTAACTCTTTCTGAAGCTTTTCCTGATTGACTCAACCCCTACCCCTTCCTGCCTCCCAACCCAAACGTGCGGATCAACCATGCCCTCCCTTGGACCTCTGCTGTGTGTTTATTATGGCACCTGCAACACTTTACTGCACTTCTTCCCAATAGATCTATGCCTCTTACTGGTAAAGCACTAGTGTGAAACACTTTTAGGCCAAGGAATCTCTTATAATTGCCTGCATTTCCAGAGTATAACTATGTTGTATATATCAGGCATTAAAATGTCTGAGGAATGAGTAAACAAATGAATGAAGGAATGAATAAATGGATAATACTTTCTGAGACTATGGAGTTCTGAGCTGGCTTTTGAACACACTAGAGGTTCTGAATGTACCATTTCTTAAATATTTTGTCTGTTGACCTGAGGGGGTGTTTTGGTTATTTTGTATTACCTTTTGGGTTCCAAGAGTACATTTCTTTTTCTCTTTCAGTATGTGAACAAATCCAACAAAACAATCTTTTTCGAAGTTGCCCATGTGAGATAGCTATTGCTGCATAACAAAGCACCCCAACATTCAGTGCTTGAAACAATAGCCATTTATTACAACTTATGAGTCAGCTGTGTTGTTCCATTGGTTTAGACTGAGCTTAGCTGGTCTCAGCTAGACTCATTCCAGTATCTGTGGTCAACTGGCATTTATCTATCTCAATGCCAGATCTTTCTGACCACATTAGCTTCATATTCTTACCATGTTCATAATTCTATTGCCAAAATTGGGAGTGATAGACTGGGACTACCTATGCCAGTGACTCTTGTTTCCTCAGAATGTGGATCATTCATTGATTCATTAAACAAATAGCAGTTTGAGGCCAACCCTGTGCCAGACATTGTGCATGATGCTAGGAATAGAGAACGGAAAAAAGAGTCTCTGACCTAAAAAAGCCAGAGTCTGGGGAGAGACAAATGTGCAGTAAAAAATTATAGTCCCAGAATGTAACAATAGAAGTATAACAATTAAAGAATTATAAAGTGAAGAGGAGGTGTTACCGAAACAGAGGTCTGGCTGCTTGCCATGGAAAGCCAATACAAAGGGAGGCACATACTGGTAAAAGAGAAGTTTGCTTTTTTTCTGGAGGCTGGCCATCAGTGAGGGGGAAGGCAGACTCCCATCCAAAGGCCAATCCCCCACCCCTTACTGCCACCCCACTGATAATTAGGTGTAAGAGCTTTTAAAGGGGATTGTCAGGGGTGTACAGGCAGAAGGAGGGGGCTCCATGCAGAACAGCACAGTCAGCTCTGACAGTCATCCAGAAATTAGTCATGTAGTGATCTGATCAGCATCAACTCGATTGTTTTAAGTACAATTAATCTTCAGTTCCAGGGTCAGTTTGTTCCTATTTGTTTGAGGCTGGTTCTCAGAATTGTGGCAGCTTATGTCATGGCTACAGTCTGGTCATCATGTAGTTAACTCCTCCCACCTGGTGGGGGTTTCAGCCTCTACAAGACAACTCAAAGGATACGGCTCAGACATTATCTACAGCCCCTGAGGAGGAACTAAAGGTCCTTGACTTTGTTTAATGACTTAACTATTATTATTCCATTTTGCTTAACTATTTCCCTTTGTTTCTGTATTTTCTTATTTCTCTGATTAAACTTATTCTTTGACCAAAGTTTTTCTACAGACAAGAGGCAGGCAGAGGACATGGGGGAAGGTCTGTCCTGGGAAAGCCCCATAGGGTCCTGCTATGTTTCAGAGAAAGTGATTACCTTTGTGGGGTAGGGGGTCAGTGGCAGAGCCAGGTAGGAGAAGTCTTCTTGGAGGAATATATGACTGAACTCTTACGTGGATATGCAATTATTTAGTAATTGTGTCTAGATTATTAAGATTTGCTGCCATATAATATACCCTTAAGACATTGATCTTTCAAAGGTATATATTAATTTGTTATTTGAATTATGGAAATGATAACCCAGCATGCTTTCCTCTGCTAACCTTTGGTCAGTTCCTGGCTGTAGAGAGCAGTGCTTAAGAGTATAGGATCTGGGCCTGGGTTTTAATCTCAGCTCCACTGTTTATCAATTGTGCCTCAGTTTCCTCTTCTGTAAAATAGGGATGGCAACGTGAAGATTAAATGCATTATTAGTACCTCCAAAGATAGGGCCTAGCACATAGTAAGTGCTCATAATTGTTAGTTGTTTTAAGGATTTGGATTCCCCCCCAGGCTTTTTCTTCTTTCCTCCCTTATAAAGTGGAGATGAAAATTAACCCACCTGATAAGGTTGTTGTGAAGATTTAACGAGATTAAATATACGAAAGTCACTTTGAATAGTGCCTAGCACATGGTACATGCCTTGGAAGTATACATTATTGTTACTCTGTTTATGTCATGTTTAACTATTCAAAACACTGAAGCTACCTGTTCTTAGTTTCTAGGGGTTCAAAAACATTTTGTATCTTATCATATAGTCTTCTCTTTCACTAGGCAGAGGCCATCATTTACTTATGTATTTCCCTTTGGAAGAATGGCGGGAGGGTCAAGGTGTCGTGAGAAAAATTCCAAGGCAGTGTTTGAGAGGTGGGTCCTTTACATGGTCTTAACGCTGTGATGTGCTGGAGAATGGGTCCTCAGAGTTGACCTCTTCTGACAGACTCACACACACACACATCTTCTCCCTTGGCAATGGGCACATCACATGGCATCCCCCACTGCATCTTTTTGTACCACTTGCCTTTTGATTATGCAGAGAAGTAGCTGATCCTCAGATTGTAGTGTTTACTGTCTCCAACAGGTATTAGCAATCGTTTAGAAAGATGCTAACAAAAGTAATCAATAGAGCAAAGAAAGATGAACCACTGAAAAGAATATAATGAGATGGTCGAAGTCACCTCAGATATATTGTGGTTGCTTAATTATAGAATTTTCCAACTAAATTTAAAGTTAGTTAAATAATATTTTCAAAGAATATCTGGCACATAATGAAAACTGAATAAACTCAGAAATGAATGGATGAATGAATGATAAGGTTAGGAAAATGCTTACTAACAGGCTACATGCTATCAGAAAAGATCATTTAAAAACTATACTTTGATTATTCTACTAAGAATGAAGAGATTTTTCAGCGCAGTGGAATATCTGTCAAGAGTTGTTTCCCTAAATACTTAATGAATTTTATAATGTTGTGGTGGCTTGATGGAATTTGTAATTTGAAGACCAGAGAAATGAACAAAGAGGAATAGGCTGAAATCATATTCCTGAAGTAAGAGAGCAATCTGAGCACTGAGTATTCAAGATCTAATAGTATTGAAATGCCAATCTATGGCAAAGCCTTGCAGAGTCATTTGTCACTGTGTTTGATTATGCTCTAAGGCCGTATTTGATTCTAAGGCTTTGCAGTGGAAGGAGTACTGGATTTGAAGTCAGATAGATCTGGGTTCATGGTCAGCACATATCAGGGATGTCATTCACGGAGCCTCCAATACGAGTGTTCCTTCACAGAGTCATGCAAAATGGTGGTTCTGCTTGGGTTCAAATACTTGCTCTGCTACCTACTAGTTGTGGCACATGGAGCAAGTTGACTGACCTTTCTGAGTTCAGTTTCCTCTGCTGTTAGGATGAGCACTAAAGAGGATAAGACAGTAGTATGTACAGTATCTAATATAGTGTCTTGGTAGTATTTGGTGATTTTTCCATAATGCCACTTGTTAATTAATTATAGGAAGGCATTGACTCTGGATCTGTATTAGAATGGACATTTGTGCATCTGGGTATTTTGCCTCATCCAAGAGGCAGCTTCACATAGTGCAGCAGTTAACACACAGATTCTGGGCTCAGGCCTCCTGGGTTTGAATTAAGATTCTGCTGCTTAACTAGCTGTGTGGCTTTAGATGAATTAAATAGCCTCTTCTTACTTCAGCTTCTTTTTCTGTAAAAGGTAGTAGTAGTACCCACCTTGGGATACTTTGAGAATTAAATGAATTAACATTTGTAGAGTACTTGGAACAGTCTCTAACAGGAACCCAGAGCTGTAGACCACTAAAAGCAGCTGGTGAATTGTGTGGGCACTACTTTTTCCTAACATACCAGGGGCTTAACTTAGTAGCCTTGCATAACATCTTGATCCATTGTGAAGGCATGGAATTTAAATTATTTTGCCAGTTTTTTGGTGACTGTTCTAGCAAAGAAAATGGTTGACCAGAGCTATGGTTTCAGTCTGTGAACAGAAGACAAAAATACAATTAAATAACCAAGGGCATTAATATATCTTTTTAAATTGGGATATAGAGGATCGAGTTAATCATACCCCTTGTTATCATCATTGGTCTTTGCAAGGGCCCTCTTGAATGTATGTATATACATGTGAATGTATGTTTATATATGTGAATGTATATGTACCTGCATGAATCTATGTATGCTTGCATTCATTACCTCTCACTTCCAATAACTCTTTTCCTTTCTTCTTTTTCTTTTGAGAAACCATTCTAATGTATTTAATGTATGTGTTTTGTTTGACAGCATATTCTTATTCTCTGTGTATATTTTAATGTACATAAAGGTTATTATGCAAATATGTACTTCATTTTATTCCTAAATTTTCTTCACTCATCATATGGCTTTAGGAACCATTCCTGTTCCTCGATGTATACCTTGCTTCTAATTGCTCCAAGTGCTCCATGGGATACCTCCATCACACTTGACCTGTCAACACATGGACACCTGGATCATTTCCAACTTCCTGTCACCACAGTGAAGTTATTGTTCTATTGGTTTTTAGTATCCAGTGGAGTTAGAATTCTCATGACAATCTGATGATTTCCTTATAGATACAATAGAAGCCCTCTTTTTCAGGTTGTTCAGGGGTGGTACTTGGTTAGTCAACTGAAAAATTATTAAAACTGGGATTTGTTAAAGTCATACATAATTTAACTCTTTTATTGTAACTTCAAAAGTTTAAGTGTATCTTTTTTGCCATTTCTTTAAAAAATAAAGAGTTTTCCTTTGTTGAATGTATGTATGTATGTATTTTTTAAAATCTATTTGTTTTTTCTCAATTTTTTCTTTTCAAAAATTTATTTATTTATTTCTGCTTTATTGAAATATAATTGACATATAACATTGTGTAAGTTTAAGGTGTACAACGTGTTAATTTGATACACTTACATATTGTGTAATAATTACCACCATAATGTTAGCTAATGCCACCATCCCCTCACATGATTACCATTTCTGTTTTGTGGTGAGAACATTTACGATCTATTCTCTTAGAAACTTCCAAGCATATAATGCAGTATTGTTAACTATAATCACCAGGCTGTACAGTAGATTCCCCAGAATTTATCTCATAACTGTAAGTTTGTATCCTCTGGCCAACTTTACCTATTCCCCCAAGCCTGCTACCCCAGGTAGCCACTATTCTACTCTTGTCCATGAGTTCACCTTTTCTAGATTCTACATATACGTGTATCACACAGTATTGTCTCTCTCTGCCTGACTTATTTCACTCCTTTTGGTTTTATTTTAGTATGGGCCTGCTTTTGGAGCTCATTTTCATATTTCTTGTATAAATGACATGCCAAATACCTTACGTGTTTTCCTGTTTCATTTTCTTTAAAGAGAAGTAAGAATTTAAATATACTGTGGTGGAGAAACCTAAGTGCAAAATTCTTTCAGATTTAAAAATTTTTCTCTTTTCCACAGTTGTCCGTCAAAACAACTTGCCTTTATCAAATATTTCCAAAGCATTCAACTTAGTTTTCAGAATGATTGATGTCTTTCTTTTCACTTTCACATTGTCTCGCTTTAAATATGTGGCCTATAGCCACACAGAAGGAAACAAATGGAGTTCTACAAACATGACTTTGTTCTGTTTCAATTTGGAGAGATCCTAGTTATTTTTCTAGTTTTTGAGCCTCAGGCTTTCTTTGCTTTAGTTACCTGGAGATTTGGGCCTAGAATCCATGCTTTGATATTTTCAGTAAGCATAAAACCAGGCTTGGAACTTTTAAGAAACAGTAGATTGGAAAGCATTTCCTGTATTGCAAGGAGTTATACATATGTAGTGTGGTTTTAAGCTCTGTGTCTATATTGTCTTTGCTATAATACATCACAGTATTCAGCCCAGTCTCTAGAACATAAGGGGGGCCCAAAGTAAATATTTATTCAATAAATGAATGAATGAATGAACTAAAACTGAGAGACAGTTTAAATGTGACTTCTTTTTTCAAACAAACAATTTTATCGAGGTATGATTGAGATCTGATACAGTTATATACTGTGAAATGATTACCACCGTAGAGTTAGAGAGTTGATTTCTGATGCTACCTTATACCATCTTAAACACTTTGGTATAGAAGTGTGTGGAAAGGATTTCTCTTGGCTGTCACATTTTAAGAATCTGATTTCTTCTTCCTGCACTCTTAGTGGAAACTTAAGGAGTATTTTTCTTTTGCTTTCCTAACGAAAGAGAGTAATACTCATTTTCTCTGTAATGATAATATTTACACTTAAAAAAGAAGCTGCTAAAAATTTTTTTTTTGATATAGAATTCTTCTGTACAGAATTCTAAGCTGGTTAGACTACTTTGGTTCTGGAGAGTGTATAAAAAAGAAAAAAAGGAATTAGATTAAGTTATTATGCCAAATTTTAAAAAACAAAATATTAATAGCTGGATAGCTGGATGTATGTTAAGTACTCATGGTTTTATTTGTTTATCTTTTTAACAAATATTCGTTACCATTCTACAATGTGCCAGTCACTACGATGGAAAAATATTGGCCGCATTACTGCCCTCATGGAGCTTATGTTCTAATTCGGTAGGAACTAAAAACTTTAAAAGGAGCTAGTAAATGAACAAACATAGCAATATATAATATGATAAGGGCTAGAAAGAAAATCAAAAGGGTGTGAACATAAGAAGTAATAGAGGAGTTTGGTCTGAAGAGGTGACATTTATCTTGAGACCTGAAGTCGGAGAAGGAGCCAGTCAGAGACCAGGGAAGGCCACACTCACAGAGGGAGCCTCAGTTTTATGTGCTCTGGGACTTCTGTTCATTGTTTCAAAGACGTTCTGAGGCACATGAAATCTTTATAGATAACCTAATTAAAAAAAATTAAAAGAAATGAAACCAGAGGGGTAGGAGATACCACCTAAATGCCAAGGTAATTTAGGTTTCATATAAACATTGTCCACTACCTCCCCCACCAAAAAAAAAAAAAAGGTTTAATGGAAATGTTTTCACGTTCATTTTTCTCTCAAGGAATCTTGTGTGTAATGTCTATAATATTGGAACTCACCTTTAAAAATATATATACCATCTGATAAAGAAAAAAAGAAAGGAATAAAGTATCATTCACTAATGTAAGAATCTGGGTAACTCATTTTCAGTAGATTATGGCCAGTTTCCTACTCTGTAGATTATTCTCTTCTGTTGATTCGCTTCCTTTTCCTCATTCTACCCTCCTTTTGGTTATTACACTGCTCATTAGCATTTCTATTAAGCATTCTGAGGAGGGGAAAAATCAATCAAGGAAAGGAGCTTCAATTTGAGGCTTGGTGGGTGAGAAGTTGAATCTATTGGCTAAAACCAGATTATTTTTGGATTCTCGGTGGATTTCCTTTATCCACATTATTTCTGCCTCAAAGCATAGACTAACACAAGCTGATTATATTGTATAACGTAGAAACACACACTGCTAAAGGTTTTGAGAGTACAGCAATATATAAATTAAAACTTCTAGGTGACAGAGGTATTTAAGCGATTACAATTTGAAGAGTGTTGAGGTGATGCTAGTGCTACAAACAGAGGTGCTACTTCAAAAGCATGTTGTTGCCTGTAGCCACAGGGTATAACATCTACAGTAAGAGATTCTTCACATCCTGGAAGAAGGTGACCCTGCATCTTAAAAAATGAACCAGGTTCTGTTCTTGACCTTTCCCTGTTCTTGATAATACCCTTTAACCCACACGAGCTACAGTCTTGTTGTTTACGGTCCAGAGGAATACAAACAGTACATTTGAAATCTGAACCATAAATGTGGAAAAAAGCTCAAGCACACACCCTGTGTCACGGCCATCACTCACTTTACGTTTGTAAGTCTTTTAAAAGCCTCTGTGTTCTTTCTTTTCAGGCCTGAAGCTATTTCTTTTTGAATGACCATTGGTCTACTGTGTCCCCAGGGGGCTGAGGAGCTGTACACCCATGGGGTGCTTGAGGTCAGGAGAGGTTGAAGACCATGGGTAGGTCAGAAAAGGACACGGGGAGATTCTGTGTCCTTGGTGGGGATGTATTTGTGCTGAACTTGCAAAATGTACGAGTTCAGTGTCATCTGTTTTCAGTATTTCCTGAACAATTGATTTATTCCACATTATTAATGAACTTTGCAGCAGTTCCACTTGTCAGAGCCTACTCTGTAGGGGTCAATAATGAGAGGAAACCTGATGTTAGTGAATCCGGCTTAAGTGATTCTGTCACGCTAACGATTCAATATATCAGGACAAATGTCAGCTCCTTCCAATATGTTAATTCCTCTGGTCCCATTTGCATAAACTACAGTCAATGAAATACAAGCTCCCCCCTCTAAGATAGTTAATAGAGATTTGTAAAGGATTTTTAATTTGCCTTTTTTTTTGTCTCCTTCAACATAAATTCTTAAGTTAAAAATGGGGCATGGAAAGCAAGAATCACGGATTGGGAAGAGGATGTAAACTTACTACAGCTAAAATATGAAGGAAGATAAAATTCATAGGTATAAATTTAGTTGTTTCTTAAGAATTCTGTGCATTTGCACTTACTGCTTTCCAGAGGAGCAACGACTTTCTTAAAACTTGGGAACAAAGCATCAATGTATTCTTTTTATATTTTGAGTTGAATTTTCAGTTTCTCATCTCCTGAGGTAACTCACTAGTTAACTCACTCATTAGTTTTCCCCAAGGACATTAAATCTGGGTTTCCTATCTCGGTTCCTAACTCACATTTCCTTGGGGCCACCGACATGTAGCAGCAACGTTTATTTTAGAATCAGCTCTTCTTTTGCTCTCAAGTCCAAGGTGAATACATATCACAATCCAAAATTAAGATTAAGAAATCAGAATTTCTTTTATTTCTTCTTCTGGGATGAAATACATAGTTATCTGATTTATCCAATGAAGTCATCCCCCTCTTTTTTTTAAACAGGCTTTAAGGTTTCTATTCATTTAGAGTTCTTAAGGTTTTATCAGTTGGTTGTCACTTGGGATTTATTAGCTTTCTGTATCTATTTGCACTATTGGCAACTGTAATTTTCATTCTAACTGCAAACATTTCTCTTGTCTGCTAATTTCCTTGGCTTTGTTTTGCAAGGTGGCTCAAAATTTTACTTCTTCACCCATGACATTTAATATGGACTCTTTTATTCATGTAACCTTGGTAGAGATAAAAAACAAACAAATAAGATAGACCTAGAATTTTATTGTTGACATTTGCCTAAGTAGTTCCATGCCTCCCCTGCAGTCCCTGCGATCCTTTTCAGGCTCACGTAAGGTGAGATAGCAATGATGCAGCTCATGGCAGTGGGTGCCGTCAATCCACACAGAGCCCTGTCAACAATAAGGCCTGCAGCCTTCACTTGTGCTTTAGTGCTGACTTGCCATCAGCCTGGTAACTGTCCTTTTGTCTGCTGTTTTTTCGTTTTGTTTTTGTTTTTGTGTGTTTTTGTGGGTTTTGTTTTTTTGTTGTTGTTGTTGTTGTTTTAGGTTACAGGATGAGTTTAATAAAGTTCTCCAAACATTCCTCTTACCTAAGTTGCAATGTTTCATCTTCTTTTACCCTGTTTAATTCCAAATATGCAGAGCCTGGTACTTTGAAAATTAGTACAACAAACTGTCCAGATCGTATTTTGCTCATCATTTGCCCTAGTCCATAAAATTGGGGTGGATATTTTCACGTGTTTCTCCCCTAAGGTGAGCCGGCAAGGCTGTCTTTTTGCAACATCTGTAGTATTTGAAGCAAAGGATTGTGGCCCTGAATTGCAATTCCAGGTAGTAAGTGAGCCATCATCACACCTTAACTTTCTAAAGATAGCCCCTGATCGTGAATAAGGGAAGTGTTTTGATGAGTAACTTTAGAGAGTTCATTTATCCTCTGTATTTATCTTTATGAGTCAGCTAGATTTTTAAACTCCAGGAAAAACAAAGACTGATTTTTCTGTGTTTCACCATGATAACAAACACAACGCTATGTAATGTAGTAGAGATTGTTTATGTATCTTGCAGAATTTTCTAAAGGATAATGGATCTCTTTTGCTGAATACATGTATATATATATACATACACATACATATACTCATGTACGTATGTGTATTATATATATACTTGTTAAAAATAATAAATTGTAAAAGGTAAAAAAAAATCATCAAATTGAGATTGGTGTTTATCAGTTTGACTAGGAAACTCAGCTGATTTGATAGTTAAATCTTACTTGTTTTCTACTAAAAAGCCTTCTAAATTTAGCTGAGTCAGGCCACTAATGTGTCATAAGAGATAAATAATCTGGGGACTTTCTTTCACCTGCCCTCCCCCTGTCAAGTCTTCAGGGTACCCTCCAGGGTTTTCCAGCTCTGCTGGCTTGTTCCCTGCCCCCGGTTATATCCTGGCAGTGCTGCGCTCTCTGGGTGCTGAGTCATAACTCACTCCTCTGATAACTGGACTGGGCGAATAGTCTAGCCTGCTAGCGGGCGAGGACGTAGGACCCCTCTGTACCTTTGGCACCAATCATCATAGATGAGGGGCCCTGGGGAGACAACGTCCTTGTGTGTGTGTTTCTTATCACCTTGTACGGTACACGTGGAAGACAACTCAATTCGAAACCAGGAGGGAGTTTTATGTCCTCTCTCTAACAGTTATTACTAGTGCTTGATTTTGGAAAATTTCTTAGTAGCTAGCTCCCTGATCATTGAATTTCACCGTCTTCTAAGTGGAGCCAGCGAGGGAGCACCTGTGCAGGCGCTAGGTACCAACTGTGAGGCGCTCTTCCACAGTCAGGCTCCATCTCGTTTTGCGCCTTTGCTTTGTGCCTTCCGCTTTCTTCTTTTACTTCCTCTCTTCCTCCTTCCTCTCTTCCCTTCTTGCCTTCTCTCCTCTTTCCCCTTTCTTCCATCCTCTTTTTTTCTCTCTCTGCTCTCCCAGCCAACCTTCCTCCCTTCTTGTGGCCCTTCTGTCTTTCTTACCCTTCACCCTGCCCCCACACCTCACTTCTTAAAGGCAGTTGTTCACTAGCCTTCTATACACAACGAGCATGGGGCGGGCTCAGAACAAGGGAAAATAGAGAGCAAGTAGGATGAGAACCCTCAGGGGAAAGTTAGCCTGAGGCTGGGCAAAGGAGGGAGAGAAACAGGAGTGGGCAGCAAATCCTCATTGCCTTTGAAGAAGAAAACACACACTCTTCAGGAAGGATAGAGCTTTCCTGGTAATAAGGGCTGAAGCAAATTTCTTACATGAATCTAATGGGAGACACACCAATCTTGTTCTCAATAAGATCCTTACGATGGAAGCGATGGTGGGTTTCCAGATGTTTACAGTATGCCGTATCCGAGGCTGTGAGCATGAGGTCAGAATCCCAGTTCTGTTCAGGGCCGGAATGTGTCTAGCGTTCTTCCTACCTTCTTGATGAAGATTTTATCCAGGGATAAAGCCTAGAATACAAAATGCAGCCTGAGTTCCCCCTAAGGGCGCCACCTTAATGGTAATAACCCCTGGTTGACTTGTTGGATTCCTCCTGATCACAGCGGAACCAGTTTACTGGAAGCACCAGGTCAGTCTCACATGTCTTCACACACAATCTGGTGAACTGTATTGTCCACACAACATCTGCTGAGTTCTGCCTCTCTTGTTCTGGCCTCACTTTCCAAGACTTTGACCTTGAAATTATTTGTGTGCCGTCTGTGTGCAGCCATTACAGCCAGTGTTCTGTGTGAGCTTCAGTCGCAGTGTCGTGGCTAAGAGTGCTCCCGACGCCCTGGTTGTTCAGTATTCCCCAAGGGGCCAAGCACCGACAGATGCCGGGTGACTTTGCTCTTCGGAGCCCTCAATGTGCCAAAGCTGCGTTTAGCCATAGAGGAGCAGGGAGAGTGGTGTCTTTCAGCTGCTGTTAGTCATGCTTCCTCACCAAGGTACCAATTCGGGTTGCTTGTGGCCTATCTCAAAGAGTCCCTAGAAGAAACAGCTCCTTTGGCTTTTTAACTCATTCTGACTTCTTCCAGTGGGGGCGTTAGAGATTCATGGGGCTGAGTCAGGACAGGCATGCTCTCTCCCTTCCTCTGAAGTGGAGACTCTTTCCTCAATTTTTACCTAAAAATAAGCTCATTCAGATGAATGCCTGAAGGCATGCACTCCCATCAGTTCACCACATGTTTCCACACATGTCAGAGACCCCAAGGCAAACCTAATTTAAGCTCAAATTAGAATCCAGTTGAATCTTGAAGAATAAATGCCTTCTGATTTCTGAGCCTTTCGATTCAATTGAATTGAATAATTGAATTGAATAAAATAATCTTGAAAGATAAATACAGTCTTCAAATGACATTCCATACATATACTTTTTTAGACTACTAAAATATATTGATTATTATTTGTAGAGAAAATTACAGGCTAGGAAAGATCGAAAATCTAATGGACAGTGTCATGGGGAACATGGTGCTGGAATCAGTGATAATGTCTTTGGCTGTGAGTAACAGAAAACTCTGCTCAAATTGCCCAATTTAACAAAGAATGGCATGGGGGAATAGAGGCCCAGGTGTAGTAGTTCTTGAGGGTGCCAGGTTTTTTTCTATGCGACTCTCTTGGCTCCACCCTCTGCCATTTATTGGCCTCATTCTCAGGCAGGATCGCAGTGTCTGTTCCAGGGGTCACATTCAAAAAGGCCAATGCCCACAAAAAGCATGGGAGCATCTCATTCTCTTTTTGTCTCTTTCTCTCTCTGAGTGAGAAAACATTCCCCTGCCACTGCCAAGCCGTGCCACTGCCAGTGATACTGGTCACAATCCACTGTTGGGTGCATTATTAAGCCAATTACTTGCAAGGGGAACCATACTGGCTTAACTGGCTTAGATTAATCACGTAGGGTGGAAGGGATGTTGGGGAGTTAGCTATTAGGGTCACTCCAGTGCTCTTGAAATCACACTGTATGTCAGTTGTCTGTGGACAATGGTTGGGTGCTCCTGGCCCTCACCTTTTTGGTCCTGCCCTGATGGACACCTAGAGGTATTCATTGTGTCATAGACCCAATGATTGGTGTACAAGTAGTTGCAAACTTCAGTTGTAAGTCTTTCAGGCTTTGTCTTTCCTTTCTATAAATATTCAAACAAAATTAGGTCAACTATCATCTTTCTCCTATTTACTCCGATACCTTTATCTTTAGCTGCTATCTCTCGTGTGAGCTTTGGCCATGCTTCTCCAAATACCTACTGAATATTTACACAGAGGCATGTTGGTGGATGTGGTAGTTTGGCAGTGTCTCCATTCCAACTGCCTTCTCTTGGGCCTTCATAAAGTGCAGAGTCTGGAAAACCGAAAAATTTAAAAACAAAACAAAATACTACATCCCCCAGACTCCCCTGTAGCTAGGCCCCTGGGTTCAAAACAGGTTCTGCCTACTAGCTGTGTGTCTGTGAGACTGGGAAGGCGGAAACACGTGGTCCAGCTGCTTTCGCATTGCGCTGCTCCCCAGCACGCCATGGACACGTGCTGGACTTCTCTGCAGCGCTGGATCGGGCCCACTAACTCACTTTGTGGCTATGGAGAGCGGCAGCAGTAACAGCACCAGCTTCGTGATTCTGGACCACAGTTACAGTGGTGGGATCCTGACATGAAGAATCACCTTACCAGGCGCCTCCTAAACACCTATCGTCCTGACACTGGCAGAGTTAACCGCATCCCTGGCAGACCCGCTCAGCCGTAGTCCTCTAGCAGTTATTTCTGGAGGGCCAGCCTCTCTTCTAGTGCTCTCAGTTGTTCTTAAGTATTTAATTCCCTGTTTCAAATCTTTTTCTGCTTAAATTAACTTGAGTGGTTTTTGGCTGAAACCCGGCAGATAGGACATTCTATTGTCATTTCAAACTCAATTTGTTTAAAAGACAACAATGTTCACCTCTCCTAATTAGCTCTTATTTTTGACATCCCTAAGTATTGTCATTCACAGCTATCTTTTTTCTCCTTTTTCTTTCATTGCTAATCAAATCCTTTAAAATATCTCTTTTTATTTGTACCTTTCTTTCGAGTTGCTCTGCTAGCATCAAGACCAGACATTACCACTTCTTAGGTGTGGAATATATAAATAATCTCTTGGCTATTCTTCTCAACTCCATTTCTTTCTAATTTTTAATTTTTAATTGATCATACCCCCAAATGTGAAATTTATCGTTGTTAAACATTGTTTTTATCATATCACTGCTATTCAGAGCAACAGATCCTAAAGGATTTCCCGAAACTCTTAGCCTTGCATTCAGTGTTCTCTAAAATCTTGTCTCAACCTGTCTTTTCAAATGTATATTTTTCTTGGGGGTGGGTGAGTAATTCATAGAGACTCTGCTTTGTGAGAAGTGCTGTGTTATATGCTTGGCGGGCAATTTTGTTAAATTTTCCCTTCAAGCTAAATACTATTATCCTTATTTTCCTGGTGACTGAACTGCAACCTAGGTAAGTTAAATAGCTCTTCCCAGGGTACAAACCTACACTGAGTGGTTCCAATGCTCAGCACAATGTGTGTACGTAGAAATTCTTTCCCAAAGTCTCAGTGGTCTATCGAGTATCTCTGGAATGTGCACATTTCTACGCAAGGCCCAATGTTCTTAAATTTCTCTCTCTCTCCTCTTCGTGAATTCTCTTTCTCCCGTTCTTCTTAGTAGATCTCAGTCCAGATCTTTTCTCTGAAGGCTACTTTGAACTTTTCAGATAATTTCTGAAATTCAGGTCATTTATTGTGTAGCACAAGGTCTTAGGAAATCTATTGGAAAGTGATATTCTTTACTTACCTTGTTTAGCTTTGCATGCCTAAGTCTTGGCTCCTCTGATGGCCATTATGCTCCTGAGGCAAGGATGACGTGCTACGCTTCTACACTTCTTCTTTCCACTTGAGTGACAGTGGGAATTGCGCTGAACTCGGAACTACCAGGGCTAATCCTCATTCTCACCACTGATTGGCCTTGAGCCTTAGACAAGGCAGTTAACTTTAAGGAGGGGGTCTTTTTTCTTACTTGTGAAACAGAGCTGGGAAGAACTTCCTTCTCTTTCTCACAAGGCATCGATTCTCAGCCTTTAAGATTCTGATGAAAGCTACAGGATGTTCTCCAATGAACAAATGTCCTTGTGCTCAGATACAAAAATTATTTATTCGGTTGAAGGAATTTCTGTGCCTCTTGAAGACATTTACAGACCTGGGTCAGTAATGCCTTTCATAGTGTTACCGTGAAGATCAGATAAAATATTGCATGAGAAAGCTCTATACAAATTTATAAAATGTTATACAAAGTAAGGATTCAGGAGAGGATTAAATGAATAAATGAGTGAATGAAATTTAGGATTGGTAGGGCTCTTATGAATTCATCTAGTTCAGTCCTCCCTGTTTTCAAGAAGGGTTTTTACTAGAACTGGTTTAGATGATTATATTAAAGAACTCCAGAGAAAAGCATTCTTATACTTCCTGTAGTACATCACTGTCAAAAATTTCTTTCTTAGATATAAATTAATAATTCATAAAAGAAGATATATAAATGTTCAATGAACATGTGGGGAAAATGTCACACTAAGAGATAAATGCAAATTAAAACCCCAGTGAAGTATTATACATCATGTATCACAGATTAGTAGATAGTATAATAGCTGGTGCTGGAGAGGGAGTGGTGTGAGCCCACGTCGCAAGTGGGTGTAACTTGGTTTCAGCTTTCTGGAGGGCAGTTTGGCAGTGGGTAAAAAAAGCTCATAATTGCATACCTGTTTACTAATTGGTTCTGTTTTTAGAAATTTCCCCTAGGGTGCACCCCTACAGCCCAGTTATCAAAAGGTGCAAAAATATGTTTACAAGGGTGTTATTGAAACATTATCTGTAAGTATCAAAAATGGGAGATGATGTAACTATGGAATTGGCTAACTAAATTTTAGCATATTACTGTAAATGGGATACTTTGTAGCCTTTTTAATATTGTTGCAGAATATTCAATAATGTGAACAAGTGTTCACATTAAATTGCTGGGAAAAAAGAAAGCTTATGAAATTATATGTAGAGTACAGAAAAAGAATACATTTTTATGCATAGAAAACACAGCCAGATAGGATCTCTACCAATATAATCGTGGTTATTTGGGGATGAAGAGATAATAGCAGCTTGTAATTTTATTCTTTTTGTTAATTTGTGTTTTTAAACTTTAAAAGAGTAAACATGCATTAATTTTATAATAAAAAGTTGTTAAAATTATGTTTACATCTAATCTCGATTCTTGTTTCTTCTTAAGTTTTAACGGAATATGGTTGATGAACATTTTCCATGTAGTACATTTCCATATAGAATATAATTTATGACATTTTCACAGCTCTATCTTACATATATCCGGTTAAAACCACTGCAACCTTCTTATATTTTCTCCTATTTTACAGCTTATTTGTCTTCCATTGACTCTCTTTTGGTATTGTACTGGAGCACGCAAAAGTTACTTCTGGAATCATTAACCTCTCCCTCATGTTTTGGATTTATTTGGCATGAATCAAGGAAGGAGATAAAATTCTTTTTCTTAAGCTGAGGTTCCTATTGTGTACTGAGGTTGGGGTAGTTGGTGGCATGCCATGGAAAAGACATTGGGAACTTACAGTCTGAAAACCTGGTTTGGGATCTCAGCTCAGTGTTTTCCTAGATATATAAACAATTTAGGAATCTAACCTTCCTCTAATTTAGTTTTCTTATCTGCAAGTCGTAACAATAATACATGCATACAGACATACAGACCTAAATGAAGTCAAAGCATTGTGTTAGCAGCTAAATGTGATAACATATTTGAAAGAGCTTTACAAACTCCAACATACTCTACAGATCTGAGCTGTATTTGTTCTCTTGTCAAGTAGATTGATAAAGGAATGAGGAGAAGGAAGTGCTTCAGGGAAGCAGAGAAGCCTCAGTCTTCCTGAGAATAATGGATGGTTGATGTTAGTTTATACTACATTTAGGTCAAACCATGGCTTCTCATTCAAGCTTCTGCATTTGCCCTTCTTTCCGTCTTCTTCGTCATTAAAATTCAATTAAATATGCTAGGAGAAAAACTCATCTTTTAAACAGCCTACATTGGTATGGTTTTCTTTTTTGCCACCTCTTAAAATTGACATGTGACCAGATCATTTCACCTCTGGTAGCAGAGATATATGGGACAATATGCTTCTGTAATGCCAGAAAGGCATAATCCAATTTAGTAGGGGCAAGAAAAGAAAGGAATGGTGATAAATTTCTGCATAAATGGCTCATGTTGGCGTGAGATCATCTAAAATCCTACTATTTGTCAAATAAAAAAAAAGAAGGAGATTAAGGGAGTTGGAGTCACTTTTCATCACAAAGTTTGCGGCAGAATCCAGACTCAAGCCCGGGTCTTCAGAACAAAGCTCAGTGTATCATATCACAGTTGTCTGCTGGCCTCCCTTTCTGCACTCACCAAAGCTTCAAGGCCAGAGTGCATAATTTCCATGGTATATTTCCCTCAGAATGCGTCATCAGCCCTTCTGTGAGTATGACTGTGTATGGGAATAACTGGGAATGTAAGGCTATCTTATACTGGCAAATTTCCCCATATTCACAGAGGGTAAAGTCATTATCACTCAATCAATGCATTCCTTGGGTCCTATCACTTCATTTTAAAGCTCTGTAATAAACTATGTGTGCTGGTCATCTTGCTTTGTGGTGGGCAGATATATCTGGTTCTGTTTTTTCAGCGGTCTTACCTTAGTTTAGGAAGATGAGTCTGGGATTGCCATCTTGAATTTTTCTTCTTGGTTATGCTCCAACCCTCACTCCAGATTTTACGGTAATTAATGCAAAGGGGGCTGTCTTTTCTTTTTTGGATTGCAGATGTGAGTGTGTTAAAGTTTCTAGGGACAGAAAAGATAAGTGGCTGCTGCTTTGTTTTCTCTTGCTTCCTCCATATATGAAACCATTCTGATAGATCTGCAGGAAGAGATTTAGTCGCAGATGGCAGAGGTCAGTGTCTTGTGTATTCAATGTAGTCAATAATAAAGTCAGGACTTATGCTAACTGAATGCTAATAAGGAGGCACAAGGACCTTGGAAAGTCATTATGTCTGGCCATTTGCTTCATAATATTACTCCAACTGGCTCAGGAGGCCAATGCAAGGAGATTTTTAAAAAGTATGAAGAAAAGGCCAGAAAAATAAGGAAATGACGAAAATGCTAGACAGATTGTAAGGTTCATGTGATATACAACAGCTCAGTAGAAGAAAGACTTTAAACTGTAGTTTCCATGAAGCAGAGGGAATAGTATGATTTCTTATTGAAGAAAATCTGGCCTTTATCCAGATCAAAATGTTATTTTATATATATATATATATATATAAATATTTTGGTCTAAATAGCATGATTCCTTCTAAGCATAATAGGCTTCTACAGACAGTAATTATGGGTCCTTTGATGAAACTAGTTACATAAAACTGGTACTGTTTCTCATGGGAGAATATTTACGCACCACTGCGTTTGGATAAGTCAGTAGGGAGAAGCTAAGACTAGTGACTAGTGCAGGAAGTGCATGTAAGTATAAACCAGCTGCTATCTCCCATTCTCTGCATTTTCCTCTCAAACTTCATTTCTTTGCAGTATGAGGATTAACACTGCATCTGTGCATTCAGTCAGGCTCAGGTTTACCTTTGCCTCCTTTCTGATCCTTTGTTTTTTATCCTCAGAGGATTTTTATGCTCATGAAGCCAAGAAGGAAGCCACAATAGCACAAGTTAGACACACACACGAAAAAGAATAAACTTGTCATTACACAAAGATAAGGCCAGAGGGGCGGTCTATCAGCTGCACTGTCCATAAGGAGAAAACACCCCAGTTCCTCAGGGGAGGGAGAACTTTTCTCCACATTAATTTATGTAAGTCCTCAGAGATACTCACTTCATCAAAGGCCCTGGTAATCAATCAATGCTAAAAGAGAATTACACAGTGTTAAAGCTTAAAGTCACTTTAGAATTCCTATTACATGGTCTTGTTTTATATATATATATATATATATATATATATATATATATATATATATATATATCTCCACTCACCTATCCATCCATCCATCCATCCATCCATCCATCCATCCATTTATTTAACATTTGTAGAGCTCGAGTACAATCTCCTTGGCATTGTGTTATTTCACCAGAAGATATATCAAATCTAATTTTTGTTCCTTTGTGATGTTAGCAGCTGTTGACGCTCAATACTTAGATTTATTCAGTTGTAAAACGGTGTTACTCTAATTTTATCATTCTATCTAATTCTATCATTTTCTTTTTTTTTTTTTACTAACCAGAAACATTTTTTAAGATGATTCTTCTTATATGTCATTTGGTTATCTGGTGATAATGCTGTCTTTTATGTTTACTCCGTATTCAAGATAAACTGGCTGTTAGGAATTCAAGGATTCCAAACATAATTTAAATATATTTGATAATTTTTAATCCATTGCATGGCTTATCCCTATTGGAGTCTAAATTGTTTCACCTTTGGCCAGTGGGGGACTCATAAATTAGTTTCCGAGTCTTTTTGGCATGATTCTGTTAGTCTCAGATAGATTTCTTGCTATCCATTTTATATGTCAATGTGTTTCAAGGTCATCATGTACATTTCCTAATCCTGACCTGAATCAGTCATATCTTTAAGAAGCTCTGGTTTCTTTTAATGGAGATGGTTTTTCAAGACCACAGCTTGGCTCCTAGAGATCCTTGTATCTGTTTGAGTGGTCATTTTTCCAGGCCTTCTTATTGGACAGAGCTAGGATATACACATATACACACTATACGTATATATTATATAGGCATATATAAGGAAATGCTATATTATGTAATACATTTTATTATGTATTATTATATTAATATGTATGTTATAATATTCATGACATATAACAAACTGTTATATAAATATAAAGATGTAAAATAATGCCAGAATAAATCTTTTAGTATAGAAACATAAAATACTTATAAATTTATACCAATATTTCCAATTTATGTTTAGGATTACAGTGCTTTTATTTAACTGGATCTGTATTATATCTCTGTCTCCTTAGTTTCACACCAAGAATCTTAGATCTCAAGGGTTAATAGAATCAGAAAATCCCCATGATTATTTTTTAATCTCTCTTTATATATACAATTGTGTCAGAATAGCAATACTAATACTACCACTGCCCATCATAAAAAACTAAAAATAATTAGTTAGTGATTATTAGTAATAGTAAGTAATTAAAAATAACAAGTATTATTTTACATATGCTGGTCCCATACTCGCCACATTTTTTAATGGTTGTTCTGGATCTACATTATCAGAGCATGTAGCCATTACATACTATAATCTCTCCCTTTCAATCCTCACTAAATCTTAACTCTATAGCTCTATATTTAATGCTTGCCATGGGTTTCTAGTCATCTTGCTTGTTTGAGGTTTGTTCCGCGGTAGATTCCTCAAGACGCACTTCTGAGGACAGTAGTAACTGAATTCTTATTGCTTGCTGTCTGCCCTTTTTATACTTTACAGTCAGTTTTTTCTAAATATAAAATCTTCGCCTCATAACGTTTCTCCTTGAGTATTTAAAATCAGCTACTCGGCTTCCTTTGTCATAAAGTATTTTTATTGTCACATCTGACAATAGCACGTAGCTATTTAAATTAAATTAATTGAAATTTACTAAAATCAAACATTTGGATTGTCAGACTTCCTAGTCAACGGTCACATATGTCTAACGGCTACTGTGTTGGACGGCACAGATAGAGAACATTTCCATCATGGCGAAAGTGCTATTGGACAGTCCGGACTACAGGGCTCTTACTCTGCTCCTTATTATCATTTTTCTTATAGCGACTATCCAAAATACAGACCTCAGTACTTTTCTGCTGCTCATTTTTATGTGAATTTAGTTTTTCAGAAATATTACAATGAGACACGATTCATACAGCTTTTCTAACTTTATACAACAATTCTCTTTTTGTTTTATTGTTTACTGACATTCATGTAGTATCAAAAAGCATTGCTAGCTTGATTTCTGATATTTCTTGGTATTTTTCCCTGGATTCACTTTTATCTGGACCATTTTCTTTCTTTATGGCTATTGTCCCTGTCCTGCTTAATTTGGATTCCACTCCTCAAAATGGCACCCTGTCCTGGAAGCAATTCCTGGCTGGTCAGTTCCATATGTGCATAGTAGCTGAATATCTCCAGCTCTTTTAGGTCATTCTTTAAACTCCTTGTGCACGTGTACTACTACACTGAGCAAAATTATTCCAGTGTTGATCACTGCTCTCAAATTGGCCTGCCATGATTTCCAATAATACCTGCTAGCTACTTTGGGTTCTCCTGTTCTCAGTCCGTAGATGTCTTTTGTTTTCCTCTGCTTCTTCCTGCACGAACACTGTTAGTATGCACATCTATGACTGTTGGTGATTTGTCCCCACTTGCTTGTATTTTGGATAAATATCATGTGGATACCTTGTCACCTTGTTTTGTTGAAAATGTAGTCCATGAGTTTTTAACTGGGCTAATAGTTGCTCTGGCTGTTTTAAGGGAAGGGTTGGGAATAGTTTAAGCCTTTGCTGAGTACTGCCATTGCCACCTCCGCTGATTCACTGCCTTCCTATTCCTTTGAGGAATAAATTATTTGAAAATCTTCATAAACTTCTCTGTAGAAGGACTAGCTCTTCACAACTGTCTTGCTTTATTTTGGCTTGAAGTAAAGGGCTGTTGATAGACCATGAAGGTCTTCCAGCAGTTCTCCAGTGAGTTTATTCTTGGTGGAGCCCACAAGGACCGACTTTTTATTTCATTTGGAACTACATCCTAAGATCTTTTCCTGCTCGAGTGCTGCAGGTTCAATGTGGATACTTCATACGTGTTGCTTAATTGGCTAGCTGCTGAGTTATTTCATTTCCTCTTCATTGGTTAGAACTTCAAAATAAATTTGAGATTTAGTTAAGTTGAAAGTTTGGTTTAATATGAATTGTATAGTGTGTGTGTATATGTGTGTGTGTGTGTGTGTATAATATACATATATATATATATATGTATATTATACCTATTAAATTTGTAAAATTCAAAGTTGAAAGCATCTTTACAGATCCTCTAACATAGAGTTTCTTACCTAAGCACTACTGGCTTTTGTGCCAGATTATTCTTTGCTGTGGGGTTTGTCCTGTGCATTGTAGGATGTTTAGAAGTATCCCTGGCTTCTACCCACTAGATGTCAGTAGCAAGCCCCAGTTGTTACAAACAAAAAAAAGTCTCTAGACTTCACCAACTGCCCAAAGGAAGGGAGAATGGCGGTGTGGAGTGTGTGTCAGGGGGCGGGGATTGCGTCTTGTTGAGAACCACCACTGGCCTAACATTTCTCTCTTGAAAAACAGGCAGAGAGAAGAGCAATCATATATGTAAGGTCACAGAGCTATGTCAAGACTTTTTTATACTCTCCTGGGGATCATCATCACAAAACATAGGTAATTATGCATAATGATACTTCATCTTTGAAACTGAATGTTGAAAAGCTTTTGGAAATCAAGATAAGGAACTTTTTCAGACACATTGTTCAGATCTTCTCTCTTGTGGGTATTTATTACAAGAAGAAAAAGTGTTCAATGTTGGCTCTTGGAATGAAGACTAAAACGCTCCACAGGCTTGTCTTTGGATGTTAGGGAAATTTGGAAAACGGTTGTTTGAATAATAAGATCCTGTAGGTTTGTTGATTTCTAGTAAGGTGATTATTTTGAGATTGCCTTCTCTTTTAGAATTTTCTTTGACAGAGTTGGTCAGGAAGAAGAAAAAAAATACTGGTAAATATTCAACCATCACTAAAGACTGCTGGTAAAGTAGCCAAACTGGTGAAGGAACAGTGCTCCCAACATCTTTTTAACTGCTGGGAGAATCCTAAGTATAAATCATAGAGAAAGGTAAAGCTTTTCTTTGTCACCATCTGCTGGAGATTTCTGATGATAAATTGTTCCAAATCCTGCACTATCTTCAAGATAATTAGCAGAAATGAGAAATGAAGAAGAGAGAGAGAAAAAATGAAAACACCATGTACATTAATAAGTTCAGCATAGATTTGTTACTAAATATTTCTTCATGGTAGGGTCAGTGACTCTTTTCTGTGTTGTATCAAATATTGCTGTTTTCCTTCTCATGTTTTTCTAAAACTGTAAGTTTTAGATATACTAGAAGAAGAATATAGAGACTACTTTCATGAAAGTTTGCTGCAATAAAGCTGGTCTGTAATATCATACTTCATATTTTTTTACAGATTATAGAATGGCATAGATGCATAAGTATGTTTTTTGAACTCAATAAAGCTTCTCTCTAATGCTGTCCATGGATGTCAGGCAATGGAATTATCTCATGTAAATATGCCTTAAAAAGACCTCTTTTCATTACTTTAGAAATTTATTGATCTACACTAAGTGAAATGTAATATAAATTATATTTATATTACATTTCACTTAGTGGTAAGCAGTGGTTCAATAAATTGGACGGAAAGGAAGTGAAATAGAGGGGCAAATAATATTTGTTGGGCTCAAAATAATATATATGCTATCTCCTGTAACCCTGAAGGCAATTCTAGGAGTCGGTATTCTTATCCCCACTTTTCAGGTCAGGAACATTCTAATATATTAAACACATCCTATAAGCGAAGGTTATATTTGCTTTATAGTTGACAAAGCACTTCAAAGATATTGAATGTGTATCAGGTTATTACGGGTGTCAAGTTACTGATTTGGTAGCTCTTTATTAATATATATGCATAAATGCCATATAGATTTAAAGACCTTCAAAATAACATCATCCAGTGAAGCTCCATAATAGAAAGGACCTTATAGGCTGGTTTACTTATAAACAACATGTGGTATGTAATGGATACTCAAAAATATTTGTTGATTGAACTAACTACTTTGTAAAGAGCATATAATAATGTTCACCTCAAGGAGAAGAACTGCATGATATAATGCAGCAAAGCACCAGGTCCCATGCAGACACTCCATAAATTGCTCATTCCCTTCTCTTCACCATGGACCCCTTTCCTGAACAAGTTCCTGCTATTCATGTACTTTCATGTACCCATATTTGACATCCGTCAGTGACTGACATTTGCTCTGAGACGAGATCTTCAGTAGCAATTCTTGCTGCACATGGATCACTTCACTCCAGTCCAGGCATGAAAATATCCACTGAGGTGATCAGTGGCTTCTGAGTCAACTCCAGTTCAAAATCCTTCCATATGAAATTAAGTTAGCAAGTATAATTCCAAGTTCAGGACACAAAGCATGAGACATTTGCTTGAATTGTTCAGGAGGCAAAGGACTATTTTGGGGGAAAAAAAAGTAGGGGGGGTGGGGGAAATGAATGTTAGAGAACCATTTGCCCCTTGGTTTGGTTACTTTTCGTTAATATTCATAGAACTCGCATCAGTGCTTTGGGTCTGAGATAGTAAGTCTTTCCAAATGTCCATGACAAATACTGAGTTCAGATACTTTTCTAGAACTCCCATTGAGTTATAAAAACTCATTTTATTTCATTGAATTTGTCGTGCAGCTCTATCCTGATGAATATATGACACAGAGAGAAACAGAACAATTTACTGCACTTTCCTTTTTTATTTTTAATTTCAAGCCTAGTTCCCCTATGCATTTGGGATACAGAGGAATCTAAGATTTTCAATATGTACAGTTATGTGCATTTTAACAAACTTTAAACTTCAGAGATTTAAAGCCTTCCTGCTCTGCAGTATGCTAACTGCTGCATGTATAGTAATGAAGAATTGAGAACAGGGGAGAGAGAAAAGCTCCTGGATGACAATTATGCTTTGGAAAGAGAATTTAGCTTTCATCAAGTTTACTGATAATCCTGAATCTTCATATGGACATGGGGCTCATTTTCCTAAGATGCCTGCCAGGTACACTTCAGGATATTGAAAAAAAAAGCAGGGGCATATATTTTCCCCCTACATCCCCCACCTCTAGTGGAAACCAGTTTAACACGAAACTATCGATATTGACAAACTTGAGGGGATAGGTTAATGAGGGTTGTTTTTGTATGGAGAAGAAAAATGAAGGAAGAACAGAATTTCTGTATCTTCATTTTCTGAAAGGGAATTTATCAATGCTTTTTAGTAACTTACAGTATTTTTATTTGGAAGGGATAAATTCCTTTGTAAAATGCAAAGCTGAAAGCATCTTTACAGATCCTTTAACATAGAGTTTCTCACCTAGGCACTAGGTGCCTAGTGTTTGAGGAAGTGTTTTGGGAATCATAAAGTGCTAATAAAATGTTAGTATATACAGCCAAAGATTGATTATTTTTAATATGACTTGAGTTTCAGCCAGATCTCACATAATGTGCCTACTGAGGACACAAAATTTACTTGCTTCAGCTCATTGAAACTTCAGTGTCCTCCACACATACATTAAAAACAACAGCAACACGTACAGGGTTATACCCAGGGGCTGTCTCTCACGTGTGGGAACCAGGTTTGTCAAGGACGATCTCCAGCTGTCCTTCAAGGTCTTTATCCCTTCTTACGTCTGTTTTCCCTTTTAGCTTTTGGGCTTCGCTGGGGCAGGGACTACTTGACTCATGTCTTTAATCTCCACAATCACCTAGCATGTTACCTGGCTCATCCTAGGTTAGCAGTAAATACTTGTTAAGCTGAATTAGTGGATTCTACTCTGTCGTCCAAAATGCTGACTATGTCATCTGGGAATGTTAGCAGCAGCCTGTCACCACCTCCTCTTAGTTATTAATGATGCAAAGATTCTTCCATGGTATTTAGTCCTCTATTTATGCTTGGAATAGAGAGAGAGTTGGGAATGTATGTGCTCTAATACTCCTCACAGCTTCCAGGCACTTCCCATCATTGCTGCTGGAGTGGGCTTGGAGCGCTGACAGACCTGGGTGTGGATCCTGATTTTGCTGCCTGGTGTGGTGCCGCCTTGGGAAAGTAACTTAACTCTCAGGGCCTGAATTGGAGATGCTCAGTAAATGCATGTTGAATAAACTAATGAATCTCTAAGCCTTATTTTAATTATCCCTAAAATGAAAGGAAATAATATATACCTAACAGTGCTGTTAAATACTCTATCTAGCAAACTCAGGAAGGTAGAAAATTATTCTGATGTCTTACAAACACTTTTGGATATTCATTGGTCATTCTCTCCTGTCCTGTCTACATTTTCTTGTAATCTTTCTACATGCTTGTAATCTTATAAATTCTCTCTTTATATATATATATATATATATATATATATATATATATATATATATATATATATATATATATATATAAATTTAATTTCAGGGAAGGCTAACAATATTATTTTATGTTTATATGATTCCTTATGTTTCTACAACGTATTGTTTAATTTTACCTTCATGGTAACCACCTGAGGGTATTAAGGTTATTTTGCAGATGGGAAACCTTTTTCCTAGTAAGAATTTGACCTACTCAAACTTATGGCAGTAACTAAAGTATGACTGGAACCTAGATCTCCTGCCTTAAAATCTAGTAAAGTTTGCCCTTTGCCCTGGTGCTTTCTCAGCAAACAGGATTTCTAAAATGGACCAAATATTTGTTTATCTCTGCATCCCAGTTCTTTTTGATAAAACACAAAGGAAAGGAGACTAGAGTCCCAGCTGATTGTGTGGCTTTTATGCCAGGACATTTAAGTTACTTTTTGATCTCAGCAGTTTGTTTGTGAGTGGAATGAGGAAGAGGAGAAATGGAGAAATAGTCCATTCAGCCTGACAGCTGTGTTTGTGTTTGTAGCTGTTGATGTGCGCACAGGGCTGCAGGGAAACCCAGTTCACTGACGGAATAGCTGGTCTCATGGTCACTGGGTATCATAGGTCTTAAGAACATCACAGCCTCCCTTATGGGTGTTTGGGGACTTGCTGGAGCATGAGAAAAGTTTAGAAGATACAACATAAAAGTCCTACTCAACCCAAGATTTTTCAACCTAAAGCAAATCCTCTACACCCCCTTCTTTTTGTGTTAGACCTGTTCCTTCCCAACAGACTCAAGTAAGCAATTCTGCTCTGGTTATATTATATTCTGTAAAAACTTCTGAGGTTTTCATCTTCTGCAAAAATTATAAATTTTCTGAATGATAGTAAACACTGGCATGATTTAATCTACTGCTTTGGAATGGATGGTATAATTAAACTAACTCAAGCTCTATTTCTTTGTCTTTACAATCTCTGCGCTATTATTGTTTATTTAGAATCTACTGTTTCAAGACAGACATATGTAGTATCACAGGGGTGAACCACACAAACTGTGCCACAGCAAGTTTGAACTGACTTATGTAATTGGAGTTCTTTGAATTAACTTCTGTGTAGAATATAATGTTTATCAAAGGATAAGAAATACAAATGTAATTATTTGAAACTTAAATATATATTATTAAAGCACAACACCATCTGCAGAAAATGTTGTAAACATAGAACAGCAAGAGTTTTCTGGGAAGAGTATTTATTATTGACTAAGGTGGACCATTGGTACCATCCACCCGTGGTGTGCTGCTGGGAACAGGTCTTTTGTTGAAATGCTGACTGATTTGAGCTCTG
Organism: Vicugna pacos; assembly: GCF_048564905.1. Classification (NCBI taxonomy): domain Eukaryota; kingdom Metazoa; phylum Chordata; class Mammalia; order Artiodactyla; family Camelidae; genus Vicugna; species Vicugna pacos. The sequence goes on from NC_132988.1 coordinate 78,317,445, forward strand.
GTGTGATAAGTTTAATCTCTAATAGAGCATTCTGTTACAAGGGTAACAAAAATCTGCGCCTTCTATAACGTTCTTGGTCTCTAAGTGAGCTGACACATCAGCAATTGTTCTTGTTGGGGGTGGAGTAGATGCGGAGAGAAAACACGGGCTGCCCTTGGGGTCCAACCCTTTCAGATGGGAGGCAGTGTATTTAGAAGTGAGAAATGACTCTGGACCCAATCCGCAGCATTGGGTTCCCAGGTCTGTCACTGATTCTTGGTACAAATGTGGGCAAATTACTGAGTCTCTCTGTGCAGAGTATCTTCATCTGTGAAGTGAGGATAATAATAGTATGTGCCTCACAGAGATTTTTGTAATGATTAAATGAGATAGTGCGTGTCAAGTGCCTAAACAATGCCTGGCACAAGGAAAACACTCAATAAAAAATAAGCAGTAGTTGCCCTTCTTTGTCTAATAGTTGTTAAGGGTACGATAGAAGTGTGTCAATCAACAAAGACAATTATTTCATGGGTTTAAGCAAATGCTATAAAAATATGTATTTCAGAGACTGATCTTCCAGTTTAAGTGAACGTTGGGTTTATCCCATTAGCAGTATTTTTAAAAAGAGCTACATCATCTACATGTCATTCTAACTCTGGATGCACAAGAGACTGGATTGGGTCTGAATTCACATGATAGGTACCTTTAATTGCATAGTAACTCAGATTCCCAAGAAAATCCATGAAAGCAGCCCAATTATAAAGGATGATTTGAGTCCTAGGGGAGCTGGTCCCCTTTAATAGCCTTTAATTATTCTTTGCCATCGCTCAAGTTTAGTTGAACAGATTTGCATTATGGAAAATATTTGATTTCCCTGAACTTGCTGCCTAGCAATTCATCTTTACAACTAGTATTCTAATTATTTTCATCCTCTCATGTTCCTGTTACCACACCTCTCTGTCCACAATGAAGTTAACTAATAGGATTATCAGATTGAAACTTTATTTTAAAGCAATTCCTTCTGTTCTAGCTTCCCAACTCTAGCTCAGCTTTTAACACCTTCCAGAATCTGGTTTCACTTCCACTTTAACCTTATTTTTCTTAACTTATTCATTAACAGTCTCTTCACTGTACCAGCTCATTCTCTCTGTAGAGCTTTTCTTTCCCTTTATCTCTAATATCTTTTCTCCTTAGTACAGGGGAATATTGTCTCCAACTGTTCCAGCATAACATGAAGAAACAGACTCAGATAGTGAAAGGACTAGTCTGAGTTGACATGTTTAGCTTGCTGCACGGCAGAGCTGATCCTAGAATTCTGATTTCTAGTCTAGTGACTTCATTCCTACAGACTATTGCATTTCGGTTTCAGAATGCAGATGGACTTCCCTTCCTTCATGGGCTTATGTAACTAGGACCTGCTTTTCACTTACCTCCCAATAGACAAGAGACCCTACAAACTCTTGGAATCAATGATGTTGAAGCTGGTGTGCATGTGTGTCTGTGTGTCTGTGTGTATATGCTGGGGAGGTGGAGTGGAGAATAAAACTGAGGGACAGGGCAATAATGAACTGACAGAGTACTTTTGTTTTGAACAAGTATTTGAAGATACAACATTTCAGTGAGTTTCTTTCTTTTGACCTGGTTTCTTCTGTCCACAGACTTGCACACCACACCAGGATCCCTTTCGTCACTTTTGGCCACTGGCCACACAGTTTGGAATGGTGATTTTATTGCTTCTGACTGGCATTTAAAAAAAGGGCTTTGCCCTTCTCTCACCTATTTTTATTGAATAAAGGCAAGAATGGGATGCTAATATGTTCTCACTTTCATTTTAAGTCCAGAATTAAACGTTAGTCTCCCAGATTTCATAGTAAAAGGCAACACAAAATGTAAATAAAGATATTTCAATGGAACTTTGATAGGCATAGTATTTAGATATAGTTCACACATAGGATGTGGTTATTTTTAAATAACTTGTGTCAGCCTGGTTGAGTCGAAAGAATTTATATTATTTAAGTACTCAATATTAGTTAAAGGTATGATTAAATATTTAAATAGTGAAACTTGACTATCAAGATTTCTGACTATTTAGACCAAGAGAGTCTTAGGACACATGTATGTAAGGAAAGATTCCTCAGGAAATTGGAGTAAAACAAGTCCTATTTTCATGTAAACTTTAAAAAAAAACTGGGAAATTAAAATACGTTTTAAACTTGGAACATCTGTATTTATTTCATAGGTTGAAACAAATGCATACATAATTAAAGAGAAAGCTCAAAAGGACAGTTGATTTCTGCCACTGCCAGGCTCCAGATCTAGAATTTCTAAAGACAGAAGTTTGGGTCTATGCATGGAGATAGCCTAAATGTCCATCAACAGATGACTGGATAAAGAAGATGCAATATATTTATACAATGGAATATTACTCAGCCATAAAAGCCGACAACATAACGCCATTTGCAGCAACATGGATGCTCCTAGAGAATGTCATTCTAAGTGAAGTAAGCCAGAAAGAGAAAGAAAAATACCATATAAGATCACTCATATGTGGAATCTAAAAAAAACCAAAAACAAACAAACAAAGCATAAATACAAAACAGAAACAGACTCATAGACACAGAATACAAACTTGTGGTTGCCAAGGAGGTGGAGGATGGGAAGGGATAGACGGGATTTCAAAATTGTAGAGTGGATAAACAAGATTATACTGTATAGCACAGGGAAGTGTACACAGGATCTTACGGTATCTCACAGAGAAAAAAATGTGACAATGAATATATATATATATTCATGTATAACTGAAAAATTGTGCTCTACATTGGAATGTGACATAACATTGTAAAATGATTATAAATCAATAAAAAATGTTAGAAAAAAAGAGACAAAGGAAGAATTTAGGAGAATGGAATTATCCCATAAAGACTCACTATTCACGAATACAAAAAAAAAAAAAAAGGAAGTTTGGGTCTATGATTTGGCTCACCTTATATTAGTTTGGCTAAGTGTAGGAAAAATTGGGATAATGTAGATTCTTTTTGCCTCACACACATTTGTTTCCCTCTGGCTATCACAGTGATCATTGAATTCAGTCTAACTTCAGAAGCACTGATTGAGTGCCTAGTAGGTATCAGATTCTGTGTTGGGTGCTCTGGGTGATCCAAAATTAAATAAGATGCACTTAAAACTGGTGGGCAAGCCAGGTCCAGGAAAAATAACATAATATTGTTTTTATACTAGGGCTATGAATGGAGTAAGCTAGTCTCTCTTGACAGAGGAGAGCTTCACAGAGAAGTAGACGTTGCTAGTGGTGGAGTAGGGAAAGTCATTCCAGGCTGGGGGCCAGCAGGGGCCGTGATACAGCTCGGAAGGCCAAGAGTCCAGGTGGGATATGAAAGAGATGAGGCTGGAAGGCAAGGGCAAGGCAGGTTACTAAAGGCCTTACCTGCATTTTAAAGGGGGTGGACGCTCTTCCGTGAGCAATGGAGGACCAACACCACTAGCAGAAGCGTATGGAACACGTGGAAGGAATGCTGATGGTGTTGCTTTCTGAGGACCCTTGGTCTTCTGGAAGTAAACGGCAGAATTTCTGCTGAGCCTGAGGGTTCGGCATTGAGCTTGTGATTCTGAGGACAGCGTGGGTAAGTGCTGAGTAGTCGCTGTAGGGGAATTAGAAAGGGAGCCAACCAGTGATGAGCAGCAGGATAGGCGACTCACATCCAGCTAAGGATGAACCATCTCAAACTTGTCATCTGGCTGATGAGCACAGTCACACGGACCTTCTGTGGCAACGTTCAGCAGTCAAGGTGAAGACGGTGGGGTTGATATTACTGATTATTGAGCGTTTCACAGACAGCTGTTTTTCGATGTCCCCCTCAGTCCACAAAATGCCTGTAGTCACTCATCTTTCATCGAGATCTGTGATGAAGGCCAAAAATGTGCTGGGTGTGTCCTGAGGGGTGGGGGTAGAAATATTTTACCAAGAACAGACATTCCGCCTTTTTGACAAGAGACAAATGTTTCATTCAAATGCTGCATTTCGCATATTGGAAACTGTGATGAGTTCTTGTGCACCTCTCTGCCTAGTTCACAATGTCAGGCCCAGGCATTGAAACACCTCAGGCTTTCCTCGCAAAATTAAATTTAATGTTACACCCTCCAGTAGAATGGTGCATAAATCAAGCATTTGATTTGCATGGACTATAGCAAGCAGCTCCCTTCTGGACAAATATAAACCCAACTCTGAATATTATGTCAGGGACAGGAACAAAGCAATCTAAGACTTCCAATAAAAGTCTGGTACCAAGTGTAATTCATGTTGGTATTACACTGCTCTGTGTCAAGCCTGTTATTAAAACTCTTGTTTTAACCTCCTTTTTTCATTTCAAAAGAAAATGTTTTTCTTGACCTTCCTGTATTCAGAAAACCAGTGCACAGTCAAACCAGTGCTATTTATAAACTGGTGTCTACTAGCGACAACCGTGGGCATATTTATTTTCTTTCTCCATCTACCCCCACCCAACATAGAGTACAGGAAAAGGGTACATATGAGTAATCAGGTGGAAAGAAACAAAACAAAGGGCATGGAATAAAATACACCATGGGAGATGAGGAAACATGGATACTCAGTAATGCTCTACCTCTGGTCACAGTCCCAAGAGAATGCTAAGAAAAATCTCAGAGCAGACAAGTTTAAAAAATGGCTCAACAGATAAAGTTAATGTACATTTGGATGCAGAACATGCATTCAGTTCAGGAAAAGTGAGCCTAAATATGCATCATTGGGTCTTGTTTCTGGCCTCCAGCATATGCTGAGTTATACATTTTCTTTACTCATCTTTTCGCCATCACAGGGTCTGCACTATTTTTTCACTAAAAGTAAAATCAGTGTGATCTGAAATTGAATGAGGCCCTAAGAAGCATTGTTACAAATGCAAAATGACTCCCCCCGAAGTCCCCAAAGAACATAAACAGATCACAAACTTGCACAAACTCTACTCTACATCAAGGCCCGTCGTGTTTATTCTGGAATGCTACAGAGGTACTACAGACAGGGCCTGCTTCCGAAGCCAAGTGCATTTCCAAGAAGGCACAGCTGTCTGGAACGCATAACCAGGTGAAGATGTGAGCTTGAGAGCTATACTGATGATTTGGTATCTGCATTGTGATTCCTCCCAGCTGTCCATGAACAGCTGTTAGAATCTGGAATGCTTCAAGCTCTGAATAGGTGAAAGCAGGTGTCTGAAAAAGTAAATTTATGATGCTTTAAAGATAGTAAATTAGGAACCATCCACTCATTTTTGAATGGAACACATCAATAAATATTTATTAAATGGATACAATATGCCAGTCACTGAGATAAGTACTAAGAGGGATGTACAAATGAATTAAATCTAGATTCTACTTTCAAGGAATTTAGGTAATATAAATAAAGATAAATAAATAAATAAATAAACACACACACACACACACACACACACACACACACACACACACACACACACATATAGGCATATGAGATACAGAGAACCACCATACAAGGTAGAGTGTCGTAAGACACATAGATCCAGTTCTCTGTAGCATGAGGACACATTACATCCAATTGGAGGACATTAGAGAAGGAAGAGCCGGCAGGATTTGGTGATGCAAAATAAATTTGGGAAGGAAAGGGAAATCCAGTGTGGGTGGAGAAGGGCATGGCCAAACACGTGGAAAGGGAAATCCCGTGTAGACACTGTGTAGTGATGAATAGCGATTAATTCCGCTAAAGGGACAGAAGATTGAAAGGTAGATGGGATGGGGGATGGCTGCTGAACACTGGACTAAGCAGTTCAGACTTTTAAAATTAAGCAATATGGAGCCATTAAAGATTTTTGAGCAAGGAAATGACATAATCTAATTTATACTTTAAGAAGATTAATGTGATCATAGCATATAAAGTAGATTAAAGAGCTGGAAGACTGGTATTAAGGAGGCTGCTGAGCCCTGGAGAGCAGTAACAAAGGCCTAAACCAGGGGAGTGGCAGTGGGAATAGACAAGGAGGGACAGAGCATCATACACGTAGAATCCACAAGACAACCACAGGATGATGAGCAACAGGAGAGGGTTGATGGGCTTCAGGACAAGCTGTCCCACACTATGGCACCTTTGCATATTGCATATTTAAGCTGAAGGAGTTTGAAAAATGGCAAAAGGAAGAAGGTCACCTACCCCCTACCCTACCCTTCTCCCCTGACACAGGCCATAAAACCCTCATATGAGAGGGGCCCTCCCTATATCTGGAGCATCCTTATCTCTGAAGGCAAAGGGACATCAAGAAGGAGCCTAACAAATAAGCTTTGCTAAGTTTCCCCAAATTACTACAGTTACTTTGTACTCTGTGACCTTGCATATTCCTCCAAACTGTCCACTCTTCTTCAAACCTAGCATGAAATACTCAGTTCTGTTTCTTTCGGTCCTTATTTCTTCTTGAAGTCTCCCATGTCATATAAAACTTACATTAAATAAATCTGTATGCTTTTGTCCTGTTAATCTTTCTTCATCAATTTTACTTTGCAGACCCAGCCAGGGACCCTACGATGGTCAAGGAAAACTTTCTTCGGTTTTGATAGGGTGAACAGAAAAATCTTAGACGTTAACAATTAAAGCTCAAAACCTTTACATCATTTTTTCCTGTATCTGGAAAAGCTGGATGCTTTCATAGAACAGAATGGTTGGTTGCTCAAAACGTAATTTATAGGCACCTGCTCTTGTAGTCTCCCCATTTCACACGGTCATTTGGATAATGTTGAGGGACTTATTCTGAGCTGGAAGAAAGAGGAGAAATGAAATGTTTCTAAATGGTTGTTGTGGTTATAAAATCAACATAAAAGTTGTTGGCATTTATCATGCTGATTATTCCTCTAATATTTTTAGAAGCCGTCACAGAGAGCCAGAGTGTAGCATGTCCCACATAGAACAAGTGGATAATTGCAGGTACACTGACCTCGTTGATCACGACTTAAAGATTCATATTGGAATAGAACAGCATCTAGTCCAATCCAAGTTTATTTTGAAAGTACAGTCAGTCCACTTCATGGATCAGGTGTTTTCTAATTGACTGAAACCCCAGGCAGGCTGATCTCCAAGCCAGCCTGTCAATACTCATACAGAGGAAGCCAGTGCCGCCCCCGACGCCATCTCTCAGGCCCAGTGATTAACTGTGCATCGGTCATTTAGCATAATAAATGCAATGTCCCAGCGATGGAGTGTTGCCACGGGCCTCCTGCTGTGGAAATAAATGCCCTCCCACCTTGGCATGCTCAGAGCAGACACAAAGAATTTGCTTTAAAAGTATTAAGGAGCAACAAGTACCCTTTTAGTTTTGAAACAGAGTCTTGATGTAGTTAATCCTACCTGTCAGACGGTGTGGAATGTGCTGCCTACTATCTCTGCCTCTGAGTATGAAATACACTATTTTAGTGGGAAACAGAAAATGATTCTTTGGTGATCACCATGAGCCTGTTTGCTAACACTTGACTTGTACCAGCTTTTAGAGAGCGTTGCTTCCAGTTTGGGAGAAATCGGATAAAGCCTAGAAATTGTGACTATGGTGGGACTGAGGACTCCATTTTGAAAATTTCTTCTCTGCTCTGAGAATCAGAGAAGGAAACGTAGGTGCTGCAATTGTAGTCTATTTATCACTAAACAAGTGCTAAAAGGCCCTTGTTCTCTCTGAAGATTCCTCAGCCTATTAAGGGAATGAGCTATATTTAATTTGTCTGTCAAGTTTCTGATTTTATAAATTTATTAACCTGATAAAACAGCTAGTATAATCCGGCTATTACTTCTACTTGATGCCTCTCCCTAGATTGTTTGATCTCGGTTACTGCTACTGTAAAAGAGACAGGGTTTCATATAAAATGAAGCAACTGATCAAATTAGATGATATCATGGGGGGGAGGGTATATTGAAATCAGCGTCCTCACATCTCGTCTGGCCATCCCTAGAAATCTGCCTTTGACCTGCAATAAATAGTTGCAGTTCTTAAGCTATTTAAGCCTGATTAAGGCATTTGTTATGCATTTGACAGTACACAATAGTGTACGGTGTCAATTCTCAACTGTCATCATCATGATTAAAAAGGCTAGAAGACAGTGACCCCTGTGTGGAGCAAGTTGTAATAAATAATAAGGATGCCAAGAACCTCTGATACAATCATAGAATTCAGCAAAATGAATAAAAATCCTAGCAGGATCTTTAACCAAAAAAGTTACTAAGCAAATGATGCTGGATTTTCTGATTAACAGACATTGCTTCCTGTTGTCCAGCTATATAATATCCTCACTTGTTAGGGGATCTTGTTATGAATACAAATGAGAAGAATGCAATTTACTTCCGAGAAGCACCCCCCGCATGACCTCCTTGTTAAAGGTTGGCTTATTGGAAGTTTTTTAATTTGGAAAATAATTTAAGTTAAGGGAGGCAGTCCAATCAAAATTCCAGCTAACAGAAGACTTCAGCCTGAGAGTAAATGGCTAAACCAGTACTGCAGCTGGGTTACAAAATTTTATGGGCATTTTTTTTTTTTAACAGGTCTGACAAGTGTTCATTGGCTCTTTCCTTGTCAGTCCTAAGGAGCCAAGTGACAGCAGTGAAAGTCAGCCTCTCATCTTGAGAGCCTCAGAAAGCGTCAGTGTGATGTTAAACGTCCAGTCTGGCAGACTTAGTCCCTGAATTGTCTGAGAAATTCTCCCTATGCTGAAGCCCACTTTTAAACAATGATGAATCTAATGACAGAAGCAGCAACAAGAAGAAGGACCACGGCTACGGTTAAAACAACGTCAATCACAACTTTTATTAAGGACCTTCCGTGACCCAAGCACTGTGTTATACACTTTGCATGGACGATCTCTTTACTCCTAACATCAACAACAGAGGTTGGTACTGTTATTACCTCTGTATTAGAAAAGAGGAAGAAGGTTAAGTCACATGCACTGGCTAATAAGCGATGGATTTGGGCTTCAAACTTAGGCAGTCTGACTTTCATTCTGTTCTCCCATCCATTATGCTGTAAACCCTCCCTAAGTGTAAATCATATAGACAGATTTTAAAAATCGAATCTTATTTTAATCATGGAAGAGGATTTTTTTACCTAAGAAATTCCTGAAGTTATTCTCTTTATAAAATGATTATCATCTATTTGATACTGAGCAGGACCCTGTGCCCACCCTCAACCCTTGCCTCTTGTTTATGGAAGAGCTTAAGTCTCCCAGGCCTCCATGGGTCACAGAAGAGCGGGCTCAAGCAGTTGATTAGGACAAACCTGCAGGCGTTGGGGGAGGGCAATTATTCTGACCACCTATCTCAACAATTAACTGAGATTATCCCCGCTCCCCCCAGTTTCCCTTTAAAACTTTCATGGCTGAACAGAATCTTTGGACATTTTTATTTAGGGGAGATGCTGGGTTCACCAGATTGCAAGCATTCTGATTAAAAGCAACTTGCCTTTTTGTTACCAAGGCTGTTGCCCCCAGGATCATATCTCTACCCCTCCCTCAAACAGAAATCAATTACTCTTATCTAAGTCTCAGGAGGCAGCTGCAGAGAAGAAATAAGAACTGGTTAGAACCAATGGTCTCCAGGATGGTGGAGGATTTGACTTCCAGTGGACCTCGAGCCTCACTGTACTCTCATTGTAATGTATGTGCATGCTAAACGACATACCCACCAGCGCCTTAACAGTTGATGATTGCCATGACAACAACCAGAAAAGCCCATACGAGGACTGAGAAGCCCATATAAGGAATGATTGGCTCCAGCACACTGGGAAGGAGGACATGATGGTGGAAGCCTCCCATAAAAGTCCACATGGCCCCAGCTGCAGACGGAGTTGTCTCTATCGCCATCTTCGTTGACGGCTACCCTGCCCCATCAAGTGATTCTTTGCATTTACCCTTCTGAGCAATAAAACGGCTGTTCAATTCTTCCGCTGCCTCTGCTGCGTGAATTCTTTCACAGCTGGAGGCAAGGACCCACACTTCGGTGGGCTTCCTAATATAGGGGACTCACTGTCTGCTAACATATTCATTTAAAAAATATTTATTAAGCATCTGCTATGTACCTGGCACCATTGACGTTAAACAGATAAAGGATAAAATAGGGCGCCTGGTTTTAGAAAATCCTGTGTATGTCTACTAGGTTAATTTAAACTAAGGTATAACTATATTCATATATCTATCTTTCAGGCATAATCATGGTCTTCATGGTTGATATGATGATAGTGCCCATATTTATATGGGGCTTAATCCTAATAAAGTGTTCTTAAATGTATTTCATACGTGGCTTACAATTCCCTGAGAGGTAGGCAGGGCCTCTTGATTATTCCTAATCTATATTTGAGGGGGCTGAAGCTCACAAGGTGAAGTTCCCTTCCCTTGGGTCTCCTGGAGTAATGCTCAGGAATGGTCCGACCCTGTGCCAATGACATCTGTAGAGGCCCCTCCCATTTTGTTTTTGATGCTCTGTATCAAGCGAGGTATGAACTTTCCTTTATGTAAGCAATAGTCCTGGCCTTAAAGACCTTTTATTGCATTTATTTCCTTCAGTTGGGCCTGATGGAAGTCAGACTGACTCTTAACCGCGTGGAGCCCTGGGAGCAGGCCCACTCCCCTCCTGACTCTGGCTGCCTCCGGAACTGCGGTGTGAGCAAATGAGGTAAGTACGAAATATTCCTGCACCACTGGCTCCGTGCTCTCCTCATATTCAATCATGAAGACTAATGAATCCGAGATGATTGCAGTGGTAAAAATCCCAATGCAGATTTTTGCTGTCCTTACTAATGAGAGAAAAATATAGTAGACCATTGGCCTAAAGGCTCCAGATGCGATTCCTTTGTAACTTAGAGTGCATTAAAAAAGCTTCAGTCAGCAAGATAAGTTAATTTTTTTATGACCTTTATAAACTCTTTTAGCCTGTATCTCAGGAGCTTCTCTTAAAGATTAAATTTTTAAAATCCTTTTAGCTCAGGCCGACACAGCATCTGAGTCCTTTTTTTGCTTCAAAGGCTACGTCCAAAATCTATAAAGAAATTCTGTTCTTGACAATTATTGTCAAAGTAATGATTAGGTAACATGTCATTTTTAGTTTTTGCTGTTCTTGCCTCTATGATAGTAATCCAATAGAGCTCATGTCTTCTTAATGTAAAAGTTGTGTAAAAGATGCATCATTCCCAGCCGACTTTGCCTACATTTGCAAATTCTTGAAAAAGCAAATTGAATTGTCACTGGTAGCACTTCTTTCATGTGACGATCGTTGGGTTAAAGTGGGGATGTGGGGCATAGATATCAAGACTTCATCAAAAGAAAAAAAAAAAAAACCCTCACTCGAAGAACTATAAAGTATTAATCTGTATTAAGTCCATGGGCTTTGGTTGACCTCACGGCACCGTTACCCAGACATGATGGGCGTAATTTTGCAGGGGGAGGAATGTTAGAGGAATATGAGGGCTGTTCATTAATGGCATCACAGATTTAATTTATTGCACAAAACACATCATTTCTTCTAATCTCTTTGGTTGTAGGGTATCTGTTTCTTTTAACATTGTTTTTGACTGGCTTGATTGGTGACTGCAAGAGTCATCATCCTAGGCATCTGTCACTGCTTCTATTACATCTAACCTACTGACCCAGAAAATCTGTGGTTGACACAATTGATTTCTCCATAAGATTCAGTCAGCATTTATTTTATGTTTGACATCCACCTACAAGGTCCCACAAAAACTCAGTTCCTACATCTGTGTCAGAGAAACATAGCCCTTTATAAAAGGTGCATATCCTGAAGTGAGGGGCTGGAGCAAAGCATGAGTCTTGACTGAATGATTCACTGAAGTAATTGAACTTATTAAGATAGATATGTAGGTTTAATTAGGTCCCATTTGTTAATTTTTGCTCTTACTTCTATTGCTTGGTTAGACTGCCCTAGGAGAACATAGCTGTGATTTATATCAGAAAATGTTTTGCCTATGATTCTTCTAAGAGATTTATAGTGTCATCTTATTGTTTAAATCTTTAAGCCATTTTAAATTTATTTTTATAAATGGTGTGAGGGAGTATTCTAACTTCATTAATTTACATACAGCTTTCCAGTCCAGTTTTCCCAACACCATTTGCTGAAGAGACTGTCTTTACTCCTAAAAATAGACTTAACCTATGACCCAGCAATCCCACACCTGGGCGTATATCCAGAGGGAACCTTAATTCAAAAAGGTACATGCACCCCAATGTTCATAGCAGCACTATTTACAATAACCAAGACAAGGAAACGACCTAAATGTCCATTGACAGATGACTGGGTAAAGAAGTTGTGGTATATTTATACAATGGAATACTACTCAGCCATAAAAATAATAAAATAATGTCATTTGCAGCAACATAGGTGGACCTGGAGATCATCATTCTAAGTGAAGTAAGCCAGAAAGAGAAAGAAAAATACCGTATGATATCACTTATATATGGAATTTAAAAAAAAAGACAAACAAACTTATTTATAAGACAGAAACAGACTCACAGACATAGAAAACAAACTTATGATTACCAGGAGGAGAAGGGGGTGGAAGGGATAAATTGGGAATTCCAGATTTACAGACACTAACCACTATATATAAAATAGATAAACAACAAGTTCAAACTATATAGCATGAGAAACTATATTCAATATCTTATAGTAACTTATGGTGAAAAAGAATATGAAAACAAGTATATGTATATTCATGCATGACTGAAGCATTACGCTGTACACCAGCAGTTGACACATTGTAAACTGACTATACTTCAATTAAAAAAAATATATATATACACAAAAAGATAGATATATATGAGCTTTAGTGACTAGGCCACTGAGACCATGAGTGCCAACCTTATGTGAGTTTTGCCTTTGGAAATAACACCACCATCACCACTACCACCACCACCTACTACTACTAATGCTGCTGCTGCTAGTACTAAAATAAAGAGAAAGGCTCACATTACAGGATTTATATTTGCCCCATGTTACTTTTTCTCTGTCCCTCTTGGAATCCCTTCTCCCTCGCTCCAGAAAGCATCTTGGTTTCAAACTAGAATACACAAACCACATGCTTTAAATAGAAGCTTGACAGTTATCTATTACTTTCCATCTATATCTCTATGCAACCTCATTATATAAAAAGGTTACATGATTTTTTTCTCAAGGCATATAGATAATTAAGTGCCAGATTCAGAATTCAACCTCAATTGTTTATCTTATAAATAAATTGACGTCTTCCTGTATATCCTAAAATCTAATGATCTGACTTGATCATGCATCATGCCATGAATTTTGCTGAGAAATGAGCAATGCGAAGGAACATGAAGGTCTGTATAAAATTGCAGTAGTGGTCTTTGCTTACTGAATTCACATATCTAGGTAAGTTAAATTATTTTTCTTTTTTATCTCATTAGCTGAGACTTCTCAGTTTGGCTGAGCTTCAGGTCTAATCAGATCTACTTAATATTTAAGACTTTTCATGATTTTTCTAGTATTCAACATCAATATTTTATCTTCATTTTCAGGAGTTTAATGGTAATATGCCAGGGCCACATTTTCTAGAGAACTTCTCTTTCTTATTTGCCATAGAACAATATACAATGTTTCATTAACCATATACATGGCTGGCCAGAAAGCTCTTAAAGTGAATATCCTTTTAAATTTCTTCTCATTCTACTAAGTGTTGTTTCTACTCTACAACAGGAAATGGTGAGTGTAATGATTTTGGAGAGAAAGCAGCATCACTAGTTTTATCAAAGATGAAACACTTCCAGGGATCTTGAGGCTGACTTTGGCTACAGTGCCACCATGAAAGACCTGAAGATCATTATTTACTAGAAATAAAGGAACAAGGCAGAAATCGATTACTACGACAATAGATTTATGTTTCCATTGCTCTCTATATACATCTCTATTTGTCCTAACTTCATGGGGAAGATATTTAATACATAATGGAAGGAGGCTGTTGCTTTTGATTTATTTTTTGTTTATTATTTTTGGCATTCCATGGAGAAATTCTGGAAATCAATACTGTTTGTGTGTGTGTCTGTGTATTCCGGGCACAGCGTAGGTTAAAAGGTTCTGAAGGAAAGGAAACTTCCTCTACTTGATGAGTATTCTTTTAATAAGTAAATTATATTATGCACTCATTGAAGAGAGTTGATTTTCTTATATGTTTTACATGAGATTTTGAGCACAGATACAAAGGGTGATTTAGCCATAATCTCAGCAAGATAATGCTTTGTAGTGTTTAAGTTTTTAGACTGTCTCCCCTTTTCTAGAGCCCATGCAATGACTCTCACTAATCCTAGCTAATTTTCTTTTTAGCAATTTATTAAAGAGTTAGGATATATCTTAGATCCATGTGATGGATGAAGGTACAAATGCTGAGATGTATGGAATTTTAAATTTATTTTGAATGAATAAGAAGATGGTTGATGCTGTATAAAAGATAAGATGGACCCCTGTAAAAATACTTTATAATTGAGCACTTGGCCTTAAAAAAAGACAGGAGTCAATCAGCATGAATTTGTCAAAGCTATGTAAACAGGAAATTGTATTTAAAGGCAGGCAGGGATGTGTTTTTCTGTTTCACAAATTTATGACAGTTAGATAGAAACCCAGAATAGAATGCATGCAAAGAGAATGAAAATAATGACTGCTCAGTGTTATATAATTGTAGGAGAGAGTGGACAGAGCTGGAATGCTCTTAAGGACCCTTGAAAAACCTAATAAAAATAGATATTTGACTCAGATTGTTTTTTATTTTTGAAAACAGTGGAGTGACGTGGTTAAAAGAGTGCAGATTAAGGCCTAATCTGTGTAGGGGGAACCCTGAGAGGTACTTAGGTCAAGTCTTGGCACTGCACGTTTACAAGTGAGGAGACAAATTCAGAGAAGTTGCATAACAGCATTAACAGAGACATAAAACGCACATTTTAGGGATGGCAATTGATAACCAGCAGCAATAAGTCAGTTCCCTTTTGGATTTGTTGACTGTTAGATGTAGAGGAGCAGGCCCCTTAATGAAACTCAAACACAGAACCCTTCCTGTCTTTAGCAGATATGAGAACCGGAAGAAGAATTTCAGGCACAGGGGCCCCTTACCACTTGGCCCTGACCTGACCCTCAGTTTTACCTTCTCATGGACTTGACCTTCTCATGAGGTTTCCTTATGTGGAACCCCTTGGCCACCTCTGGGCCAACGGCCCCTGTAAAATCTACTACCCAAGCATGAACAGACCCTTAGACTTGGTGACCTCTAGCCAAGATGAGAAAGTCTTGGTTTTCAAAATTAAGGTCACTAAATACTAAAGACATAAGAAAAATAAAGAGAATTTATGGCCTCAGTTCGACGGGCGTGGAGACACTTCTGGAAGTAACATCACGATGGCTGCCCAAGGAGAACCTCAAGTTCAGTTCAAACTTGTACTGGTGGGAGATGGTGGTACTGGGAAAACTACCTTCGTGAAACGCCACCTGACTGGTGAATTTGAGAAGAAGTATGTAGCTACCTTGGGTGTTGAGGTCCATCCCCTTGTGTTCCATACCAACAGAGGGCCTGTTAAGTTCAACGTGTGGGACACAGCTGGTCAGGAGAAATTTGGTGGACTGAGAGACGGCTATTATATCCAAGCTCAGTGTGCCATTATAATGTTCAATGTAACATCGAGAGTTACTTACAAGAATGTGCCGAACTGGCATAGAGACCTGGTGCGAGTGTGTGAAAACATCCCCATTGTGTTGTGTGGCAACAAAGTGGATATTAAGGACAGAAAAGTTAAGGCAAAATCAATTGTCTTTCACCGAAAGAAGAATCTTCAGTACTATGACATTTCTGCCAAAAGTAACTACAACTTTGAAAAGCCCTTCCTCTGGCTTGCTAGAAAACTGATCGGAGACCCGAACTTGAAGTTCGTCGCCATGCCTGCTCTGGCCCCGCCGGAGGTGGTCATGGACCCAGCCCTGGCCGCGCAGTATGAGCACGATCTAGAGGTTGCGCAGACAACTGCTCTCCCGGATGAAGATGACGACCTGTGAGAAAGTGAAGCTGGAGCCCAGCGTCAGAAGTCTAGTTTTATAGGCAACTGTCCTGTGATGTCAGTGGTGCAGCGTGTTTGCCACTTTATTATATAGCTAAGCAGAACATGTGCTTAATCTTTGGGATGCTGAAGGAGATGAATGGGCTTCGGAGTGAATGTGGCAGTTAAAAAAAAACAACCTTCATTTTTTTGGACCTGCATATTTAGCTGTTTTTGGAACGCAGTTGTTTCCTCCCTGAGTTTCAAATATAAGACTGCTACAGTCACATCACAATATTCAGTGGTGAAATCTTGTTTGTTACTGTCATTCCCATTCCTTTTCGTTTAGAATCAGAATAAAGTTGTATTTCAAATATCTAACCAAGTGAACTCATCCCTTGTTTAAATGAGTGTTTTAAAACCACTAACGGAAAATTGTGCCATGTTACTATTTGAATTGCCTTTGCTTTTATCACTTAATTTGAAATCTAATAGGTGAAATTTTCATGTCTTAAAATATTCTGTACTTTTGAGTCACTACATCCAAACGAAATGACAGGTCAGCAGTGTTGTATTTGGTAAGTTGTTAAAAGAGGTGTAAATATTGTCAATGTAGTTAGGCTAAAATAATACCTACCCCACCTGCCTTTTGGCTTCAATAGTGTCACCTAGGGAAGAGCTTGTTTGAAATTTATGTTACCTGTCAGAGTAAAAGTGGTACATGTTTTAGACATTTCAAATAGGTATCTTAAGAATTACAGTTGCTTTTATTGCAAAAGTAATCCATATTCTAGCAAAACTTTTGAGTCTGATGAAACCGTACAAATGGTGGCAGGGACTTGAGGGATGTCTCATTGTTAAAAATGAATATAAACTTTTGTGCATTTGCTTTTTGTTTAATGTTACATGTTTAATGTAAAGTTGGTATTCTAGGAAGATGTTGGTGTTCACCTGCTGTTTCAAGTATTCCAAGCTTTAAAGATGTCAAAGATGGAGTCAATTGGATGCACCACAGCTGAAGATCTTCCACCCCTCAAAGGATGTTTGTAGGCGGTGGAGGGCACAGTCACAATGCTGCCACAGAGAAGTAGTGCTTAGAATGGCTTCTCGGTAACACGAAGCCGCCAAACTTGCCCTTTTGTTAGATTAATCATTATCTCTGTGGTTTCCACGTGTCAGCATGAATTGAGGCTGTCTTGCCTGAATTTGGTCCGACTGAAACCACACTGTAGCCATTAGAAATCTTAAAAATTAGAGCTATTTTTCTCATTTAAGTAGTTGACTAAAGTTCTATAGGTGTCCAATTAACCTTTAATTACTTTCCTACCTAAGAAGAAGGTAGGGAAGGCCCATTTTGAAATACATGTAAAAATGAAATATGGGTAAAATTGGGTACATTTTAATTTGTTAACGTACTGAATATATCAATGGATTCACTCAGAGTTGAGTTACTATATATGTTATGTGTAGCTCAGAACCAGATTTTAACAGATGCAAAGGTTTGTTCACACGATGAGGAGGAAACTTTTCATTCAGATATTTAATACGAGGGACATGTGTTGTTTGTAACCTTAATGTAGAGTGTGAGTATGACAGATACTGAGTCTTAAGTGTAAAAGTTAAATTTTGGAGGCTGCTTCATTTACGTGTTTAACAGGAGGTGGGAGAATTGACAAGTCATTGGTTGGAAGGAAAAAATGCTGCAAAATATATTGCTTCTACTTTGCCTAGAAAAAAAAAAGAGAATTTATGAATTGATACTAAAAAGAATGGGTTTTTGACTCCATTCTAGCTAACTTGTTCCCAAGTCTTAGATTTTTGCCTCAATATATATCTTGTTTTCTAGGACAGCTACAGTCATAGAAGTCAAGTGCACCCTCTCTGAAATTTTTCCTGATATCTTGCCTTTCCAGCTGCTAAGTTATTTTCACCTGGTGGACCCTGTTGTGATTTCTGCCACTTCAGAACTGGTTCTTGGTAATATTGCCCTTTTCTTTTTTTTTTTGGTTCAAGGATCAGAGAAAATTTCAAATTGACTCTTCCTTTGGAGTCCTGGTTTCTTATCTGAGAGACTGCTTTACTGATGGCTGATTGTTAGGACTGTGGTGTTGACCCTCTTTCCTCAAAGTATGATAATTCCATAACAATATACTCAGTAAAAAACTCACCATTAACTATAATGGGAGGAAACTTTCTTTCGCTTAGTGCCAGTGTGCTAGATATAGAGATCCAAAGAAAATTAGGAATGTGAATTTGGGGTTTAGGAACAGGAGTTATGTATTCAGGATTTCTCATGATATAGACGTAAGTCAGAGTGATTGGCACAGTTAAGATTTCCCTGGGGGAGTATTAATAATAAAATGCAGGCAGAAAGCAAAATCCTGAGAAATAATAAGGATAGGGGATTACTAGAAGACTGAGACAAGCAGAGCTGGAGCAAGTAGCAGTGTTGTAGAAATAGTGTAGTAAACGCCACATCACAGTCAGGCAGCATCAAGATTATAAAGGTCCACTGGGTTGTCCTCTGGAGGTAATTGGTAATCTTTGCATAAACAATTTCTAAGGCTAGGTAAGAGCTATAAGGTTGCTTGGAACTTTCTTTATCAAAATGACTCCTATTTGAAAATCAGTGAACATTTTTAGCTAAGATTTTTAAAAAATTATATATTTTTATTGAAGTATAGTCAGTTTACAATGTTATGTCAGTTTCTGATGTACAGCACAGTACTTCAGTCGTTCATAAACATGCATATATTCGTTTTCATATTGTTTTTCACCATAAGTTACTACAAGATACTGAATATAATTCCCTGTGCTATACAGTATAAACTTGTTGTTTATCTATTTTATATATAGTAGTATCTGCAAATCTCGTACTCCCAATTTATCCCTTCCCACCCCTTCCCCACTGTAACCATAAGTTTGTTTTCTATGTCTCTGAGTCTGCTTCTGTTTTGTAAATAAGTTCCTTTGTCTCTTTTTTCTTTCATATTCCACATATGAGTTATATATGGTATTTTTCTTTCTCTTTCTGGCTTATTTCACTTAGAATGACATTCTCCAGGTCCATCCATGTTGCTGCTAATGGCATTATTTTATTCTTTTTTATGGATGAGTAGTATTCCGTTGCATAAATATACTACAGATTCTTTATCCAGTCATCTGTCAATGGACATTTAGGCTGTTTCCTTGTCCACTAATTCAGAATACATTATTTATTTATCACCCACCAGTCCCTCAAGTTGGTTTAATTTGCATGTCTAGAGACACTCTTTCTATGTTTTGCTTTTATCATGAATGTTACTAAAAAGAATAGCCACCAAATACTAAGTATTTACTATGTGCATATATTGTGATTACGTGGATTATTTTATTTGATTCTCTCACACACAAAACAACCCACAGGAATTGTTATGCCCATTTTATGGAGTAGAAAACTGAGATTCTGTTCTGAGGTGGCAGGACAAGGGCTTGAATCTGGGTACCTTTGTAAGTTCTTGAGCTCAACCACTACTTATGCTGTTCCCTAATTATTTATATGATCAACTGTTAATACAATATGCCCTACACTTTTAAGTTGTGGTCCTTAGCTTGTGATTATTCAGCCTTCAAATTCGGTGCAATCATAAATTTAGATATAATAAGTAATTGCAATTTTGTTCTTAAGCTGTACATGCATCTCCATTAATCTTAATAAATAATTGAGATGCTTTTAAAAAAGATCTTAGGTACTCTATCTACTACTTTTTGAAATGTCAAGCTACGAGTAATAGTACGCTGTATGATATATTAAAGCATTCTGGAAATCAAGTTTTAAGTTCAGAACAATCACATATTTTAAGGAACAGAATGATGATTACTAGTATTTTCCCCAGCAAGAAGGAAATCCCAAATTCCTTCTGTTGATATTTATATTACTATGCATAAGATTCTACCCAATAGAAAGGTACATTTTTAAAAACAAATGCACTTTAATACACTTTGGAATATATTGGTTTGTGCATCTTATTCCATTTTAAGCACTAAAATAGCCTAGCTGTGGGTATGTTACATGATCTCATCATTTCCTAATCTCTGATTTACATTTTCATTGAGAGAAGTTTAAAGGTTTTAGGAAAGAGTGATACACAAATCTAAATAATGAAAATCTCAAATTTCTGAATGTTTCTGATTTTTTGAAATGTTTCCCTCATGTGGATATAAGAGATAAGGGTGTATTTACTGGAAAATAGGATCTCATAGGCCAAATGTCCAAATCACAACCATTTTGAAAATGTTTTCTAGCCTATTAAAATCAGAGTAGTTGGAGGAGCAAAAGTTTGGTAGGTAAAAGAAAAAGCTATCAGAGCAGAATGTTTTCTTTATTTACTCTGTAGGTAAAGAAAAGCTATTAGAGCAGAATGTTGACCAGAGTCCTGCTAAATAAATACATCACACACGAGCAGATCTTCCACTGCCCTCTGTGTGGCATTGAGGTCCACCTATTGGGAGTGTATCGGTTCTCGTTTGAACTGTGCAATCATAGTTCTAAAACACGCGCTAAAAGAGCCTTATATATCTTAGTCACACACAATAAAAGAAAAGTTGCCCTGACTTTATACAGAATCAATAGACAATGTCTTCTGAATAAAAATCAGGCATTCTTGGAAATAAAATTTTCTACTCCATATTCACTTTCTTCATCTTCATCAATGCTCTGCACCTTCAGCTACAAATTGTGGGTATTTCTCAGCCTGCAGTACAATTGCTTTCTTGCAAATCTCTTTTCAGGCCAGAGGCAGATCAGCAATAGGGCTCTGATAAGAGCAAATGACTGGGTTTTGAAACTCCTAAACCTCTGAAAGTCACCCAAAGCAGATGAGTACCAGCCCAAGCCCCCTCGTAGAACACGCTGACAGCTATCAGAGGGCTGACGTGAAAGTGCTGCTTGGGGCAAATGTCCCTCGGTTGTGTGAATGCTGTCCTTTCTTGTGTGAGGCTGGAAACCCCACTGCTTGCCGAGCTCCCGGGGGATGTGAACAGACCTGTCAGGTTGTCTGCGTCCTTCTTGCATCCCTACCACACGTGGGGTGCTTTCAGGCTGCAGAAGCTCTGAAAACACCAGAACTGGGTTCCAACATTTATCAATAACAATTTATAGCTGATATATAGCTTTCTGGAAAAGAGTAGGAATCCACTGAAGCCTAACGATGCAGTTCCCACAGAGGTTTTTCCAGGACTGGGATCAATGTCATCGGTGAAATTTATGGGGAGCCTTGAACCTCTCTGAGATGCAGGGGGCATTCTCTGCAACCTTTCTTGGATCCCATCAATTATGGTCTAATGAGGTCTTTCCTGCCACAGGAAAAGCCTCTCATTCTGACTCTCTCGGTGGACCTGTACTAATAAAAACAGCTGTTTCTTTATTCCAAGTGCAGCCCACTGAGGGAGAGGTCTCCAGAGGCTTCACTGACTTACCTATCAGGTTCTGACAAATCCCTGTGGTTTCCCTCCCTGGGTCTCTCTGCTCAGGTGAACCCTGAGGGCCAGACCATAGTTGCTGAGATCTCTCTGAGGTAAAAAACCTGTCCATAAAATATTTCACATTCCTGCATGTTTAAAACCCTCAAAACAGACATATTAGACTGAATACTATGGCAGCAAAGCATGTTTATGGAAACAACCCAAAGTTGCATAGGAGAGGTGTGGACTGTGGTATGTTGAATACAGGTTTGCTCTAAATTCTTGGTCTCCTCATCAGGGGTAGGGGTGGGTGCAGAACTGTGGGTGTTGAGGCCTTTGACTGCTCTTCAGGTCGATTGTAGTTCATCTTGATGGTGCCCTCAAGGTTGACTTTAGTATAAACTAAACTTATTAAAGACCATCTCCTTGAGAGGCAGATCCAGGGTCACTCTTTGGAAATTATTGATGGGATTCCAGCTTCCCTGAGAAAGCACTCAATCATTTAGGGAACATAGATTTTATTTACATGATGTACACATACAATAGACACTCACACACATCCACATTTATACGCACACTTGTCCTTGTAAAGGTACACATATTATACACATACATGTGTGTATGAATTCCCATGAGTTTTCAGAAAGATGTTTTAGGAATGTTACATTTTAGGAATAATACATCATTACTTGTCATGCTTTTTCTCTGGATGAATAATGCTTTATTTTCTTAATGTGATCATCGAGGCCTTAGGTCAGTAATGGGCTGCAGACAGAAGCCAGGCTTCCTTCTAAGACTTGATTCACATCTTTGATTCACAAAGATGTCTCAGTCTGCAATACAGTCTTCTGAAGTAAAGTCTGGTTTGGGAGAAAATCTAGCTGGGAAGAAATGGGAAGATCCCACTTCATCAAGGCACCATCTTGTCCTTTACTATCCTTAAACATCCTGATTGCTAGTTACTCTACTGTGGATCTTACACTGTTCAACATTAATAATTTTGGTGTCAAATTTAATATCATGAAGGCTTTATTAAATGACACAATGGTGAAGACATAGGTGAAGCCAGTTTAAGTTCCTGTGTAATTTCCTACGGCTTCTGTAACATTACCACAGATTGGGTGGCTTAACACAACAAAAATGCCTTCTCTCACTGTCTGAAGGCTGGGAGTCTGAGATCGAGGTGTCAGCAGTGCTGTGCTCTCTCTGAAGGCTCTAGAGGAGAGTATGTTCCATGCCTTTCTCTTAGCATCTGGTGCTGCCAGCAATCCACAGGGTACCTTTGGTGTTCTCCCTGTGTCTGCCTGTCTTCTCCTCTTATTATGAGGGCACCAGTCATTCTGAATTAAGGGCTCAATCTAGTCCAGTATAACCTCATCTTAACTAATTACATCATCAGTGACCTTGTTTATCCAAATAAGATCACAGTCTGAGATTCCAGGAAGGGCATGAGTTTTGGAGGGATGCTATCCAACTCAATTCAGTACCTAAGGGGGTATTATGATCCTTCATTGAAACACTCCTTAATGCATCAAGTTAATGTAAGAACTTGTTACTTAGAAGAAAATAGGAAAGGTAAATATTGGGTGGAAGCAAGATGAGGAAATTAAAAATGTCAAAAACAGTAATGTTCAATGCAGTAGCCACTAGCCACCTGTGACTATTTAAATTTGAATGAATCAAAATTAAAATGAAAACTTCAGTGTCTCAGCCTCACTAGATACATTTCAGATGCTTGATAGCCACATATAGCTAGGAACTACTCCATTAGACAACACAGAAATAGAACATTTCCATCATTCTGTGAAGTTCTTTTGGACAGTTCTGGCCTAGAACCCATTGTGCATAGATTCTATGGTGGAGGTTCTCAGGAAAGGTGAAGGTAGGAGAAAGGCCTAGGAGTAATGTTATAGTGGAAAGGTAACTCTAAAAGAGTGGGTGAAGGTGAGGCAAAGCATTTATATTATTATATGTTGTGTGAGGGAACTCAACCTCTGGTTATGGCTCTCATCTCTTGACCCTAATATTTTGTCTTGCGGAGAGCACGTACTCACAAAATATTTGTTGATCCATTGAAGGAAAAGATGAATACTTCAGTCAGGATGGAATGTGTTGAGAATGCAGTGTTGTTTAGCAAATATCTATACGCCGACTTGCACTTGACGCATGGGGACACCTGCTTCTCATGCTTTGCTCTTTCACCAGCGCCATCTGCACTCTACTCCCAACTCACTGGGTTCCCTAGGAACACAGACTGCCTTCTCTCCCTTTCAAAAAAGCATAGAGTGACATCGTTATTTGTACCCTTTGCACTTGTGTCGGTTCAACGATTTCCCTTATGACTGTCGTTATGGTGCCTTCCTATAAAGACACTAGCCACTGCTGTGCATGCCTAAAGCTCTGTGGCAAACCCTTTCCTGACAACCTTTTGTCTCCCTAGAAGATGAGAAGAGCAAATTACAATTGAGTTTGAAAGGGTTATGTAACTTACCTTGCCCCCAGGGCTTTGACAGCCTCCTGTTGCAGTTCCCCCTGACTGGAGGGTTGATACAGCTCATTTTCCAAGTCTGGATTTACTGTGATCCCTTGTCACAGCTCTGTGATGAGGGAGGAGGGAAGGGAATTTTCATTAGTGCAGTGAATATTCGTAGTGGCTCTCGGTAGTGATCCTCCAACAGATATACATACACATACACACACACACACACACACACACACACTCACATGTGCTGATACATCCCTATCTATGGTCGTCAATATAGAGAGCAGTTATTCTATAAGTTCCAAAGCAAGTTTGGAAGACCTCCCCCTAATTTCTCCTATTTTTTTCTCTCAACTCAACTTTGATTGTGATGTAGATACAAAGAGGAAGGAACACTTTTATTTAATATTGCATAACACTGGGGAAACCAATAAGCATATTAAGTAAATAAGTCACCAGGTTGTTGCCTTTTGAAAGTGTTTTGGACAGTATATCTTGTATTATTTGAATGCAAAGGACTACTATTATACAGTATGATGGAAATACTGTGAATGATGAGTAGAATAAAATATTTATCAAATAACTTGTCTCAATTTCAAAAGCTGACAAAAAACTTCTAATTTTCTTTTTTTGGATAATGAAACAAATTTTTCAAGTTAAATTCAAAGCATTCAAAATTACATTGATGGAAAATAGATGAATTGTTACCTGGTGTCAGAGGTGGGATAGGAGTTGGTGTTGACAGCAGCGGGGCAGCAAGAGGGTAAGGGAACTATTCTATGTCTTGATTGTGATGGTGGTTATATGAGTATATGTAATTACCAAAACTCATCCAACGGTGCCCTTGAAATAAATGACTTTTATTATATGTTAATGTCTTAATTAAAAAGTTAACAAAAACTCAAGGCATTCAAATTGCAAATCAGAATTTACAATATCTAGAATGAGTTAAGGAATAAAGGCTTTCAAAAATTAAACTATAAAAAATTTTACCATAGGGGATGTTTTTCAAGTCTATAACTAGACTTGAAATGAGAGTTTTTCTTATGAAATACTGTTTGGGTGAAATTGACACCATAGCTAGATGGCAGAATTATTAGACCTCTCGGGCACACAGAAGAAGGTTTCCCTTGCTGGGCCCTGCAGTTGATTGGGGCCTTTAATGGGTTCAGTCCAATGGACTGTTACTGAGCTTGACATGTACACAGTAAAAAGCCTCCACATGACCCACTAGCTCTCTTGCTTTCTGCCTCAGCAATCTGGAAGCCACCTGCTGAGACGGCAGCATTGCAAGAAGACAGAGCCAGTCTCAGCCAAAGACACTGTGACTTTCTGGGATGGAACCACTTTACCAAACTGCATTGGACATGTAGCGTAAGCTAAAAATGAACTTTTGTTATGTGAATGGATTGAGATTCAGGGGTTAAGTTGTTACTGCAATTTAACATAGCCTGTGCTGACTAGAACAATATGTTGCCATGATTTTGAAATCCTCAAAGAGTTTAATGGTCAGGGGTCATTTAAAGTTTGCCTCACTGGAGAGTCTGGATTTTGACAACCATACTACTAGTAGGCACTGTTGATAAAAGAGGAATTCAGTTGATGACCTTCTACTTGGTGATTCACATGTGAGAAGAGAGAGACTGGGCACTAATAAGCCGAATAGACATTCCCGTATGTCTTCACCATCTGGGTGTCCTGGGATATTGTGAGATTACTTACTAATACCTTCATCAGAGACAGAATTCACCTGGAAACCCTTGACCTCCAGGTTAAAATACATAAGGTATGAGCCTAGTGTTTCCCTAATAACATGGAGCACATAAGACAGAGCAGAGAATTTATCAACTGACTTAGAGTTCAAATTGAAGGCTGCTTGCTTGTCCCTTTCTTGCTGTCTGTGAATTCCATGCACCTTACCTCCATCACTACTTTACTACTTTTTACCATTTTATATCAGATCATTAAAAGATAGGGTCTGGTTTCTCATAAAAAAAATGAATTCTTGGCCCTGTTGAAATTATTGCCTCTTCTTTTAATCCAGCATTCCTAAGTCTATCAGCTGGTGAAATCTTTTTATCACTGTTCACAACTCCTCATTACTATTAGTAAATATTCAAATGTCTTAAAAGAATTTATTTTGGAAGGAACACTGGCCTTTGGGGAATATAACTGAAACACCAGTCCAGCAAATTACCAGCAGTACAAAGTAAAACCAGTGAAAGAATGTATTGATCAGAGAGACAGGAAGAAATATGCAGTGAGTTTTCCTGAAATAGAAGAATGGCAAAGGATAAAGTCAGAGGCAGTCAGGTGGAGAAAAGTACTTTTCTAATAAGAGAAAAGACAGTTTTGTAGGTTCATGCTGTTGATAGAGAAATAGACTATGTGACTATAATCATTCTCTTTTGGTCTCACAAGGAGAAGCAGGAAAGGAGATGGAGGGGAAACAGTGTTTTTCTTTTCCACTGAATCCCTTTTTATTTGGGATGAGGCACTGAACACCAATGAAGAAGAAAGCCTGTGGCAATTAAAACTTCATCTTGCTAGAAAAGTTGAAGTCATTGTCTGGAACAAGAGAAAAATTACAAGGCAGAAGGTATGCAGTGAATTTCCCTTCTGCCCCTCTCCTATATCCGAGATACAGGGCAGTCCAGTACATATGTATTTGTTTCTATACTCTTTATTTTAATGAATGATTTTGAAATAAAGAATTGGGATGCATTAGAATGGATAGCACTCTGGGACTCTTGCTTGAACTCATTCTTCTGTTGTTGCTCTCTATGTAGGGGGTCACCTTCAAGCCAAGCCCCACTAAAACACATTTAGAACAATCACCGAGTTAGAGTTTCTCTCCTGCTGCTTAAATATCATGTTAATATTATGTACTACTCGGTAATCTGTCTAACCAGCTGTAAATATTTATAAATTAGTCTAAAGTTTTATGGATTGTAAGTGTAGCATACTCAGGAGTAAGAGTGAGTTGTGCAGTGGCCGGGAGAACCAGGAGCTTCTTCCTCAAAGTCAAGGCAAGAGTTTGTTTTTTGTTAATGAATCTACAATTTGTATAAATAAGAAAGCTGTTAGGGCCTGTGTTGTGAAAAGTAGGTAAGAATCTTCTATAGTGTTGAACAGGTGGAAGTGGTGTGGGAGGGGTGGGAAGGTGGGGCGGCGGGGAGGGCATCAGGCATCTGGAGGCAGGTGGGAGAGGGGGTGCAGGAGGGCCTCATCCTGCAGTAAAAGAATACTAGCTGCTGCAAACAAACAACAGCAAAACCAAAACACAAACCAAAAAACCCCAAAACTCACTTGCAATATTTCATCATAATTTGGAAGAAATATCTGGAAAAGTTTCAGGGTAAGACAAAACTGATTTGGGGTAAATATAAGTAATATCTAAGCTGGAAAAAAAGGATTGACATCTTTTAAAGTACACTATCTTCACTATTTTATTTATTCATTTTTTTGGTTGGGGGGCAGGTGATTAGGTTTGTTCATTTGTTTATTTTTAGAGGAGGTGCTGAGGATTGAATCTACGACCTCATGTGCTTGAGCTATACCCTCCCCCTTCATCATTTTAGTTAGGTACATTTAGCAAAAGTTATAAAAGGGTTTCTAGATTTACTTTGTTAAATTAATTAAACAAGCGTGCCATTACACTGAGGTGACACTAATGCCTTAGCAGCCCTCATAAGCAAATGCCAAAACCTCAGCCTGTAAATATCTCAAGGTTGAGAGATGGAAACTTAGGACAACCAATCACAAACAGCCAACTAGACTTTCCAAAAACAGTGCAACCACTTAAGCTCTAGCCAATCAAATAATTTCCTTGCTTTGCTTTCCTCTCTTCTCTATAAATGTCTTAGCATAAGCTCCTGTTTGTTGAGTGCTTCTAACTACTTCCTGTCTGGCACTGCCTGATTTGAATAGATTTTCACTCAAGGAAACTCTTAAATTTTTTAGTATGCCTCAGTTTGTCTTTTAACACCTTATAACCTCAGTTCCCCAGCCTGATTTTTCTACGAAGGTCTTAATTTGGTCAGCTGAATTCTTCCAGCTACAGCTCCTCTTAACCCCTGTGTTAATAACTCTCATTATTCCTAAATCCATAGAGTAAAATACATGTTTTGAGTTTCAGGAAATTTGTTAAGTCTCATTGGCAGAGTTTTAATTGCATCCCTTGCGTATTGCGTTTCTTCATTCTACAATTTAATCAGCCTGGGATATAGCAGCTTGTTCTTAGTCTAATAAAAGAAAGGAATGAAGAATGTTGTTCAGGGTCAGAAAACCATGGGGGAGCCTCCTTAAGCCTTTTTGGCCAACTAATTCTTAGGCAGATTCTTACCCACTTCTTGCTTGCTTCCTGTGCCACGTTTTTTGATCCACATTCTTTCCCTTTACAAGCTGCTACTACCCATATTTCCAACTGACTACAAAATAGGAGAATTCTCTTCTCTCTCCTTGCCATACTCCACAGTAGGTATACTGGACTTTTGCATTTGAAGGATTTGCCTTTAATCACTGTGAAGAAATAGAGGTACAAAAATAACAAAGATGGATGAAAGACAGCATTATCAAATCTTATAAAGCCTTCATAGTGCTTGTTCCTGGTCTGTAGTCCTTTACTTGATCCCTCTGATGCAACTGCAGAAGCATCTGATGCTGGAAGTCTCTTGATGGTCTTCCAAGCCTGCCCATCTAGGTGGAATGTGAGATCAAGCTGCTCAATTGTAGCCCTACAGAGATGTGGGTTGGCACCACTCCAGAGCCTGGTGAGAGTCTCAGTCCTTTTTAGAATCTGTGTCCCAGTTTTTCTGCCCACTCAGTTCATCTGCTCTGCCTTGTGCCAGAGGTCCTTGTGGGATTGGCTTCTAATGATCTCAGCCATCCTTGCAGTCCTTGCCAATGCCTCCTTGCCCGTCCGGGAGATTCCTCTAGCTGAGAAGGCCCTTGTCTGTTGCGTGTCTGTCTTACCTTTAGGAATTCTTTTTCTGCATTTCCTGCACTGATCCGAAAGTTTCTTGTGCTAAGCTCCCAGAGCATCCTTTTCTTTTGCCTGACTCTGACTGGCCATCACCACAGCAAAGGGTATTGACCAGGTAGTGTAAACCAAGCATTGAGCTAGACACTTTACATTGGGTATCAATGTCCTTTTGGTTTTTCTTCATATCCAGCAGCTTGTTGGTAAGGCTGATGTTACCTTTAATATAAGCAGATTTCTCCGTCTATTATTCCAAGCAAATATCTGAGCGTTATCTTTAGAATGGGTGTGTGATTGTAAAACTGGTTTTATAGCCATCATGCTTGCCTTGTCATTTTCTCATTCTTATAGTATTCTATCTCTTAGCAGATTTGTCCCTTTCCTCATTCAAAGACCTCATACATTTTCTTGGACTTTTTAATGGATTTTGCTTCCTAGTTCAAGGGAACTCACCAGTTCATAGGGTCCTCAGAAAAATGCCCTGAACCCACTGAGTGATTTAACTCAGTGGTTCTCAGATTTTAATGTGCATGGGAATCATTTGGAGAGTTCTTGTTACAAAGGCAAAGTCTTGGGCTCCATTCTGGTGTTTATAATTAAATAAACCTAGGCCCAAGAATTTGTTTTTGACTATCATCCTGGGTGATTCTGATGCAGGTGATATGGAACTCCCTTCTTAGGAAACTGGTTTGAACTTCTTGGTTCTAGTTCTCACCTCTGTCCACTGCCTTGGGCTCTCTAGTGGTCACTGCTTTTGATGCCCCATTCAGTTCTATTAGGCAGATGAGGTTTATACAACCCAGTGCAAACGGATAAAGTCTACTCCAGGCATAATTTCCACCCGGGAATAGAAGGCTTTCCTTTCTCCCTCTCACAAATATTTTCCAACATACATTCAAAAAGGTGAGTAAAGTATCTGGAGATAAAATAATTTTTTAAAATGATTTTCAAGGTACTATTCAAGCCAACAAATAATTAATTTTACTCATATTAAAATATTGAATGTGTACTCATTAAAATTGTTTAATTATATACATTATGTAATTCACATACACAAAGTACAAAAGATAATATAAAATAGATGCATAAGAACTCACACTTTTATATTAACACCTTAACATTTTACCACATTTTAACAAATCTTTAATGTCCATGTTTCAAAACTTTTACCACATATGTTCTTATCTGTAAACAGCAAATAGTATTGCTTTGATCACTTTTAAATTTTACATAAATATATATATACACCTTTGTAGATTTTTAAAAGTCAACATTGGTTTTGATATTTATATTGCTCCATGTAAACCCAATTCAGTTATTTTAACTTCTGTGTAGTATTCCCTTTTGTAGACCACAACTTATTATTCTCTTATTGATGATTATTAGGTACTAACCATTTTCTTTAGCTAATAAAAATACCCTTGAATCACACAGGCTAGAGTTTCTTTAGGTTATATTACCTAGATGTGACATTGCTATATTATAAGACCTGTGCATTTGTAATTTAGATAGTGTATATTTAAAATAAAAGCCAAAAGTAATAATCAGACAACTAAATCTTTTTATTTTATTTTATTAAAAATTTACATTTCAACAACCTACTTTTTGATAATCTCTACTTTATACAATCATTCTGTCAGAAACTCTTTCAGTGTTGTAATCAATAGGTATGTATAATTTTTTATTCTATTTTCTCAACGGAATTGCATATAAATATTTAATTTATTCAGCACATTCATTAAGTGCTTAATTAGTGCCTCCCGTGGGCCAAGCTAGCTTCTGACGACAGAGAAAGAAATCCTGGACTTCTTAGATCTTTCATTATTTTCACATAATCACACAGAGCATAACTTTATCACTTACATTGTAACTAATATTACTTAATATTAATATGCTATCATTTGCTTATTGAACTCTTTAGGGAATTGTGTTGGTTTTAGAAATGTCTATATACATGACATCCATGTTAGAGTTAAGAACTGAATTAGACTAACATGATATTATCATGTCTATATACATGACATCCATGTTAGAGTTAAGAATTGAATTAGACTAACATGATAGTATATGTCTGTGATGCTCTGTACAACTATAATGCTTGACTTAAATAGGTCAGAGCTCAGCTATTGTCATTAGTAATAGTCCATGCTCCCCTTTTCTTTCCATTCACCCTCTGCAACTCTCTGGACTCAGATGTGGTAGCACCCAGACTGTTAAGAGTAGTAATAAATCTGGACTTTGGGGTAGATCTGAGTACTGGCTCCTTGGCTTGTGAGATACATGAACTTGGGCAAATTAATGAATCTCTTTGTGTCTCATTTTTCTCTTCTTTAAAATGGGGATAATAATACATCCAGCTAATACTTGGAAAAATTCTTCAAATAGTGAGTACTAGCTCTGGTTAAGCGGTAAAGCTCTGGCTTTTAAATGTCAGGTTTAATTTCCTAAAGCAAGTTTCCTGATGGATATACCGGGAGATTGAAAAATTTCTCCCTGTGGGAGAAAAATATGACTTTATTTTCCTTGCAAATATGACTGTTTCCTTTGGGCTGAGGTCCATCTGTCTGGGTCAAGCTTAGAAAGTCTTGGCTCATTGGAAGCTGTTCTGTTCTAGACACACTTCTGTCTGGTGTCTGCCTGAAGCTGTGATTTCTGTGACTCTAGAAAGAAAAGAGGAGCCCGATAGGTTCCGCACACATGTATACACGCGCAAATACACACAGTCCACACACAGTGCACGCAGGAGAGGGAAAGATGGTTAAAGAAGAGAACTAAGTCAAGAAGTTGTTAGTGAGAATAAATCATCCTTTTGAGTATTTGGTCTAATAGTTCAGCAGGTTGTTTCCAAAACGTAAAAATCAATCAATTTCGTCACTGAGCTGCTTTCACTACATGTAAATACGCTGGTTATTTGTTCACACTCCCAGGCCAAATAATCTAACGTAGAAGGAAGTATAAAGTAACAACCGATCTTAACAAAACCAACTTCGAGCTCACTTCTCCCTTAGAAGATGACCATTATCACCCATTGCTTCCCTCCCCCTTTTCCTTTCTTCCTGCCCCCTTTCTCTTCTCTTTACTCTTACATACCAGAAAAACTTCTAGCCATGGGGAAAATGAACTAATATAAATGCGCCTGCATCTATTTCTTCCCATTGCTGTTTGATTTCGATTCAGACATGAATCACAAACATGGTGCTAGCAAGAGTAAAGGAGCGCATTCTGTATGCAGTGGGCTCCTATGAAGTCACTGATTAATATAATTAAAAGCCCGAGTTAATTGCATTACTTTCCATTAGCTTTCATTGTATACCTACCTTCCCAAGACCCGACTACCCATCCCCATGGGACTCTGGTCCCACGTTTATCCAAGTGAGATGGCTGCTTTCAAAACCGAACCTTTCATCAATCCCCTATTAATTAGCTAAATGCCGCATCGGATTACGCATTCATGGCTGCCGGCTCGGCGGGAGCAACCGGAGAGCAGAGCTCACGGTCCTCTTGGCTCGTCCGCCAGCCTGGTCATTGGTATTCCAGGACAAGTCAGCTTACTGTAATTTGAAATTGGTCTGCCGTCCCATTAGGAATCTGCCCGATCAATACCAAGTGAATTAGAGTTTCAGTGATCTGATTAACTCCCCATTATATTCTACCCTGGCTGATTTAGAATGCATGATGAGACAATATTCCAGTTTCTTTGCTTTATCCCAGTTTAAGTGAAATATAGACATCTAAGGAAGCAGTGCCTGTGCATTTGATTTGGCTCGGCTGTAATAAAGTCAAACACCATGAGTATCTCCCTCATCAAGAGTCTTAAGTGACTGAGGGCTGCCTCCTGCACACAGCGAGGAGCTGTGAGTGGCAAAGGGGAGAAGTAGGTGGAAGCCTCACTGACTGCTCATCTCTCTTCTTTTTTGGCTCTAGCTTCTAAATGGGCTCCTATAAGGCATTTAACAGAGTGGTTGAGTTATTTGTCATATGATCAACATTAGCAGCTTTGTGACTGAAGCTCTGGGTCATATGGTTGGAAGGTAGACTATAATTCTCTCCCAAAGGCACAAAAGGTTCATGACAATAGCATAACTAAATGTTGTATCTTGATGACTGAAAACAAGCGTTGTAGCCAGGTAGTCGGGGCAGGGCTAAGTGCTGCCCTTGGGGAAAATTCTTGGTGCCCTTGGGGAGTAAATTTGGCCTCCTGAGCAGCAAGATTGTTTTCATGCCCTGGCCAGGGCTTCAGAGAAATCTGAATGGACCTCAGTAAGTCAATGTGTGTCTCCAAGAGACTCAAAGCACAGCATCTGAAACAATGCGAGCAACGGAGCTACATCCTTTAAACGTGCACCTGCATTACTTCCTCATATGTTTGAATTTGGATGGTCAGACATTGTCAGAGGTTCCTAAGTAATTTATTATTTTTCAAAGTGTGGAATCTGTAAGAAATTTACTAACTACATTTAATGTTACCCACATACTTAAAAAAAAAGTGGTATATTTTTAAAATAGACCTGAGCTGTTGTAATGTAGCCTAATATTTTTTCAGTAGTGATCCAAAATGAATCAGCAGGGCTTATATATGATGGTAAATGCTAACTCATTAATATGGCCCCCATTAAGTCTCACCCCACTTTCCTCTTAGGAATTACTTAACAGTTCAGAGTATTTTGTGTGCATGGATGATGACATTTGACTAGACTTGAGAAAATATGATCTGCTAGCTAGTTACATACACACCTGGATGGGAAATATAGATGTATGGTAGTGGAGCAATGTGGCATTGACAGGTGCTGGCTTGCTGAAAGGTCTGGTCAGCCTGAGGTCGTATGAACATCATTGCTATTTTCCACTATTGATCATCGCTCGCTGAACATTTCTGAGTATCTTTTGTGTTTTGTCTCCCAATTATGGTTCATGCAAGCTAATTACAGCAAAATTATAACAGAGATTTACAAGGGGAAATAAGGTTTGAAATATCCCAGATCAAAACAAAGAAGAGATTATGCATTCTGGGTTTGAATCCTGCTATTAACTGATGGGTTAATTTATTTACCTCTTTAAAGCCAAGATTTTACACATTAATGAAATGGAAATAAGTGCCGTAAACATTATAGGATGATTTTGTGGATTAAGAACAGAAATACATGTGAAGTATTTAGCGCATACTAAGTACTCAGAGCTTGTTAGCTTTCTCTTCTTCCTACCCCAACTTGTTCAAAGAATCTTTGAGAACATTTTTCATGTCAATCTCTACTTTAAAATGTTCCATTTTAAAATCTTAAATTGAAAAGGAAAAGAAGTCTCAGGATAAATGAGTTGTGTCAGATATTTCTTATGCATATGATTTAAGTGGAAAATTACTGGGATATTGCCAGTCTTTTGAAATATCTCAAATTTCTCACCTGGGAAAAATGGAGGTTATGTAAAGAACTGATTCAAACTGTATCTAAAAGCAGAATGAAATGACCAAAAGCTCCAACTGATTATTAATGCAAATCCAACTCAGAGCCTCTCTGGTGACACAAGGACCTGCAGCAGGTCTCAGTGGCTGTGGGTTCAGCAGAATTGTTTCTGAGTATTTCTGATCTTCACCATGTTTTTCAGTCCCCATCTTCTGACTTATGACTATGGACCTAGTCCCTCCTTGGTTTTGAGTCTGTATTTCTGCTCACAAATTGAAGTCGAATATTCTTCCATTGCATTGCGGATCAAGTAAAATTCTCGAGCTTTTAACACATCTACTTCTATTCTTTTTTTGTGATTAATTTGTGGCGTGTAAAAGGTAACATTTATTTTCCCCAAATACATTTTATGTTGATTTCAGCTTATCTTTCCAGTACAGTAACATCTTTTTAGATATTTATTGTATCATATACAGAATTGTTTATCTTCTTAGCTCAGTGTTCTTCAGTCACTAATAGAACATGACACGCAATAGCACTAGTACCCATTCTGATTTCAATCTTGAAATCCACAACTTTGGTCATGGGTGGAATAAAGACCTGTTTGCACTAGCATCTAGCTCACATTTCTCAATACTGTTGCTACTACTACTGTTCCTACTAGTACTACTGTTACGATTACTACAGCTAGTACTGTGTTGAATACTTTCCAGCTGTCCCTGCACACCTTACCCTTCTCCACCCTATTTTGTGTATTGGGACGCTGGCCTGTATGGACCCCACTCATGGGCTTCTGAGCTCTCTGGCCTCTCATTGGGTTCACCCATGGGGTGCTGGCTGGAGACAGGAAGGAGGAAGAGGGGTAAAGTCAGGGGATATTTTTCTCCTGGCTCCCTCCCTGCTGACTTCCTATGGGTTGGCTGCCTCTCCTGAGTACAGTCTATGGCTCCCTTAGGGAGACTTTATGCATGTCATGATTATCACACATTTTGTGACAAAATGGACAGTTACCTTAAATATACAGCTATTATAGTAATATCAATTTATGTCTATTGCAAATTACCGTTATAGATTTGCTGACTTATACATATGCAATGCATAAAAACATGCATAAAATTTTATCATCTTTGGATCACTGTATTTGATGACACTGTGTTGTTGGGTTTTAGTGATAGTTTGAATGCTGCTTGAAGCTTGACATATAACCCAAATGTCACAATTAAGTTATTAACTGGATAGGGAAAAACTCATACTTAGCACTTACATGTTGCTTTTCATCATTAATGTGTATGACAAATAGGAGTTAATCAATAGCATAGCAGTGTATTCAGTAATGATCTTTTACTGTTGCTTGGTTCATTTCAGTTCAGAGGCCTTTTACTAGTAAGCCCATAAAACTGGTGACAACTTTCAAGTTAATAGACAAGATTTATTTGAGCATGTCTTTCTGCATCTCCTGTCTCTTCAATTGCTTGGCTTCCCACTGGACGGTGAAACCCTAAGGGCAGAGATTGTCTTTTATCTCTATATCCCCAGTGCCTAGTATAGGACCTGACACCTGGTAGACATTCCAAAAAGTACTTGTAGAGTGAATGGACAATATAGCAAAATATTGAGGTGATCATTGATGTTGTTTCTGAAACCACTGTAAAAAGTGTCTGGTAGCAGGGAGGAGGGTCCCAACCATTTAATGTTAGATGTTTTCAATTGAAAACAAGAGCCATGGTTTGAAACTTTCTAAAATTCATGCCAGTATTTATTCAAAGCTACAAAACAGCGTGTACCAAAGAAATGGACACATCCCACCATTTCAAGGGATACTGATGACTCTCCACCCACCACTGGCAGCAGTCTTTGCTCCACGTAGCTCTACTGAATGCATGGAGGTCATGCTGCTAAAGCAGATCTTGGAGATTTTCACCAGCAATGTGCATAGCTTCCATCACTCTTCTCTCGGTGCTTTGGATGTTGGGAAGAGTGTTGCGTCTGTCCTGACTTTTGAAGAGAGTTCCTGTAGCTTTCCAAGGGGGCGACCAATTCAAGGCAGTGGTGATGAGCAGCCTTGACAAGCAAGGTCTGAAATGCTAGGCATCTTCATCACTGCTTGTCAACACCCACATTAGAGAACAGGAGAGATGTTTTGTAATGAAGAAAAAGAAGACAGGCAGAGGATAAATTCTATGTGGAAAATAAATAATTGCTCAGCTCTGTGTTTAAAAAAAAAAGACATCTCAACTCTATGTGTCAACAAGCATGAAAAGGATAACTGGAAACAAGTCAAGTTAGTGTTAAATCAGGGTTAAGAAACCATCTTTGAGACAATTCAGTCTGACCCCCTCATTTTATAGATGAGGAAATTCTGACTTCCAAAGTATAAAATGACTTTCTCAAAGCCAGGGTTGTTTCTACTGTTTTCCTCAGTACCATATTCATTTCCACAGCACTCAGTACTCAATGCTCTATTTAAATTTTATTGGTAATTTAAGAATCTAAACTGAGTTATGGACATAATTCTCCCAAACATTTAGTGAGAGTTGATTTTGTATTAAATATGGGTCATGTGCAGATAAAACATTCCTACACTTAACTAGCTCTAGTGATTGATCTATACTTATTCTTGTGATAAAAGGCAAAAATGAAGCTTCTTTAGTTTAAATTCTTTTTATTTATTTATTGAAGTATCATTGACTTACAGTATTATATTACTTTCAGATGTACAACATAATGATTTGATATTTTTAGAGGTTACACTTCATATAAAGTTATTATAAAATTTGGGTTACTCAGAATTAACTCTAATTTAGAAGTAACTCAGACTCTAAGAAGTAACTAGACTCAGATTAAAAAACAAAACTTAAAATAGTTCTTCCCTTACATGACAGGTAATGTCAATTTGGTTTAAAATAAATAGCTTTAAAAAAAATCAAAGAATCTAGTATTAAGAATTCTATCAACTTGGCTTCAACTACTTGTAATTTATTCTTCTATTACTATGCTCTCATTTTATGGGACATTTTATTCTCATAGACACCTATTTTAATTTTTGTTCAGTAATAAATGTAACGAGATTGTGAAGCTGATGTGCTACAGGAAGAGGTGGAGCTGGAAGACTTAGAGGCGGAGCAATCCTTGGAACAACTATTTAAGAGTAATAAGTGATCTCATCTTAACTATACAGAACACTTTTCTCCACCAGCACTGGAGAGGGTTTCAGAGAAGTGTTTTTCTGGAGTGGAAAAAAAACATGGACAGGAGACAGGGCAGCTAAATGCTGCGTGTACTTTTTGGAAGATTGTAAGGGACAGCTTCCATGAAGGTGGACTCAGAACCAGTTGGCAGGAGATGACCATTTGATCAGGCATTCCTCAGGAGGAATGCCTGGCCACTCCCAAGGTACAGAGTTCAACAGAGCCTTGAAAGAGCTGGGGCAGGGGGGCATCTCATCACCTAGCTAACCCCTGGGGGAAAAGATCCACATTCAAATGGTTGGAATTTGAATTGTGAGGCGGTAGTGGCAAGTAATTAGGATAGAGAGTTAAATAGGGTCTGGTATATAGAAGATGCTCAATTAACAGTGAATGAATGAATGAATGAATGGCCTATGAGTCAGAATAAGTAGTTTGAATTTTGTCTGAGGCCAACAGATTTCCAGCAGATGATAAGATCAAATTTGCACTTTAGAAAGATTTGCACTGTGGAGAATGGATTCAAGTTGGAGATAGGGAGTCCAGTTAGGAGGCTTTGGCTGGTGGTCTGAGTAAAGGCAGTGAGTGGCTACTCAATTAATTTTTGGAAGATTGACTAGTTAACATTTTCTATTAATTAAAATAGTTCATATAACTATGTGATAATAATTTGCACCATGTGTCTCAGATAAACTGAGAAGTGCTTTTGCCATGCTACCTAGAATATAATGAAATTAAGGATTTCAGGAAAACACAGTAAGAGCTCATTTGTCTAATGCAGTTGGAACCATTACGAAAAGTTGAATAAAGCAGGACATGATTAAAACATGACACACACGTCTTAAATGTTTTACCTGACCTAAAAATGTAAGTACACTTTCATTTACCAATTTTTCAGTCCGGAGCCAGAAGCCTTTTCATGGAGCATGAATCTCATTAGAGTTACCTGTGTCCTTTTCTGCATACATCAAACACATAATACATTTTTATAATATCCAACTTCATTTTGGCTCGAGTAGACTCTGGTGAAGCAATTTGAAAAATTTTACAGTTGTTTTTTCCCAAACTTTTATAGTTGTTTTACCCACATCAAATTTGATAGCAATATTTTGTTAGCTATCACTGTAAGGTTTTGTAAAGCAGTCACTTTATTTTTTACAGCCTATTGGGCACCTCACTTCATCTTGGTCCACCTCTCATTGCAGCTATTATCGCAGCCACAGCGTTTGGCAGGTATAAACTGACAGTGCTCAGTGTCAGCTGTACGTTTGACCAGGGCTTTCTAATGCCACAGCATGACATGCTTTCGGTGTGCCTTAGGGAAACTCCCCAAGCACAGGTTTCAGCAACCTCACAACACATGGGTGCAGCCACCTCATGCGTGTGCCAGGGAGTTATGCCCCAAGGGAAACCTTTGATCAGTGGGGGATGGGACCTGTAGACACATTGGACATGGCTCCTCAGAGGACCTGGGGGGATTCTGCCCCTGCTGCTAACAACTGTAACCTGCTCGGTAACACACTGTTAGCTTGGCTTTCTGATCTTTCTGGTTCTCCACTCTTGGGATCACAGTAACTGCCCGCATGTAGAGCCTTGTCTTAGGCTTGACCTTCTGGGAGGCAGGTCCAACTAAGACATAGAAGCCACACCTCAGACTCACATTATCTTACCAAACGTTTAATTGTATTACATCTTTATAACAAGTGCAACTGGTATAAACAGGTTTGGGAA
The DNA here is from genome assembly GCF_048564905.1 of Vicugna pacos. Taxonomy (NCBI): domain Eukaryota; kingdom Metazoa; phylum Chordata; class Mammalia; order Artiodactyla; family Camelidae; genus Vicugna; species Vicugna pacos. The sequence continues at coordinate 78,356,706 of NC_132988.1, forward strand.
CAGACCTAAGTAACTGCCCTTGTTAACATCCGCTGCAATTATTGGGAACTGGAGTGTGCCAGCCTCCGGCCGTCAGCACGCCCTGCTTTACGTGCGAAGTCTGCTTTACCGCGGGAGGAGAGGGTATCGGCTAATCTGATGATTTCGTTACGTGGAGGTCGGGTAAGACGTCTTCTACGGAACGTCGTTCTGTAATTCATCAGAATTTATGAGATACGTTTTGCTAGCCCCGGGCAAGAGTGTGAAGAAGATGAAGCTTGCCTTTGGAGGTTGTAATCTACTCTTTCTGTGCTTTATCTTTCTCAGAACTATTCTCTGCATGCTTTGTTTTACCAACACTGGTTCTCAGAAAATTCCAATGCTCATTTACTCTAAGGAGTAAAGTACTAACAATGCTTGATATGTGGCCATCTCTCCCCCACCCTCCAGCACCTTCAGGAATGGTAGCATTTTTGCATAAAAATATTATACCACTAACTATTCACATTTAAGATAATAATAAATGAATCCAAAGAAGAGGTATGTTTTGAGGTTGGGAGGGAGTAAAGGTAGGAAGAAGAAAACTTTTTGATGTCTTTAGAAATTTAGGTGTTCATTTATGCTTATTGAACTTATAAAGCTTGCTCAAGAGGATTTCTCTATCAATTATTGTTTGCCTGCTTCACAATTTTTTTTACAAATAGATCTTTGCCTGGAGATTGTTCTTATATCCTTCATTAGATAAGAATCTCTAGCGGCTCCTTCTTTTTTCAGTCATCTATCTCAGAACTGATTGAAGTAATAAGGAAATTTGATTTGGAAATTTCCAAAAAAAGAGAAAATGCTTGTATTATGAGTATTACATGCCAGACACTATGAATTCTCACAAGCAACCTCTGAGTACTGTTTTAATCACTTCATAGTTGGGGAAACTGAGGCACAGAGACATTAAGATACTTGTCCAAAATCACAGTAAATGTCACAGCTGGCAGTGGCCCTAGTTTCAGTTAAAAACAAACAAAAAAGATTAAAATGTGAATAGAAAGCAAAAATCTTGGTAGAAGTCCTGGGATTGTTACATTTTAAGATAACTTTAGGATCATATTTGGAGGAAGTCCTGCTGCCGAACAAACTCAGCTTTGGGGCTGAGTGGGGCTTCTTGTTCTCAGAGCAGACTCCTCTCTAGAGCAGACCTCAGGAATGACTGTATTAGAGAACATGTTCTCAGAAAAGCCATTTCTGTGGGCTTCTAACAAAAATATGTTAATTAGTAATTTTCCAATGTCATCTGTAGGTGCCAGGCATCATTTTCCTTCTGCAGCTTTATTCGGGCAATCAGCAGAGCTCACATTTTACAGATTGCAGTCATTCCAAGAGGCGTCACTCTGTGATATGTTCTGTAATTCTGACTTTTACTTTGCAGTGATGCTTTCTGCTCCCTCTGTCATTGTCAATAGTGTTCAGCTTTATTTATTTTGATCTGTTTTCTATTAAACACTCTATGTAATAGAAATGTATGCACCATTTTTTTTTTCCCTTGGAGTTTTCGTATCGTGGAAATTCTGTAGTGACAAGTTTTGGCACTGAGTTTTAGCATAGTCTATTCCCTGAGGGTTACAAAAGATTCATTTTATAGGAGGATTAACAAACACTGCATTCACAATTACATGATAGGTTGATTTTTTTTTGCTTCATTTAATTTCCATGTTTTTTTTTAAAGTTAGTGTAAAAATGTTGAAGTCCTGACTTATTAATGCTGACATCTTTGCAACAGAGTGTTCCTAGAGCTTTTATTATATTTCTTGCTAAATCTGATAGAGCAGATATAATTGCCATCAACACTATAAATTTCAAGCTAGATTTTCTACCACATTGGCAGAAAAATTATCTTCACCAAGTTTTACACAGACCACAATTTATTTAGATTTTATAGTTGTTTCTGAGAAACCTTTACAGCATTCTGTTAATTAAAACTCACTCTGACATGTAGGCTCTAATAGTTAGGAAACCCTGAGATTTTATCTCACTTACACATTTACAGCTAACAATTATCCCTCTCCGAGGTAAGTTTTATCATCCCACAATGCATCTGGGCTGTCCTATACTTGTTTGAAATATATCGTGGGACAGCAGCTGCTTTAAAGAGACTTTCAATGAAGTATGCTCTCCTATGTGCCCTGTCTTTAGGAATTTTATTTTTCTGGTTGTTAGATATTCTAGGTCCTTTTCAGCTAAAAATGGATGATATTAGCAACTCATTTTTAATTCTTCCAGCTCCAATTTTGCAAATAGACATTATCCTTGTAAACTTGTTTATGCAGACTAAATGTAGGAAAGTTTTGCCTTAACTCCCTAAGTCCATAAAACATCAGCAGTGCATGCCTACCCTATATGATGATGTTAAGTTGATAAGAAATGATATCATGTCCCATTGACATGGTAACCAGTGTAATTGTACCTTGTGTATGGTTTTCTTTGTATATGGTAGAGTTTATTAAAAAAAAAACTATGAATGAGGTAAGAGCGACTGAGCTAGTTAATAAAAGCAGTATCTTGTTAATTTATTGACTCTACAATGCTCATAAAAGTATGCTATTTTCTTATATATATCAGAAGTTATATTCTTCTGATCAGTAAGTATTTGAAACTTCTGTGCCCCAAGAACTGGGGATTTAAAGATTAAAAAAACAGGGACCCTGTCATCAAAAACCTCTCAGTCTGATCACACTCTTATGACCACTTTTCTCTCCAGATGCTAAGGGTATCTTGTCTCTGGATAATCTTATTTGAAATTAAACTAGTAAATTTGAGCTAAAATTTGGTTTATTGGCTACTTGCTGACTAGTGATAGGATTGGCAATAAGCCATTTTGTGAATTATAGGCAATACTGCGTTTTGTTTAGAGGAAAGTTCTGAAAACTGGTAGTCATTACTGGCCTGTAAGTATTTTATTTGGCGTCTACAGTGGGGTTTTGGTTTGCCTCTTTGGTTGTCTGGAAATACTGTTATTTGCCCTCACCTTTTCCTCACACACATGTGTGTAGGTCCATGTGGTACTTCCCACGGGACTCCTTCCCAGCTTCTGTATCTTTGAGAAGTCTCTCAGACCTCTCCTGATCTGACCCTGCCTTTGAAGACATGCTTCCAAGCACCAGTGAAGGGTGAAGGGACTTTTCTTAGCAATCCTCTCCTGCCCCCCGTCTCAGGAGTTTGCCC